>NC_041386.1:544073803-544088944 GCF_002162155.2 Triticum dicoccoides | reverse complement strand
TACTCCCAGAAGGAGTAGGACTCCTCCTGGCGCGCCACACCTTGGCCGGCCGGCCCCCCTCCCTTGAACCTTTATATACGGAGGCAGGGGCACCCCTAGAGACACAAGTTGATCCACGTGATCATATTCTTAGCCGTGTGCGGTGCCCCCTTCCACCATAGTCCTCGATAATATTGTAGTGGTTCTTAGGCGAAGCCCTGCGACGGTAGTACATCAAGATCGTCACCACGCCGTCGTGCTGACGGAACTCTTCCCCGACACTTTGCTGGATCGGAGTCCGGGGATCATCATCGAGCTGAACGTGTGCTAGAACTCGGAGGTGCCGTAGTTTCGGTGCTTGATCGGTCGGGCCATGGAGACGTACGACTACATCAACCAAACGCTTCCGTTGTCGATCTACAAGGGTACGTAGATCATACTCTCCCCTCTCGTTGCTATGCATCACCATGATCTTGCGTGAGCGTAGGAATTTTTTTGAAATTACTACGAAACCCATCACTAACCCCCTCCGGTGTCTATATAAACCGGAGGGTTTTAGTCCGTAGGACAACATACACATCAACAATCATACCATAGGCTAGCTTCTAGGGTTTAGCCTCTCTGATCTCGTGGTAGATCTACTCTTGTACTACCCATATCATCAATATTAATCAAGCAGGACGTAGGGTTTTACCTCCATCAAGAGGGCCCGAACCTGGGTAAAACTTCGTGTTCCTTGCCTCCTGTTACCATCCGGCCTAGACGCACAGTTCGGGACCCCCTACCCGAGATCTGCCGGTCTTGACACCGACACCATCTTCATTGACCTTGCTGCCATCATGAACATGTGTGAGTAGCTTCCTTAGAACCCCAGGGTCCATAGCAGTAGCTAGATGGAATCATCTCCCCCTTACGATTCAATACAAAGTTCCCATGAGCTGCCTTACATGATCGGGTTCAATATGATGTAATCGGTCGTTGTGTTTGTTGGGATATGATGAATTATCACTTTATGACCAGATTGTTCATTGAATTATATTAATCTTATGAAGGTTCTTTTTTGAAGGGCCTATCCGATCTCCTCCCACTCCAAACTTCTGAAAATCTCGACCCAAAGCTAGCCCGAACGCAATAGCTTCATGAAGCTGAAATCCAGGAAGCCACGATGGGTTGTAGTGCATTTTTCTGAAGCTACCGATTCCCAGCTCCACGTTTTTATGAATCTGAAGTAGGAGTTATTTACGGCCATATGCCACCGCCAGAGAAAAGGATTCGTCACCCCGTCCCTTGATCGAACCCGCAATAGAACCACTCGCTCACATCTCCCCTCCCCCTCGTCTTCTCCCCTCGAACCCTCACAACCGCCGTTCCCCGCCGCCGCGCCCGGCTGCCCCCGATACGTCCATTTTGCATCATGTTTTATATTGATATTTATTGCATTATGGGTTGTTATTACACATTATGGTACAATATGCCTTTTCTCTCTTATTTTACAAGGTTTACACACAGAGGGAGAATGCCGGCAAATGGAATTCTAGACTGAAAAAGAGCAATTCTGAGAGACCTATTCTGCACAACTCCAAAAGTCCTGAAAATTTACGAAGAATTATTTTGGAATATATAAAAAATATTGGGCGAAGAAAATACCAGAGGGGACCACCAGGAGGCCACAAGCCTGGGGGGCGCGCCCTACCACCCTGGGTGCGCGCCTATGGCTTGTGGGCCCCTGTCAGGCCTCCGGTGCCCATCTTCTGCTATATGGAGGGTTCTGACCTGGAAAAAATCAGGAGAGAGCTTTCGAGACAAAGCGCCGCCGTCTCCAGGCGGAACTTGGGCAGAACCAATCTAGGGCTTCGGCGGAGCTGTTGTGCCGGGGAAACTTCCTTCCCAGAGGGGGAAATCGAAGCCATCATCATCACCAACGATCCTCTCGTCGAGAGGGGGGTCAATCTCCATCAACATCTTCACCAGCACCATCTCTTCTCAAATCCTAGTTCATCTCTTGTATCCGATCTTTGTCTCAAAACCTCAAATTAGTATCTGTAGGTTGCTAGTAGTGTTGATTACTCCTTGTAGTTGATGCTAGTTGGTTCATTAGTGGAAGATCATATATTCAGATCCTTAATGATAATTAATACCCCTCTGATTATGAACATGAATATGATTTGTGAGTAGTTACGTTTGTTCCTGAGGACGTGGGAGAAGTCTTGTTAAGTAATCATGTGAATTTGGTATTCGTTCAATATTTTGATGAGATGTATGTTGTCTTTCCTCTAGTGGTGTTATGTGAACATCGACTACATGACACTTCACCATTGTTTGGGCCTAGGGGAAGGCATTGGGAAGTAATAAGTAGATGCTGGGTTGCTAGAGTGACAGAAGCTTAAACCCTAGTATTTGCATTGCTTTGTAAGGGGCCGATTTGGATCCACATGTTTCATGCTATGGTTAGATTTATCTTAATTCTTCTTTTGTAGTTGCGGATGCTTGCGAGAGTGGTTAATTATAAGTGGGAGGCTTGTCCAAATAAGGACAACACTCAAGCACTGGTCCAACCACATATCAAATTATCAAAGTAACGAACGCAAATCATATGAGCATGATGAAAACTAACTTGACAATAATTCCCATGTGTCCTCGGGAGCGCTTTGCTTTATATAAGAGTTCGTCCAGGATTGTCCTTTGCTACAAAAAGGATTGGGCCACCTTGCCGCACCTTAGTTACACTTGTTACTTGTTACCCGTTACGAATTATCTTATCACAGAACTATCTGTTACCGATAATTCCAGTGCTTGCAGAGAATACCTTACTGAAAACCGTTTGTCATTTTCTTTTGCTCCTCGTTGGGTTTGACACTCTTACTTATCGAAAGGACTACTATAGATCCCTTATACCTGTAGGTCATCAAGACTCTTTTCTGACACCGTTTCCGGGGAGTGAAGCGCCTTTGGTAAGGGAAAATTTATATAGTGTGTTGAAATTTACTGTCACTTGTTGCTATGGAACATAATCCATCGAGGGGCTTGTTCGGGGTATCTTCACCCTGACTAGTAGAGCAAGAAGTTGCTCCTCAAGCTACTGAACCTACTGAAAATATTTATTATGAAATTCCTTCGGGGATGTTAGAGAAACTGCTAGCTAATCCTTATGCAGGAGATGGAACATTACATCGTGATATGCATCTAATCTACGTGGATGAAGTTTGTGGATTATTTAAGCTTGCAGGTTTGCCTGAGGATGAAGTCAAGAAGAAGGTCTTCCCTTTATCTATCAAGAGAATAGGCTATGCGATGATATTGGGACTTGAAATTGCAACCAATTGAAATTGGAATTTCATTAGAAGTTTTATCCTATGCATCTAGTCATGGCGATCAGAATTATATTTATAATTTTTGGCCCCGTCAAGGAAAAAGTTTCTCAAACACACAAGAATAAAGCTTAAAAAGAATATAAACTAGCATGGATGATACAATGAAAAAGTATGAGCACCGACAACTGGCATGAGTGTGTGAATATGAATGTAATGTCGGTGAGAAATATGTACTCCCCCAAGCTTAGGCTTTTGGCCTAAGTTGGTCTATGCCCATGGATGGCCTGGTGGATATTCGAAGTTGAAGTTGGGGTCATACTGAGATGCGTCAGCTACTACCCGAAGGGCTGCAGCTTGGAGGCGGGCTGCCTTCGTCCTCCTCTCGTACTCGTTCACCTCCTCCCTGGTTATAACATATCTCCCTTTTTCTTGAAAGTCAAAGAAAGCGGGAGCAGGGAGAGCGACGTGATAGGTGCATCGTCTGTCAAAGATTAGTCGGTACTGGAGGGACTGATTATTCATCTCAACAAATTGATGACGAACCATAGCATTATAATCCAAATAAGCAGAGGCAACTCAATAGCATCTCCATGTATGGGTATCTCAAGAAAATCAACTAAACGGGTTGCATAAATTCCACCAAAGAAATCTTCATTAATACTATTATTATGCAACCTATGTGCAACAATGGCTCCCAAGTTATATTGTCTATCTCCTAATACAACACTCTTGAGAACACTAAGATCGGGAACACACATGTGGCATGCCTCGTCCTTACCGTTAATGCATCTACCTATAAAGAGAGCAAAATAATATATGGCAGGAAAATGAATGCTCCCTATGGTAGCTTGCGCGATCTCCCTAGATTCCCCCACAGTTATACTAGCAAGAAAGTCTTTATATTCGGATTTGCAAGGCTCACTAGCACTACCCCACTGAGGGAGTTTACAAGCAGTATTAAAATCTTCTAAGTCCATGGTATAAGATTTATCATAAAGATCAAACATGATAGTTTGAGAATTGCGTGATGATGTAAATTTAAACCTTCTCACAAATGAATCAGTTAAATAGAGGTACTGACGGCACTTATCTGACTCGAAGCTCTCAAGGTCAGTGTTACACACATATGCTTCAAATTCCTCCTTAATTCCCGCCTGGACCATGAAATTTTCTGACGGCCATTCACAAGGCCGCACTTGAGCTTCTCTTGGTAGTTCATTGTCCGGCTCACGTATTGCGGGCCTTGGTCCTTGCTTCCTTGAGGAACCACCTTGGTACATTTTCCTAAACATATTTCTTCCTCTGAAAATTTTCTGAAATTTTTAGTAACTCAAAAATAAAAGTGAACCAAACTCAACAAGATTGATAGAAACTACTCCTACAAGTGTCTAGAGGCTATATCATGCATTAAAATTAATTTTGACCACATAAATTTGACATGCAAGCTCAAGAACAAAGTCACCTAAGCAGCAAAAAATTGCAATAAATCAAGCACTAGAACAAAAACTAGTTGGACCATTAGAGGAATCACATACCAAAAAACAATCCCCCAAAGCAATTTTGTGGATCGAGCTTTGAGCAAGGAGATCGAAAATGGCAGCAAGATGAGCTAGAACATGGGTTTGAGCTGATTGGTGATTTTTTTGGGAGGAAGAAGGAGTGTGTGGTGGCTGGAATAAGTGGAGGGGGGCCACCATGGGCCCACGAGGCAGGGGGACGCGCCCAGGATTTTGGACAAGCTCTCCCGACGGCTAGTCTTAATGGTGTATATATAACACCTCTCCCAAAGCCTCCTCCTATTGTCTCTCCTTTGATCCAAAGGCTCTAGGTGAAACCAAAGCTTTCCCAAAACATCCATTCCCCCGTTTGAATAACTTTCATCATGTTAAGTATATGATAGTTTCACACCACTTACAGAACACAATAACAAATAAAAACCAACAAATAATTGTAGGAAATATGCCCTAGAGGCAATAATAAATTGGTTGTTATCATATTTCCCGTTCATGATAAATGTTTATTATTCATGCTAGAATTGTATTGACCGGAAACTTAAATACATGTGTGAATACATAAACTACACCATGTCCCTAGTAAGCCTCTACTAGACTAGCTCATTGATCAAAGATGGTTAAGGTTTCCTAACCATGGACATGAGTTGTCATTTGATAACAGGATTACATCAGTAGGAGAATGATGTGATGGACAGACCCAACAGTAAGCTTAGCATGAGATCATTTAGTTATTTGATATAGCTTTCTTCATGTCAAGTATCAGTTCCTTAGACTATGAGATCATGCCACTCCCGGATACCGAAGGAATGCTTTGTGTTCTATCAAACGTCACTTGGTAACTGGGTGATCGTAAAGGTGCTCTATAGGTATCTCCGAAGGTGTTTGTTGAGTTGCATGGATCGAGACTAGGGTTTGTCGTTCTGTGTGATGGAGAGATATCTCCGGGCCCTCTCGGTAATACAACATCATAAGAAGTTTCATGTGACTAATGAGTTTAGTTAAGGGATCTTGTATTACGGAAAAAGTAAAGAGACTTGCCAGTAACGAGATTGAACTAGGTATGGAGATACAGACGGTCGAATCTCGGGCAAGTAACATATCGTCGGATAAAGGGAATTGCATACTGGATTGACTGAATCCTTAACATCGTGGTTCAACTGATAAAGATCTTCGTTGAATATGTAGGAATCAATATGGGGATCCAGGTCCCACTATTGGTTATTGACTGGAGAGGAGTCTTGGTCATGGCTGCATGTTCCGAACCTGTAGGGTCGCACGCTTAACATTCTATAGCGCTAGGGTAGTATTGAGATATTAATAGAGGAAAGTCTGAAGTTTGTTTGGAGTCCTAGACGGGATCTGGGATATCATGAGGAGCTTCAGAATGGTTCAGAGATAAAGATTTATATATGGGAAGTCCTGTTTTGGCTACCGAAAAAGTTTGGGGGCATGCGACAACTATACAGGAGGCACCGAAGGGTTCCGAGGGTCCACCGGGGGGTCCACCAGCCCTGGGGACCCACATGGGCTGTAGGGTGCGTCCTGGCCTAGTTGGGCCAGGTGCATCAAACCTACCCCCAAGAGGCCCATGCGCCTAGGGCTAACGGGAAACCCTAGGTGGGAGGCGCCCCACTTGACTTGGGGGCCAAGTCTCCCCCTAGGGCCGCTGCCCCCTCCCTTGGAGGAGGGGCTAGGGCCAGCGCCCCCTCCCTCTTGCCCCTATATATAGTGGGGAGGTGGGAAGGCAGCCATACATCTCCACCCTTGCCCTCTGTCGCTCCCAACTTCTCGCACCTTTCCTCTGGTACGCGCTTGGCAAAGCCCTCCCGGACACCACCACCATACCGCCGTGTTGGTTCCGATCTCATCTCCCTCCTCTCTCTCGCTTGCTGGATCAAGAAGGAGAGGACACCATCGAGTTGAACGTGTGCTAATCTCGTTGGTGCTATCCGTTCGGCACTAGATCGGATTGGATCGTGAAGAGTACGACTACATCAACCGCGTTACGACATTAAAGCTTTCGGTCTACAAGGGTATGTAGACACACTCCCCTCTCATTGCTATACATCTCCTAGATTAGATCTTGGGTGTTTCGTAAGAATTTTTTTGATTCTCATGCAACGTTTCCCACCAACAATAAAGATTATGCAATGCTCGCCGTGAAAAGTAAATACTGAAAATTATGCGTATGGACATGTATGGGAGATGTTTGAGATAGTAGGCAACAAATTGGTTCTAAAAATGCGTATATGGTAGAGCCATCAGCTACATGTATATGTCTTGACATCATCCGACCCACTCCATACATCCAGCAGGAATCACCGTCCAACCATTCGGTTAGACTTAATGTGTTGTTAATACGTTCGTCTGATTTCGAAAATCCAAAAAACGTATTTTCTCATTCTTTTGCATTTCCTGTCCATGTCTCTTTTGCTCCCCACAAGTCACAAAATTCATCGCTTCTCCATCTATGTTGTCCATGACATGCTACCCTTGCCTCCTTTTGGCATTTTCCAGTGCTGCTCACTCGTTGTGCCCAAACCTTTACGACGCTCATGGCCATCAACAGCCGCTTGAGCGAACGGCTAACGGTAGACCAGCCTCAGAGTTTCTTCATCTGGTTCACGACATAAGGAGATTTTTCTAGTTAACAAAGATGTTTGGTACCATTCAAAACATGTACGGTACATTTAAAAGAATTCTACACGTGTTTCAAAAAAATGTTCATGACATTTTAGAGAAACACCAGACAATGTAAAAAATGTTCTTGTCACTATTAATTTTGTTTCGTAACATTAGAAATGTACTTGATTTTTTTACATGTTCACGTGTTTCCAAAATATGTTTCTGACATTATATATATATATATATATATATATATATATATATATATATATATATATATAATGTAAGAAATTTATGTATTTTTAAAAAAATTAACATTAAAAAAGTTCAGTGTGTATGCATTTGAAAAAAAATTAGCATGTTTAAAAAAATTAAAATTTATATTTAAAATTATTGAACATATATCAATAAAATTTTACACTTGCATAAGAAAAATGTACAATGTGTATTAGAAAAAATAGGCATATTTTTTTTATAAAAAGACCAAAGAAAACCTACGAGAACTGAAGAAAAACAAAAGAACAAAGAAAAACAGAAAACACACAGAAAATAAAAGAATAAAGGAAAACCACCAATGAAAACAGGTAAGAATAATGAAAATTCCTAACAAAAATACATAAAAAATACTCATGCCAGAGGCAGCTAAAATACTGGGCCGGTCCATTAGCCTCGAGCCAGAGGCGTAGGTACCGTGACTTATGCAAGGAGAGAAATGTTTCTAAAAAATGCATTAGGCGAGAAATAGACCCTTTTTTCTTGGATATCAAGGCGAGAAATAGACATGGTGTGATTGCTCTGGGATTCTTCTCATGCCTCAGTCATATTCTTTCTCTTTTTTGACATTGATTCTTCAAAACAGATTCTCTAAAATCTGGTGAAAAAAATGGCCCATAAACTCAGATTTAGGCGAGCCACTTGAACGAAAGGGCAACACTTATAAAAACGCTTATAGAAAACACTACTATAAAAAAACGCCCGGCAAGAGCGCGCGAATGAATCAACGCCGTGCGCTGCAGGACAAGAGCCGCCGCGTTGGCCATCTCATCCGAAGCTCAGAAGCATACAACCCCAACTTGGGCGGTAGTCGGTAGACGACGCGGAAGGAGCGGAGGCGAGCAGGCGACGGTGGCGACACAGCGGCACACACGTCGGCTGGCGGCCGCAGAACAAAAAAAGGAGCACGCTAAGATGCGGTAGTAGTAAGCGAGGCTCTCTTGTGTCTGCATGCCGATAACCGCTAAGCTCTTCTACTACCAGCGCCGCCGCCCGCCGCCGCCACCGATTCCGGAGACCGCCGAGCCCCGCTGCATCGACTCCTCCGCCGCCCGCCGCCGGGTTCACCCCATTCGCTCCGCGCACCACAGGCCGGTGAGATGACCATTTCAAAGTCGCCTCTGCGTCTCCTGTCTGCCTCTGTTTCTTCCCCTTGCGATGCGTGTGCCCGACCCTCTGTCTCGACTCGGTAGTGAGTAGGGAGGTTTTGCGACCCACCTGTCAGTGACCCAACTGCTCCCTGCAGTACGTCAGGGGAGCCGAGTCCTCCGTTTTGGTATGTGTAATCCAGCTTATGATAAGCGTGCCTTGTGTTCGATGAAATGACACACCGGGTTGTTACGGGGTAGCGAGCAGGAGGACTATAGTTAGTTCTGTGTCGTCCAAAGGGACCCAAAATCACTGGGAACCCAAATAGTACTATAATTGATTGAGGATGGTTTAATAGGCAATGGCTCCTCGTGGGTGGACGTTATATGATATTGTGAAGCAAGAATTAGATTCCTGTCTTAAAAAAATGCAAATCGAGATTCCAAACGGCACATTCTCCTTGAATATTTTGGTTACTGCATAATTTTCAGACAGAATGATGATCCCTCATCATGATTGGGGTAAACAGTTTGATTCTCTAGAACAACCATTTTGGCAAGGGAACATAAGGTATATGCTCGCAAAAGAAATAGGAGAGGCATAAATCATGTGCAGTGTTAAACAATACTCTGAATTGACGAATCAAATTGCATGATTGTATTCAGGGTGACCCTAAAAAGGTGTCATTTTACATTTTATAGTTGCCAAAAAAATTGTTTCTTTGATATGGTTAATTTGTCCGGTCAGTCTGTTGGTTAATCCAAAGCTAGTCATGCACTCATGTGTTTCATGGTGTTAAATTACTGGTGCGAAATGTGCCAAGGTGTCATAAAACAAGAGGGTGCTCTTCATGTGTGTGGTGCTGCTTACTAGTACTTACTGCTATGTGCCTTTCATGTGCAAGTTGTTGCTCGTGCTCCAATATTTAATGATCAGTACATTTAGCATAAATTTGATGTAACTAGCATTTAGCATGATCATCTTAAGATATATTGGCCTTGTGGTGTCAATTTGGATTGCCTATCTTTTGTCAATACAAGATAGTAAAAGGGCAAAGTATTATTGGCTTTTCCGGAGTTTATGTGAGTCTGCTGAGCTATGAGCATGTAAAAATTAGAATGAAGTGCACTGCAACTAATTGCAAAGATGTGTAGTTTACTTCTGTGAGAAAAGTTCAGTTATCCTGTAAATGTTCCACAAAAGTTTTATGTTTGACCAGTAAACCCATCGGGGTGCTATGGAATGCAATCATTTGTTCGCACTAAATGCTTCCGTTGAAGATCTTCTAGACATGCTTGATCTTTTTATGATTAGTCAAAGTGTTTACGTTCTACACTTTCCAGATTAATTTTGTTTCCAGTACAAACTTTTGTGAAATATTGGTCATTAGTAAGTAGAAACTTCAGTGACTCTGGATTGTGAATTTCTTATCTGTCAATTTATATAACACAGGGCTATGATGTTTTTGGAGGAAGCCCGAGAGAGCGAGGGGCGTCTAGCGGAAGCATAACCGAACCAACAAGGAACGTGCTCTTCAGCACAAGACAAAGCAGCAACACATCAAATGACCGACTTCCTGATGCGGTTCAACAGGCCAAGGAGAGGCTTCATCAAAGGCTCGGAAGTGTCGACCTGTTTCCAGGGAGAAGGTACGCATCGGCATTTAGCGCACAGCGTTGGCTCGTCTTAAGCACCGATCTATGCACTTCGATATTTCCTGTTCTGCATTGATCCTCAGTTTCCCGGTTGTTTCAGGCTAACAGCACCAGCTGTAGGAACCATTTGGGCTGGACCTGATCTTCCTTCTGAATGTGATACCTGCTCATCAGAGGACGGCGGATTGGTTAACCGGACTATTCGCTTCAACTCCAACGCCTCCCTGTCAGGCCACAAAGATAAACAGGTCACAGCAGAGACGTTTAGCAACGCGGCGGTGGTAGCGCCACATGATCTGAGGCCTGTCTCCAAACTAGGACAAGAAGCTCTCCAAGGAACAATCGACAGTGACGACGACGTGGAGTCCTCAGTGGACTGTTCGATATGCCTTGAAGGATGCCATGGTGCATCAGGCGGGCTGATCCAGCTGCGCTGCAAGCACATCTTCCATTCGGCCTGCCTGGAGCAGTGGCTGCAGTCCCGCGCCGGTTGTCCGTACTGCAGGGCCGGCGTCGTGCTATCCTACCACGGAAGGAGTGGCCTGGAGTATTAGCAGGGCGTTGCGGCTTTTGTAAAAGAAGGAACACTCGAGTTGCTACTTGCTGTGTGCTTTTTGACATGTTTGCTTCAGGATCAAGTTTTGCTGCAGAAGGCTTGAAACAGAGGTGCATGTCTGTAACTCGATTCTGCAGCCCTCTGTGCACATAGTTTTGCTCTTTTTAGACTGTTGCAGACCTGGGCACGAGCTCACGGCGGATCCTTTTTCTTTTTCGTTTTATTTTATTTTATTTTCTATTTTTTATTTTTTTTATTTTTATTTTTTCCTCTTTCTTTCTTTTCTTATTTTTTATTTCTTTTTACCTTTTCGTTTTTCCCATTTCTTTTTCTTTTCCGTTTTGAATTCAATTTTTTGTTTATCAGATTTAAAAATTGTTCATCAAAATTCAAAATTTGATCAACAACAAACAACAACAACAACAACAACAAAGCCTTTAGTCCCAAACAAGTTGGGGTAGGCTAGAGGTGAAACCCATAAGATCTCGCAACCAACTCATGGCTCTGGCACATGGATAGCAAGCTTCCACGCATCCCTGTCCATAGCTAGCTCTTTGGTGATACTCCAATCCTTCAGGTCTCTCTTAACGGACTCCTCCCATGTCAAATTCGATCTATCCCGCCCTCTCTTAACATTCTCCGCACGCTTTAGCCGTCCGCTATACACTGGAGCTTCTGGAGGCCTGCGCTGAATATGCCCAAACCACCTCAGACGATGTTGGACAAGCTTCTCCTCAATTGGTGCTACCCCAACTCTATCTCGTATATCATCATTCCGGACTCGATCCTTCCTCGTGTGGCCACACATCCATCTCAATATACGCATCTCCGCCACACCTAACTGTTGAACATGTCGCCTTTTAGTCGGCCAACACTCCGCGCCATACAACATTGCGGGTCGAACCGCCGTCCTGTAGAACTTGCCTTTTAGCTTTTGTGGCACTCTCTTGTCACAGAGAATGCCAGAAGCTTGGCGCCACTTCATCCATCCGGCTTTGATTCGATGGTTCACATCTTTATCAATACCCCCATCCTCCTGCAACATTGACCCCAAATACCGAAAGGTGTCCTTCCGAGGTACCACCTGGCCATCAAGGCTAACCTCCTCCTCACACCTAGTAGTACTGAAACCGCACATCATGTACTCGGTTTTAGTTCTACTAAGCCTAAACCCTTTCGATTCCAAGGTTTGTCTCCATAACTCTAACTTCCTATTTACCCCCGTCCGACTATCGTCAACTAGCACCACATCATCCGCAAAGAGCATACACCATGGGATATCTCCTTGTATATCCCTTGTGACCTCATCCATCACCAATGCAAAAAGATAAGGGCTCAAAGTTGACCCGTGATGCAGTCCTATCTTAATCGGGAAGTCATCGGTGTTGACATCACTTGTTCAAACACTTGTCACAACATTATCGTACATGTCCTTGATGAGGGTAATGTACTTTGCTGGGACTTTGTGTTTCTCCAAGGCCCACCACATGACATTTCGCGGTATCTTATCATAGGCCTTCTCCAAGTCAATGAACATCATATACAAGTTCTTCTTTTGCTCCCTATATCTCTCCATAAGTTGTCGTACCAAGAAAATGGCTTCCATGGTCGACCTCCCAGGCATGAAACCAAACTGATTTTTGGTCACGCTTGTCATTCTTCTTAAGCGGTGCTCAATGACTCTCTCTCATAACTTCATTGTATGGCTCATCAGCTTAATTCCACGGTAATTAGTACAACTCTGAACATCCCCCTTGTTCTTGAAGATTGGTACTAATATACTCCGTCTCCATTCTTCTAGCATCTTGTTTGCCAGAAAAATGAGGTTGAAAAGCTTGGTTAGCCATACTATTGCTATGTCCCCGAGACCTTTCCACACCTCAATGGGGATACAATCAGGGCCCATCGCCTTGCCTCCTTTCATCCTTTTTAAAGCCTCCTTCACCTCAGACTCCTGGATTTGCCGCACAAAACGCATGCTGGTCTCATCAAAGGAGTCGTCTAGTTCAATGGTAGAACTCTCATTCTCCCCATTGAACAGCTTGTCGAAGTACTCCCGCCATCTATGCTTAATCTCCTCGTCCTTCACCAAGAGTTGGCCTGCTCCGTCCTTGATGCATTTGACTTGGCCAATGTCCCTCGTCTTTCTCTCTCGGATCTTGGCCATCTTATAGATGTCCCTTTCACCTTCCTTCGTGCCTAACCGTTGGTAGAGGTCCTCATATGCCCGACCCCTTGCTTCACCAACAGCTCGCTTTGCGGCCTTCTTCACCATCTTGTACTTCTCTATGTTGTCTGCACTCCTATCCAGGTATAGGCGTCTGAAGCAATCTTTCTTCTCTTTAATCGCCTTCTGAACGTCATCATTCCACCACCAGGTATCCTTATCTTCGCGTCTCCTTTCCCTGGACACTCCAAACTCCTCCGAGGCGACCTTACAAATGCAAGTCGCCATCTTCATCCACACATTGTCCGCATCCCCTCCTTCCTCTCAAGGGCCCTCCTTAATGACCCTCTCCTTGAACACCTGAGCTACCTCCCCCTTGAGCTTCCACCACTTCGTTCTAGCGACTTTGGCACGCTTATCCCGCTGGACACGAATCCGAAAGCGGAAGTCAGCAACCACCAGCTTATGCTGGGGTACAACACTCTCTCCAGGTATCACCTTACAGTCTAGGCACGCACGCCTATCTTCTCTTCTTGAGAGGATGAAATCAATCTGGCTAGAGTGTTGGCCACTACTAAAAGTCACCAGATGTGATTCTCTCTTTCTAAAGAGGGTGTTAGCTACAATCATGTTGTAGGCTAGAGCAAAGCTTAAGACATCTTCTCCTTCTTGATTCCTGATGCCATGGCCAAAGCCCCCATGCGCCCCTTCAAAACATGTGTTAGATGTACCCACGTGGCCATTGAGGTCTCCTCCTATGAAGAGCTTCTCACCAATCGGTACACTCCTAACCATGTCTTCCAGGCCTTCCCAGAACTCCCTCTTGGTGTTCTCATTGTGGCCTACTTGCAGGGCATACGCGCTGATAACATTGAGAACCAAGTCCTCAACTACCAGCTTGATCAAGATAATCCGGTCCCCACGTCTCTTGACGTCTACCACTCCATACTTGAGGCTCTTGTTGATCAAGATGCCTACGCCATTTCTGTTTGCAGCCGTCCCCGTGTACCACAGCTTGAAGCCGGTATCCTCCACCTCCTTCGCCTTCTGTCCTCTCCATTTGGTTTCTTGGACGCAAAGGATATCAACACCTCTCCTCACCGCTGCATCAACTAGCTCCCGAAGCTTCCCTGTCAGAGACCCTACGTTCCAACTACCTAAGTGAATCCTCCTAGGCTCGGCTAGCTTCCTTACCCTTCGCACCCGTCGAGTCAAATGCGAAGACCCTTGCTCATTTTCCACTACACCCGGGCGCCGATGTAGCGCGCCACTAAGGATGCGACAACCCGATCCTCGCTCACTTGCCACCGTATCCAGATCAAGATATGGCGCGCCACTTGGGGGTGACGGCCCGGCCCTTGCCCACTTTCCACCACACCCGGGTCCCGATGTGGCGCGTCGCTGAGAGGGTTACGCCCCAACGAAAATCTTTTGGGTTTCATCTCCATAAGAGTGGCTAAGTTTTTACATTGGCTCGCCAAGCCTATCACAACCCTCCTCCTTTACCCGGGCTTGGGACCGGCTATATTGAGACAACATAGGCGGAGTTAAAATTCAAAATTTCATCATCGAACTAAAAACATTTCATCAAATTCTATATTTTTGTTCATCATTTTCGAAAAATGTTCATCAAATTCAAAAAAAATCCTTGAATACCAAAAAATTTCATCATTTTTTCGAAAAAGTTCTTGAATACATATTTTGTTTATCTAGTTCGAAAAATATTCATCGAATTCAAAATTTCTTCATCAAATATCAAAAATTGTTCATCATTATTAAAATGCTCATAAAAAGTTGTTCATCAAAATAAAAATATGTTCATTAAAATTAAAAGAATGTTCATTCTTTTTAAAATCACAAAAAAAATTTTAATTCAAGAAATGTTTTTGACAATTCAATTTTTTATGAATTTTTAGAACTTTTTGTAATCCAGAATTATTTGAACATAGAATAGAAAATCAAAAAGAAAAGT
>NC_041386.1:544054964-544073405 GCF_002162155.2 Triticum dicoccoides | reverse complement strand
ACAGCGAGCGTCCCGCCTCGTACATGGCCAGCCCAATAGGGCTCGCGGGGGGCTGGAAGGAACGCGCTGCCACTCTTGCCAGCGTGTACCTCGCCGTATAGGAGCTCCCAGACATAGTTTAAAAAACCGGACCGGACCGGCGGTCGAATCGGAAAAAACCGGAACTGGCAGCCTCATCGGGTTTTTAAGCTAATAAGATCGATATGCAATCAAACTAGAAAAAACCGATCAAACCGGCCGGTTTTCTGGAAAACCGATGAATAAACCGGGTAATTGAACCGGAAAAAACCAGGAAAAAGTTTTAATAGAAATTGGGAAAGTGAGATTCGATCCAATGGCATGTGAGCAGTAGGCGGGGCCTGCCCATGGCCCAATAACCAACTTGGTTGTGCTACTTTGTTGTCCACTACATGGTTATGATTTTATTTGACCATTGTTTCACTCTATATTAGCATATATATTAATTAATATATATTATTTTATTTTTTAAAAAACCAACAATCGAACCGGTGTACCGGGGATCTGACCGGTAAAAACCTGAACCGACAGTCTTTCTGGTTCGACTTTTTAAACTATGCTCCCAGAGCTCACTAGGGGGGGTGACCTAACTTCCCCCGAGTTGTGCCCTTCGCAGGTTAATCTGTTGGCTGAGAACACAGTTAAAGCTTTGGTTGTTCTTGTGGGGAGCTTCTATTCAGCGCATTTAGCGCCGTAGAATCCAACCAGCGCACACTACCGTGCGTAGTGGGCCGACCACGAAGGCAAACCGCAAAATCACTAATTAAATAGCACTCTTTAGAAAGGTCATTCCCACCTCTTCAGGTTACGACAAAGCGCACTGCATATCAAAAATTAGTCGCAACTTGAGAGTTCTCTTTTTTTTCGTATTTGAAATATTTTATCTCTTAAAGCATACATTCAAATCTCGAACCGTTTTCATCGTTGGATTCCTCGCATTGAGATCTTCAAAATTAGATCCTACATTGATAGGTTTTGATGTACTTTTCTTTCAGAAAAAAGGGACAAATAAATCGGATTAAAAAAACGAATCAGAAGCACATTTTTTCCTTTTTGAAAGAGGCATGATTGTGTCTCTCGCGAAAAAGCAAATCCATGCCTTCACAAGAAGTAAACCCGTGCTTCTTGTGAAAGAAAAAAAACATTTTCGAGAGGCACAGTCATGCCTCTCACAGAAGCAAATATGTGCCTATTGCAAAATCAAAGCCGTGCCTCTCGCGGAAGCAAACCCGAAAGGCAAGGTCGTGCCTCTCGCGGAAGCAAACCCGTACCTCTTGCGGAAGCAAAAAAAAAGAAAACATGTTTTTTTGCAAGAGGCGCGGTGGCTCTCGCGGAAGCAAATCCATGCCTCTCCCGAAAGCAAAAAAAACATGTTTTTTTTGTTTTCCCATAAGCACGGCGGTGTCTTTCGTGGAAGCAAACATGTGCCTCTCGTGAAAGTAAAAAAACACATTTTTTTTCATTTCCAAGGGGTACGCCCGTCCCTCTCGCGGAAGCAAATCTGTATCTCTCGCGGAAGCAAATCTGTGCCTCTCCCGAAAGCAACAAACATTTTTTCACGCATTTTTTCTTATTTTTTTCTCCAAAAGGTAAGAAAGAGGCTAGAAAACCGAGAAGCCGAAAAAACACATGAAAAACTATGTAAAAAGCCGAAGACGTGTGTGAAAAAATAGAAAAACAAAATCTGAAGGGAGCGTCCAGAGCGCGATACATGATGGCGGCTGAGAGCGTGCCAAGTGACATGCTCTCATCCCACCCCAAATGACCCTTGGGGAGGCTCCCGAAGGAGCGCTCCTTCGTTAATTGCTACCAGCACCCCGTGAAAAAACACCAAAAAAGTACAATCTGCTGCCAAGAATCAAACTCACGTCATACACTATTAGGCTAACCACTAGAGTATCTCGTTGCAAGTGACTAAAAGCAGCGCTAACTCCTTAAGAACAATTATAGCCACTCATACGTATTTTTCTTTAAAAAAGAGTAAAAGTTAACTTTCAGGAAAAGTTCATGAACATGTAAAAAAAATGTTGCCCCTACTTAAAAAGTTCATTGATTTTGATTTTTAGAATTTTGAGAAATGAATTCACAGAAATTTGAAAAGGTTCATCAAAATTTGAAAAAAATCATGATTTTTAAAAGAAGTTCACAAGAACTGAAAAATTTCATCAATTTTGAAAAATAATCATGAAAATTTTGAAAACAATTCATCAAATTGAATTTTTTTTGTCAATTTTGAAAAAAACAAATCATCTTATTTTAAAAAAGTTCATCAAATCTATAAAAAAAGTTTGTGTAATTTGGAAAAGAGTTCATGAATTTGAATAAAAAGTTCCTGGATTTTGGAAAAAAAGTTCATCAATTTTAAAGGAAAAAGTTCTTGCATTTGGAAAAAGTTTATCAATTTTGAAAAAAAGAAACTGAAACAACAAGTCCGTGCTTTTAAGAAAACGAAAAATAGAAAAAGGAAAAAGAAAGAAAAACAGAATAAAGCCTTCACTGGCCAGCGAACCGGGAAAAAACAACGGGAACTCACGAAAGAAATAAAAGGAGCTAAAAGAATCTAGTTTGCACAAGAGTCTAAGATGGCCTACTGGTTTGTTTGTTTCTGAGAAATAAGATAGCCTTCGCTCACTTGGGCTGGACAGCTTTCCTTGATGAGTTCACTAGGCTTCGGCTTTAAGCCCATTTGTTCGGGCTGCGGCTGCAACTAGAGTGGCCTTGGTGAGATGATATGTTAAAAATATGCTAAGTGTCTAAAATACCTCTAGAGTGTTTGGATGAAAACTAAACTCTAGAGATTTTATAGAATTAACTAAGGGTTTGAGGTAGCTTACCACATGTGACATGTGGCATCACTAGAGTGGTGTAATCATTGTAATTTACTAACTGTAAGATAATCACATGCTTTAATGCTAATTGGATGGTAAATGACTAAGTTGAAAGTTAACTACTCCCTCCGTTAAAAGATATAAAATAGTTCTAATTATTTCAATATGGACAATATACACACTAAAAAAATGTGCAAACACACTAGACATGTCTATATACATTCGATTTACAGAAAAGTTAAAAACATATTATATTTGTGAACGGAGGAGTACTTGCTATAATATTGACCCCACAACAGGTACAAGTTTATCAAATATATAAAATATGAATAACTACTTTAATCGATTACTTGAAACGTTTGCTTTGTTTGGCTTTCACTTAACAATCAAAGTATGTCGCGGGATTTTTGAAACTTGGGTGCACATAAACATTTAAATCGGGGAAAGTCTGCTTTTGAAGTAATCCAGAGGTTTTCGCAAAAAAAAAGTAATCCAGAGGTATTTTTTCCGCCAAGAAGACCATGGATGTCATTTTTTGGTGAAACTTCACATGTAGTAGAATAGCTGACCGTAATTGTTACAAAACAAAAATCAGAGTTGTTTTATTTTATTTATTACTCTTCTAAGATATTAAGCTTCCTAGATTTGGAGTCTTTTTTTAGACAAAGATTTGGAGTCTTCGGGTACGTCTAGGGTCGTGGTATGGTTATGGGCCCAGCCTTTAAGAGTATACATCGTGGTTGAGAGTAATGCACACCTAGCCGTAATGGGTTATATGATTTTTCTAATTTTGAGAAGATATTGCATGGTTTTTCGTTTTTCTTTATTTTTCATGTTTTTCTACAGGTTTTAATAGTTTAAATAATTATTTTACTTTTCACATTTTATTCATTAACATTTATTAAAATCCGAGTTTTAAAATTGATGAACATTTTAAAAATCATGGATTTTTCATTTATAGATTTTTTTAAATCCATGATTTTCTAAAATCCGTGAAGAACTACTTATTTAACGAAAATTTTCAAATAAAAATGCGATGGCCGTTTTTTTTCCGCTACCAGTGGAGCGAGCTTGCGAAGCAAAGAGCTGAGCTGAGCGAGGGAGAGCTTCATTGGCTGGCCCATGTGAGTGTCTTAGCAGAAATTCCACAGCTCCGGCGTGCAATAAGAGCTCGCAAGGGGCTTACACAACCACCACCGGTTTTTCACTTAAGCTGAAACGTGTAAGGACACCGCAACCGCGCGCAAACAACTCAACTTTTGTCTCGGAACAAATATCGTCTCCAATAGCACCCTAACATGATATACGAATAAAGAGAAAAAAAAACACCACCACAGCATAGTTAAAACCCAAACCAACTTTGATAAAACCAAAGCAAAACAATCGAACACAATAATCTGTTAGAGGAGAAAGAGTTAGTGAGCCAGATAAGGCGAAGCGTGCATTAGGCCAATTTCACCACGCGACTTTAAACGGACGTTCATTTTGTCCGGATTCTGTCCGTTTGGGTAGGGATTTGGAATCGTGTCCGGGCATGTCCTACGATGCGGTGACCGTGCGACCAGCGTGCGGCCGCATCCATTTGCCCCATCCTGTCTTTGTCTATTTAAAAAACCAAAAGCAACGTTTCAAATGCCAAGCCCTAGTTCAGGCCAGCGACCCCAGTTCATCACGCCGGCAACAGAGCCAGCGGCCTACACGTCCATCGTCGGCATCAGCCAGCGGCCGGCAACACAGCCAACCTCCAAAATGAATAGTTGTCCTCGCCGGCAACACAGCCAGCGGTCGGCAACACAGCCGGCCACCAAAATGAATGTTTTCTCGCCGGCACACAGACAGCGGCCCAGCGGGCGGGCGGCACCCTTGCCAGCCTCCAAAAAGAACGCCCACGACCGATCAGACGACCTAGTTCAGGCCTTCGGCGTCGAGCATCTCCTTCTGCTTGGCCTCGAACCAGGCCCTCGTCTTGTCGCTCATCTTCGACAAGTCCACGCTCATGATCGCAAGGGCCATCTCCTTTACTTTGGTGGTGGTATTCGTGGCCTCGATGTCGAGCTGCCTCTGCCTGGCCTTGACGTTGTCGGCAGGGCCGGGCCAGCAAAATCTGGGGCCCTGTGCCAAACTAAAAAATAAGGCCCTATCTCACTAAAAAATAAAATAACAAGCAATTATAATGTGTGTGCATATATATCACACAAAAATTATAATGTATATAATATAATGTCTTACATAATAAGTGGGTATAAAAGAAATCTTATCTATTCAACTCTCGGTTGCAAAATATTTATAATATATACAATATAATGACTTACATAATAATTGGGTATATAAAAAATTAAAGTGATAGGCAGCATATATTAATTGAAGATTCTGCGTCAATGTTTGACAATCACACGAACCGTCTAACTCACCTAGTCTCCTATTCTATCCGGTTAAACTGCTATACTGAAATCTTTAACCAAGAAGGCAAGAACCGATCTCTAACGATTCATGTCCAAGTTAATTAGCAAATTAGTAATTAGAAGTAGGAACTGAAGTTAATTAAAAAGGAGTGACTCGCCAACGGCGGGCTGAAGCCATGAGACGGTGAGAGCACTGAAGGATGAAACTGTTGTGGTCGCCGATCGATCGGACGATCCGGTTTTCAATCGAGGAACGGCCTGAGAATCATCGCCGAGTCGCCGATCAATCCTCCTGCACTAGGTGGCGGGCAGTAGCCGAAACCGAGCGGTGATCGCCGACGGCGATGCGATCACGGCTCGCTATAACGCTGAATGTTTTGCGATCGATCTCATCTAATTCCCGTCCCGAGACTCCCGGCGATCCCTTTTTTCTATTATATAAGGTGGGGTGTGAGTAAATTATGTGCGCGTGGGATCAGGTGCACTGGTCGCTGGACAACCGACGAGAAAAAAACGAGCAGCGATCAAATGCGCGTGGGATCGAGGGGAGGCAGCGGCCTGGCGGCTACCACGCGTCGAGGATGCCCGCGCCCACAGGCCCAGCGGCCCAGCGGTACTACAGTTTCTTTTGAAAAAATATACATACTAGGCCTGTAAAAATTTGGCCCCCCCAAATTTATGGGCCCTGTGCGGGCCGCACACTTAGCACAACTATAGGCCCGGCCCTGGTTGTCGGCCTCGATGTCGAGCTGCCTTTGCCGGGCCGCCTCCTCCATGTTGATCTTCCTCCTCTTGGCCGCCTCCTCCATCTCAAGTTTCTTTCTTTAAAGGTCTGGGTATTGCTTCATTTGCTCCTCCTTACTTTGCCGCTTCTTCTCGTCCCTCATATCCTTTTGGGACATCATGCCATGCAAAGTGTCATGCAATGTCATGGATGAGGCATCACGTATGTCATCAACCTTGAAGTTGGTCTTGCCCCTCGGCCTCTTCAACGCCTCGCCATCTTCACCTCCGGCGAACTTGGCCGTCTTCAGTCCTCTCTTCCTTTGTAGTTCACGGTATTGGTCCTTGAACTTAGGGCAATTGTTGATGATCGTCCAACAATGTGTTAGAGTGAATGACTCGTCGTTGTGCCGGGCCTTGAATGCCTCCAAGGATTGAAATGCCTACACCACATGATCAACAGCAAGTGAACATGTAAACATATACACGGCTGAAGTCTCATGACCGTAGCAAGGAAAGGACTAGGAAGAGGAGAGCATACCATGTCCCCAACGCCGAGACCATTCACGGGCCGTGCTTCAATGCTCTCAAATGCGGCGCAATACTTGTTGCACTCTTGTTGGATGAACAACCATCTCTTTTGAATCGAGCCGATGCCACGGTTGCTTGTAATTTGGTAGGGCTCAAACATCTTCCTTTCATGGAATGTTTTGTGGACTCTCGTGCAAAAAACAATGCCCTTTTGTTGCGCGCCGGTCCTCGGATCTTGGCTAATCTCCATCCAAGCTTGGCAAATCAACTTGTCCTCATCTTGTGTGTATGAACCCGTGCGAATGCTCTTCCTCTTCTTTTGTGTTTCCGCTCTTTGGGTGAGCTAGTCGATGAACAATGGCTCGCCACTGATATCAACGTCATTGCCTTCTTCTTCATCGCCATCACCTTCGACATAGATGTCATCGTCTTCATGCCACGAGTCACCATGGTCGTAGTCAGCACGGCCGTCGGCCTCTTCATCGGGCACGTACTGGGCACGGCCATCCTGACTTTGGGTCTCCTCGGGGTCGTAGGCACGGGAATGCCCACCCTCGAAGATCACGTCCTCCATGTACTGGTTGTAGAAGGGGTCGTCGACCGTTGGCGTTGGGGTTGGCATTCCGTCAAACAAGACGTGGGGGGCCGACATGGTGCCCGTGAACGGTGCCCGTGCTTGCTTTCTTTGCATCTCGACGGCCGGCCGGCCGCCGCTGCTGGACCCAGGCGTGACGTTGAGGTCGATGACGACCGTGGGGCGCGGTGTCAACGGCGCGAACAAGCCCATGTCCGGGCGACCCCGAGAAATGGGTCTGGCCGTCGTGCCTTGGCGGAGGAAAGCCGAGCGACATGGGCGCGGTGCGCGACGTCGGCGACTGGCAGTGCGTAGGCCGGGCGATCGACGAGTCTGTGCTCGCCGGGCCGACGGCCGCTGCAGGGAACCCGGCCGGACGGCCCATGCCAAGCATGAGGATGGCGTGCGCTTTGTTGACGAGGTCCTCCTTTTCGTTGGCCGCGGCTTTGCGCCGCACTGCCTCCAGCTCATCGCGCTGGGTGGGAACTTGGCCGCGGCGGCATTGACCTCGACGACCGCTCTCCGTTCCCTCCTCTTCGCCGATTCCGCGTCCAACTTGGCGATCTCCTTCGGCGTGCACTCCGACCGCGACTTCCTTGGCGCCTTCTTCTTCACCTTTGCGGGCGGGTCGACGGCCAGGCCGCCGAAACTTGGCGGGGCGTCGGCCATGGACGGAGGAGAGAGGGGGCGGTGGGAGGGACGTGGGAGGGTTTGGGGGA
Organism: Triticum dicoccoides; assembly: GCF_002162155.2. Lineage (NCBI taxonomy): Eukaryota > Viridiplantae > Streptophyta > Magnoliopsida > Poales > Poaceae > Triticum > Triticum dicoccoides. Next base: position 544,065,610 of record NC_041386.1, on the reverse strand, counting down.
AATGGCGCCAAATGGGCGTGAGGGGGGGTGTGACGCCCGGGTAATTAAGCTACAGTGATCCTCTGCTAATGGTGCCACGTCACCTCGTTTATAGTTGCTAATCTCGAGTTAGTTCGAAACCGATTCAAATTCAAATTCAAAAATAGGCAAACAATAAAAGTTTTCAAATATTAATACTAAAAATGTTCGGAGTGAACCAAATATTGCATAGATAATTATGGTGGAGAAACCACACTTTTATAAAATGATTAAATACTGTTAAATGAATAAAAGAGTAGAAAAAACAATTATTTTAATGCTTTAAAAATAATAAACATTTTCAAAACTAAATTGTTATAAGTATTAAACTATTGTGGCAGTGGCATAATTTGTAAAATCCTATTTAGGTGCCACTTTGGTAACTTACTAAAACTAAAATAATAGGAAACTAAAAGAAAGCAAAGTATATAAAAAAACAGAAAACAAATCTAACTAAAAATAAAAAAAGAGAGGCACCCCCCCCACTGGGCCATCTGTGGCCCAGCTGGCCTGTAACGCCCCAAGACCGGAGCTTCAGATGCCTTCCAGGGTTTCCGGATTTCGTCGTGTGATTTGTTTTGGTTCATTTGCATTTCATCATCGCATCATTTGCATTGCATCGGCACTCGTTGCCGTCATCGTTTTTCATAAAACTTGCATCCGCTCGTAGTTGCCGCTTTCCCCCCTTGCCTTCGTTGACCGATCCGAGTCCAACTGGGTTTTCGAGTCCCTCTTGTCTGACCACCTAACCTCTCTTGCCAGCTCGCAGCACCCTCGTGTGCGTGTCCGAAACTTTCCCGAACCTGAACCGGTCTGTCATTACCGTTGGGTCCGGATCATCCCCTAACATCTACAAAACGTCACCGTTTTCTTATTTGGACTCCCGAGCCTATTTATTCTCGTCTGTAGGTTTTCGATCGGATGATCCAACTTCCCTCTTTTCCTGTATATATAGTCTACCCCTAGTCTATCTTCGGACCAATCCCTAATCCCTAGGGATCCTCCTAGCCGCCGCCGCCACACTTAAATCCCACCTCGGGATCCTCCCAGATCTGTTTCTCTTTGCGTCGTGGATCCCCTTTGCCTTGCTTGAGCTCGCCAGGGAGCAGAGCACCACGGCGCCCCGATTTTCTCGCGCCCCCACTCGAACCAGGAGCCAGAGCTCGTCCACGCGCTGGCCAGCAGCAGTGCGCCCCGCCTTGACTCGCCATGGAGACCACCGCGGGCTTCGACGCTGCCGTCCTCGTGCTGCATCGCCGCCGATGCCCGTGTCTTCGAACGTCGCTGCCTCCTCTGCTTCAGACCAACGCGCCGGCCGCTGGATCCGAACCCCGCCGTCCTCGTCTGTCGCGCCGCCGGCAACCACCAGATCAGTCCCCCGCCACGCCGTTTCCTCGCCACCGGTGAGTAGCGCGCCACCGCGACCCTTCTTTTTCTCCTCTCTCTCACAGGCCTCACATCTCTCTCTCCTTCCCCCCTACAGAACCACCATGGACGCCCGATCCCGACGGTGACCTCGACCTTCAGACCACCCGGACGCGCCCTGGGTCCTACCGGGAACCGGCTCCCCGTCGTCAGGACTCCTCGGATCCGCGTCGTCGCCCCGCGATGCCCCGACCTCGAGCCCTTCCCACTGCCGCCTGCGTTCTTCAGCTTCGTCAGAGCATGAGCGAGGCCAGGCGCGTTGACCCTTTCGACCGAGCCAAGCAGGCCGGCCCAACGTGCCCCCTGCTAGCCCGGCCTTCCTCCGACTGGGCCAGGCCCAGGGTGAGCTGCCCCTCCAGCGCCCCTCCGTGTGTTTTTTTTTGGTTGGGCCAGCAGATTTTGGCCCGTTGATGTTTTTTTTCACTGGCTGCAATTTTAGCTTTATCCAGGGAACGTCAGTTTTGCAGAATAGCCCCTAAACTTCATGCATTTAATAACTTCACAACCGTGCATCGGATTAAAATAAGTTATATATGAAACTTGCTCAGAATTTTGTCTAGTTTAATAATATGTCACTTTCATCCATGTTTAAAATGTTTAAAAGGCTGTTTGTGTAATTTTTCTTAATGCCATGCTAAAATGATTTATTTCATAACTAAATAACCGTAACTCCAATTTTAATAAACTTTATATGTAAATGGGGTAGAATTTTGCCTAGTTTATCATGGTGACCTTTATTTGCATATTAAACAACTCTAAAATTGTGTTTAGGGCAGAACAGGACCTAATCTAAAATATGCATATGGGGAGTTTCCGGAATTGTTGTTCGTTGCTTCCGGCCTCATTTAAACTTGACTAGATAGGTAGTTTTACTTTGCTTCACCCTCTTGCCATGTTAACCAACATTTAATATTGTTGAGTACATAGACGAGATCAAACTAAATAACTTGTTGTGGTGTTTTGTCAATATGCATCCCGATGCATATTGATGCTCCACTTAATTTGTAGGATTGCTTGTGCACTTTGCCATGCCATGTTTCATTAAACCGGACATGCATCATACTCGTTTGTGCATCATGCCATGTTGTTGTGGTGGTTGTTTACTATGTTGTGTGCTTGTTTTTCCGGTGTTTGCTTCTTCGGGTTGGTTCCGATAACGTCGAGGTTGTGAGGATCCATTCGTCTTCGTCCGTCTGTCTTCTTCATGGACTCGTTCTTCTTCCTTGCGGGATTTCAGGCAAGATGATCATACCCTTGAAATCACTACTATCTTTGCTATGCTAGTTTGCTCGCTCTTTTGCCATGCCAATGCTACGATGCCTACCACTTGCTTGTCAGCCACCCAAATTGCCATGTTCAACCTCTAACCCACCATGTCCTAGCAAACCGTTGATTGGCTATGTTACCGCTTTGCTCAGCCCCTCTTATAGCGTTGTTAGTTGCAGGTGAAGATCGAAGTTTGTTCCTTGTTGGAACATGGAGATGTTGTTCCCTGTTGGAACATGTTTACTTGTTGGGATATCACAATATATCTTATTTAATTAATGCATCTATATACTTGGTAAAGGGTGGAAGGCTCGGCCTTATGCCTGGTGTTTTGTTCCACTCTTGCCGCCCTAGTTTCCGTCATATCGGTGTTATGTTCCCGGATTTTGCGTCCCTTACGCGGTTGGGCTATTATGGGAACCCCTTGACAGTTCGCCTTAAGTAAAGCTCTTCCAGCAATGCCCAACATTGGTTTTACCATTTGCCACCTAGCCTCTTTTTCCCTTGGGTTTCGCGGACTCAAGGGTCATCATTATTTTACCCCCCCGGGCCAGTGCTCCTCTGAGTGTTGGTCCAACCTGTCAGCTGCCGGTGACCACCAGGGGCAACTCTGGGTTGGCCTACCCGTACCTAAGACAATCTGAGTGTGCCCTGAGAAAGAGATATGTGCAGCTCCTATCGGGATTTTTCGGCACATTCGGGCGGTGTTGCTGGTTTAGTTTTACCCTGTCGAAATGTCTTGTTGTACCGGGATACCAAGTCTGATCGGAATGTCTTGGGTGGAGGTCTATTCCTTCGTTGACCGTGAGAGCTTGTCATGGGCTAAGTTGGGACACCCCTGCAGGGATTTGAACTTTCGAAAGCCGTGCCCGCGGTTATGGGCAGATGGGAATTTGTTAACGTCCGGTTGTAGAAAACCCGAAGTTGACCTTAATTAAAATACATCAACCGCGTGTGTAACCATGATGGTCTCTTTCCGGCGGGGTCCGGGAAGTGAACATGGTTGTTGGAGTTATGCCTGACGTAGGTTGTTATAGGATCACTTCTTGATCATACTTTTATCGACCGTGCTTTGCCTTCTCTTCTCGCTCTCATTTGCGTTTGTTAGCCACCATATATGCTAGTCGCTTGCTACAGCTCCACCTTATTACTCCATCCTTCCCATAAGCTTAAATAGTCTTGATCTCGCGGGTGCGAGATTGCTGAGTCCCCGTGGCTCACAGATACTTCCAAAAACCAGTTTGCAGGTGCCGTTGAGTCCGTGCAGATGACGCAACCAAGCTCAGGAGGAGCTCGATGAAGATCTTGCCCTTTGCGTTGTTTCGTTCTAGTTGATCAGTAGTGGAGCCCAGTTGGGGTCGATCGGGGACCTTTGTCGCATTTGGGGTTCTTCTTTTATTTTGGTTCCGTAGACGGACCTTGATTGTATCTGGATGGTGTAATGCTTTATTCATGTAATTGTGTGAAGTGGCGATTGTAAGCTAACTATGTATCTCTTTCCCTTATGTATTACATGGGTTGTGTGAAGATTACCTCACTTGCGACATTGCTTTCAATGCGGTTATGCCTCTAAGTCGTGCTTCGACACGTGAGAGATATAGCCGCATCGAGGGCGTTACAAGTTGGTATCAGAGCCTTCCCCGACCTTAGGAGCCCCCATTGCTTGATCGTCTTTAGCGGCCGAGTTGTGTCTAGAAAAATGTTTTGAGTCATTTAGGATTATATATATCGGAGAGTTAGGAATTCTTTTTACTTCCCAGTCTCTTCATCGCTCTGGTAAGACATCCTGACGTAGAGTTTTGACTCTTCTCTTCTCAAATTTCACTAAAAAAAAATTTTAGGATCACGCGGGTATCTTGGAATCGTTCCGATGGTTTTATGATAAGAACATTGTCTTGGTGCCTCCTGTCAGGGGTTTAGTGGAAGTGTCCCGGGGAGTTGAGCTCTGAGGTGTTGTCATCATAATTTTATCGTTGCAGTTCTGGAATACCTGAGTTTAGTACGCCGACATCGAAAATCTCTTTTATGCAGTTGTTGGTGAGATAACCCCGATAACCCAGTACTGAGGTGAGTTCGGGAGTATCGCCATAATTTGTATAACGGATGATTTTCGAAGGTTGAGGTAGATGATTTCCGAAGGTTTCTTGGTTATGTGTTGAAGGATGGATACAGCTGGATGTAGGATTTGCTAGTTTGGATGAGATATTATGCTTCCCCTGTATGCCCAACACCTGATTGCATAACCGAAAATTTTTGGGAGTTTCATAGGTGGGAATTCAAGTAGCTCTTAGGATATCTTTTCGACAGATGTATGATATGAAATTGGGGTACGACATCTAGTGGTCCGCCTATTCACGGTCGTTTTTACAGTGGTCTCGTTGTGTCTTAAAGAGTCCTTGGCTATGCCGACTCGGGGACGCTTCGTATGTCATGTGCACTGCCTTGTACATGATGGTGCTGTACGATCGAGCCCGTGTAGGCCCCACCACGAAAACTTCGGACGAAATCTCTATCATATGTTTGTTTCGGTTTATTCTGCAAGCCAATCCTTTGTTTTATTTTATTTGTGGTATTCGAGTTGCTTCGAGTCAAATGTTGATTCCATACCTTTTCCAAATGGTGTTCTCACATTCCGATGTAAATACCAATCCTTCATGATCATTGATGTTGTTATGTTAATCCTTTTCAACCGGCGTGTTTTCTCTTCAAGTGGATCCGATCATTTCAACTTTTGCAAGATCATTTATCACTTCTTCTCAACGGTGTTTGTTTCATCCGTCTCCAAGTTGCCTTTGTTTTTCCCACCCTCCCTCCCTTTTGTTTTTCTTCAAGGACTAAGATTTCGTCTTCAAGTATCCATTTTATTGGTGGAAATCTCTCCATTCTTTTCCCGTCAATGTTCTTATCCGGTGATTCTCATGAAGATTCTAATGGAGCTTCAAGTTCGTCATTCCTCATTCCTTTCTCTTCTCCGGTGGATTCAAGTCAAGATTTGTCGATTATATCCCCTTTTTTCTCGTCTCAAATACCTTCTCTTGACGGTGCTCCTCATATTTATTCATTTCTCGCTATTCTATTGTTCCGGAGTGCTCAAGATATCTCGAAGATTCGTGTTTCCACTCTGCATTCGTTCAAGCTCTTTCGAGATTGGTATCTCATTCAAGTCATTTAATTCAACCGGTGCAACATCTCTTTTAAATCTTTTCAACGGTGTTCTTTTGAGTGGGCCCTAACCCACAGGTCTTTTCCCAGGATCTTACCTGACTCTTCTAATTCTCCCGGAGATGTCCTTAAAATTCTTTTCGAAGTTTGACGTAAGAATGAGTTATCATTAGTCAAATGCTTTTCTCCAAGATCTTTTAAATTCTTTTCATAGTTGGCTCAACCTCTTCGCTTTTGATTCTTCCGGTGTGCCTCAATAATTCTTGGTGGTGTTTCTCATTGTCTTTCTCATCATTTGAAGACCGAAGAAGAGTTTCTCTTTAATCTTGCTCTATTCTCTTCAAGATTCATGGTGCTAGCTTGTTGCCATCCTCTCATAATTGTTTTTGATTTTGAGAATCTTTTTCACCCATCAGGAGATATTCAAGAGTCTTCTCAGTTTGTTATCCGGAGTCCATCAATTCAGGTTTATTCATTCTCAGCTGCCAGTTATCATTCTCCTATCTTGCCGGCGCATCAATCAAATATCCTCTAATCAGTTCTTGATCTCTTCGTTCTCATGTATCTAGTTTGTCTCAAGCACCTTTGTTCATTTGCTAATTCTTACCGGTGATGCATCCCTACTTCGATCATTTTCAATTCTTACGGTGGTTCTTTCAAGATCTCTCTTCCTTGTTCATCATATCAATTCATTTGTTGTTCCAATCCTACCGGTGGTTCGTTGAAGACCTTCTCAAGTTTACGCCATATCTCTCTTAATCCTTTCTACAAGAATAAGTGGTATGCCAAATGCGTTGCTTGTCATCAATTTAAATTGGTGAAGGATACGCATAACATAATTCTTATTCTGGTTTCATCCAAGTGATTAATCCTTTCCTTCAGAGTTTGTCCAGGAGGAATAAATTCTTGGCTGCTTGTTGTTCATCTTTCTTCCGGAGTTCTAAGTTTTCCGCATTATCTCGTCGCGAAGCTCCATCTAAATCATTGCAAGGATTCACCTTGTGTTTTCAATTTCTCTTTGTTTTCATTCCTTTTGTTTACCGGAGTTCTTCATGGAGGTTCTACATGATGGTTCATCAAGGATTTAATTCCCTTCTCAAAGTTTTCATCGAGATTCTTTCCTAAGGAGCAAAAGCTTTCTTTATATGGTAATCCGGAGTGCAATTCTTTCTACCATATTTTGGAGGTGGTATTATGTCATTCTTGATAATTTGAGTTCATGTTCCATGATTCACATGTTGTTAAGAATGAGTTATTTTTAAATCCATCAACCTCGTTGTTGGAGTTATCTTGGTATAGATTTCACCTAAAGCCTTCCCTAAGGAATGTTGCTATTTGTGGTGCTTATCAATGATCCAAGTAATATCTCTATCATCTTGGTGAAGCAGTTTTCATCTCTTCATTGATCTCAAGCAAGTAATTGTTTCCGTTAGTGGCCGGTTGTCACCTCATAATGTTGAGATGTTTCCATAAGCCCACTACAAGCTTATTCGTTTCGTTTTTGGTTTTCCAACAACTCCGTTATAACCTTCTTGGAAGGGTGCTTGGCATTTTCTTCTCCATTCTTCTATTTCAATTATCTATCTTCTATTCTTTTGTTTCGGAGGCATTGTGATGTTGTGCTCTTCAATCATCATCTTGTTTTGTCAGGATCGTGTTCTTTTCATGCTTATCCATTTAACCGGAGTGTCCTGCCTTTTTCTTTCAAGTTCTTTTTCATCTTATCAAGTCTTGCATCTCTTTTCAACCGGAGTGCTGTCCGATTTTGATCTTCCTTGTTCCTTGTTTATCTCGTTTCAACCGGAGTGATTTCAATTCCTTCTTGTCCATTGTACTCGTCATTCATAGCTTCGCAACCTTCAAGTCCTCGTAATGTTCCTTGTTCCTCTTTTCTAACGGATTGTTTGCAATCTCGTTCGTCTCTGCTGTACTCTTTCTTTTAAATTGCTCAACCTCTCAAGGTTCGTGGTTTCACTCGTTTGTCAGAGAAGCAACTTAGTTTACCTTTTCTCTTTCTCTTCCGTTTTCCCTCCGGTGGCATTCTAGATCTCGGGACGAGATCCTCTCGTAGTGGTGGAGTGTTGTAACGCCCCAAGACCGGAGCTTCAGATGCCTTCCAGGGTTTCCGGATTTCGTCGTGTGATTTGTTTTGGTTCATTTGCATTTCATCATCGCATCATTTGCATTGCATCGGCACTCGTTGCCGTCATCGTTTTTCATAAAACTTGCATCCGCTCGTAGTTGCCGCTTTCCCCCCTTGCCTTCGTTGACCGATCCGAGTCCAACTGGGTTTTCGAGTCCCTCTTGTCTGACCACCTAACCTCTCTTGCCAGCTCGCAACACCCTCGTGTGCGTGTCCGAAACTTGCCCGAACCTGAACCGGTCTGTCATTACCGTTGGGTCCGGATCATCCCCTAACATCTACAAAACGTCACCGTTTTCTTATTTGGACTCCCGAGCCTATTTATTCTCGTCTGTAGGTTTTCGATCGGATGATCCAACTTCCCTCTTTTCCTGTATATATAGTCTACCCCTAGTCTATCTTCGGACCAATCCCTAATCCCTAGGGATCCTCCTAGCCGCCGCCGCCACACTTAAATCCCACCTCGGGATCCTCCCAGATCTGTTTCTCTTTGCGTCGTGGATCCCCTTTGCCTTGCTTGAGCTCGCCAGGGAGCAGAGCACCACGGCGCCCCGATTTTCTCGCGCCCCCACTCGAACCAGGAGCCAGAGCTCGTCCACGCGCTGGCCAGCAGCAGTGCGCCCCGCCTTGACTCGCCATGGAGACCACCGCGGGCTTCGACGCTGCCGTCCTCGTGCTGCATCGCCGCCGATGCCCGTGTCTTCGAACGTCGCTGCCTCCTCTGCTTCAGACCAACGCGCCGGCCGCTGGATCCGAACCCCGCCGTCCTCGTCTGTCGCGCCGCCGGCAACCACCAGATCAGTCCCCCGCCACGCCGTTTCCTCGCCACCGGTGAGTAGCGCGCCACCGCGACCCTTCTTTTTCTCCTCTCTCTCACAGGCCTCACATCTCTCTCTCCTTCCCCCCTACAGAACCGCCATGGACGCCCGATCCCGACGGTGACCTCGACCTTCAGACCACCCGGACGCGCCCTGGGTCCTACCGGGAACCGGCTCCCCGTCGTCAGGACTCCTCGGATCCGCGTCGTCGCCCCGCGATGCCCCGACCTCGAGCCCTTCCCACTGCCGCCTGCGTTCTTCAGCTTCGTCAGAGCATGAGCGAGGCCAGGCGCGTTGACCCTTTCGACCGAGCCAAGCAGGCCGGCCCAGCGTGCCCCCTGCTAGCCCGGCCTTCCTCCGACTGGGCCAGGCCCAGGGTGAGCTGCCCCTCCAGCGCCCCTCCGTGTGTTTTTTTTTGGTTGGGCCAGCAGGATGTTTTTTTTCACTGGCTGCAATTTTAGCTTTATCCAGGGAACGTCAGTTTTGCAGAATAGCCCCTAAACTTCATGCATTTAATAACTTCACAACCGTGCATCGGATTAAAATAAGTTATATATGAAACTTGCTCAAAATTTTGTCTAGTTTAATAATATGTCACTTTCATCCATGTTTAAAATGTTTAAAAGGCTGTTTGTGTAATTTTGCTTAATGCCATGCTAAAATGATTTATTTCATAACTAAATAACCGTAACTCCAATTTTAATAAACTTTATATGTAAATGGGGTAGAATTTTGCCTAGTTTATCATGGTGACCTTTATTTGCATATTAAACAACTCTAAAATTGTGTTTAGGGCAGAACAGGACCTAATCTAAAATATGCATATGGGGAGTTTCCGGAATTGTTGTTCGTTGCTTCCGGCCTCATTTAAACTTGACTAGATAGGTAGTTTTACTTTGCTTCACCCTCTTGCCATGTTAACCAACATTTAATATTGTTGAGTACATAAACGAGATCAAACTAAATAACTTGTTGTGGTGTTTTGTCAATATGCATCCCGATGCATATTGATGCTCCACTTAATTTGTAGGATTGCTTGTGCACTTTGCCATGCCATGTTTCATTAAACCGGACATGCATCATACTCGTTTGTGCATCATGCCATGTTGTTGTGGTGGTTGTTTACTATGTTGTGTGCTTCTTTTTCCGGTGTTTGCTTCTTCGGGTTGGTTCCGATAACGTCGAGGTTGTGAGGATCCATTCGTCTTCGTCCGTCTGTCTTCTTCATGGACATGTTCTTCTTCCTTGCGGGATTTTAGGCAAGATGATCATACCCTCGAAATCACTACTATCTTTGCTATGCTAGTTTGCTCGCTCTTTTGCCATGCCAATGCTACGATGCCTACCACTTGCTTGTCAGCCACCCAAATTGCCATGTTCAACCTCTAACCCACCATGTCCTAGCAAACCGTTGATTGGCTATGTTACCGCTTTGCTCAGCCCCTCTTATAGCGTTGTTAGTTGCAGGTGAAGATCGAAGTTTGTTCCTTGTTGGAACATGGAGATGTTGTTCCCTGTTGGAACATGTTTACTTGTTGGGATATCACAATATATCTTATTTAATTAATGCATCTATATACTTGGTAAAGGGTGGAAGGCTCGGCCTTATGCCTGGTGTTTTGTTCCACTCTTGCCGCCCTAGTTTCCGTCATATCGGTGTTATGTTCCCGGATTTTGTGTCCCTTACGCGGTTGGGCTATTATGGGAACCCCTTGACAGTTCGCCTTAAGTAAAGCTCTTCCAGCAATGCCCAACATTGGTTTTACCATTTGCCACCTAGCCTCTTTTTCCCTTGGGTTTCGCAGACTCAAGGG
>NC_041386.1:544052844-544053957 GCF_002162155.2 Triticum dicoccoides | reverse complement strand
AGTCTGATCGGAATGTCTTGGGTGGAGGTCTATTCCTTCGTTGACCGTGAGAGCTTGTCATGGGCTAAGTTGGGACACCCCTGCAGGGATTTGAACTTTCGAAAGCCGTGCCCGCGGTTATGGGCAGATGGGAATTTGTTAACGTCCGGTTGTAGAAAACCCGAAGTTGACCTTAATTAAAATACATCAACCGCGTGTGTAACCATGATGGTCTCTTTCCGGCGGGGTCCGGGAAGTGAACATGGTTGTTGGAGTTATGCCTGACGTAGGTTGTTATAGGATCACTTCTTGATCATACTTTTATCGACCGTGCTTTGCCTTCTCTTCTCGCTCTCATTTGCGTTTGTTAGCCACCATATATGCTAGTCGCTTGCTACAGCTCCACCTTATTACTCCATCCTTCCCATAAGCTTAAATAGTCTTGATCTCGCGGGTGCGAGATTGCTGAGTCCCCGTGGCTCACAGATACTTCCAAAAACCAGTTTGCAGGTGCCGTTGAGTCCGTGCAGATGACGCAACCAAGCTCAGGAGGAGCTCGATGAAGATCTTGCCCTTTGCGTTGTTTCGTTCTAGTTGATCAGTAGTGGAGCCCAGTTGGGGTCGATCGGGGACCTTTGTCGCATTTGGGGTTCTTCTTTTATTTTGGTTCCGTAGACGGACCTTGATTGTATCTGGATGGTGTAATGCTTTATTCATGTAATTGTGTGAAGTGGCGATTGTAAGCCAACTATGTATCTCTTTCCCTTATGTATTACATGGGTTGTGTGAAGATTACCTCACTTGCGACATTGCTTTCAATGCGGTTATGCCTCTAAGTCGTGCTTCGACACGTGAGAGATATAGCCGCATCGAGGGCGTTACATGGCCAGCCCAACTGGGCAAAGGCCCAGCCGGCCGGCCCAGCCCCCTCCATATCCCCACCAGGGAGGAAACCCTAACCCACGACCCACCTCACTCCCCCCCACCCCCGCTGGATCTGGATCGGGGCAAAATCCCGATCCCCTTGCCCCTCTCCCCGCGCACCCGTCGCCGCTCGGACTGCGCCTGACGCCGCCCGGAGCTCGTCTTCGCCGGCGCCCCTCCCCACCGGCCTGCCTCCTCTACGACGTCGTC
>NC_041386.1:544045956-544052184 GCF_002162155.2 Triticum dicoccoides | reverse complement strand
GCCCCGCACGCGCTCAGCAGCGCCGTCCCGACGCCCGCGGCGTCGCGCCCGCACGCGCGGCACCCGCGCCGTGGCCGGCTCCCTGCTCATGACCGCGCCCGTGGCCGCACCCCCGGCCTCCTCTTCTCTCCCCCTCTCCGTCGTCCGTTCCGTCGCGTCGACGGGATTGCCGAACGGCACCACGGCCACCGCACCGCCTCCCCCCTCCTCCCGCTCCCTCGACCATCCCACGCCCCGTGCCCCTGCTCCATGGCTGCTGCTGCCTCCTCTACCCACCGCACCCGCCGTGGCCGCGTTTGGTCACCGGACCACACCGCCTCGCCCGCTCGTTGCCGTGCTCCGGCACCCCGGAGCCCCTCTACCCCCTGCGGCCATCGGCCTGCGCCCGCGTGCGCGCTCGACGCGCCGGGCCCGCGCCTCGGCCGCGCTCACAGCGGCCCCGCCTCCATCGTGCCTGCTCGTCGCCGTCCTTGCCCGGCTCCACGAGCGCACGCCCCCTGCCTCCCTGCGTCGCCGGCACCCCACCATGCCCCGCCAGTCCCGCCACCGCGGTTGGCCTGGGCGGGTGCCGTATCCGGCACCCACGCGCCCGTGCCCGCATCGGCCCCCTGGGGCCAATGACATGGGGGTCCCACCCCAGAACGTTAAAAAAAAAGAAAGTATATAAAAATAAATAAAACAATAATTAAAATAAAAATAAATTTAATTAATTAATTAATTAACTAAATTAATTAAGTTAATTAACCTTAATTAATTAATCTAATTAAACTGTTAGCTTAATTAAACAGTAATTAGTTTAACTAAATCCTAATTAACCTAACAGAGTATGACAGGTGGGTCCCATTGGACCCACGCGTCAGTTTGACCCAGTCAACCCCTGTTGACTGCTGATGTCAGCATGACGTCATGCTGACGTCATAAATCCATTTTCCGAATTAATTAAATAATTAAATAAATTCCAGGAATTAATAAAATCTTTAGAAAATCATATCTTTTAATCCGTAACTCGGATTAAAATATTTTTAACATGAAAGTTGCTCAGAACGACGAGACGATTCCGGATACGCAACCCGTTCGTCCGCCACACCCCCCTAACCTATCGAACTCGCAACTTTCCCCCCCTCCGGCTCCTCTGCCCGAAAACACGGAACCCCGGGAATACTTCCCGGATGCTTCCCCCCTTCACCGGTATCACCTCCTACCGCGTAGAACACGTCTAGCTCTGCCTGTTATCCTGTTATGCACTTGCTTGCTATGTATTTACTGTTTCTCCCCCCTCTTCTCTTCGGTAGACCCCGTGACGAGGCTGACGCGCCAGTTCGACTACGGAGTTGACGACCCCTCTCTCTTGCCAGAGGAACCAGGCAAGCCCCCCCTTGACCACCAGATATCGCCTATTCTACTCTATACTGCTTGCATTAGAGTAGTGTAGCATGTTACTGCTTTCGTTAATCCTATTCTGATGCATAGCCTGACATTGTCGCTACATCTGTTGATACCTTACCTGCAATCCTATATGCTTAGTATAGGATGCTAGTTTATCATCATTGGCCCTACATTCTTGTCAGTCTGCCTTGCTATACTATCGGGCCGTGATCACTTGGGAGGTGATCACGGGTATATACTATACATACATACATACTATACAGATGGCGACTAAAGTCGGGTCAGCTCATTGAGTACCCGCAAGTGATTGTGACGAGGGGGCTGAAAGGACAGGTGGCTCCATCCCGGTAGAGGTGGGCCTGGGTTCCCGACGGCCCTCGACTGTTACTTTGTGGCGGAGCGACAGGGCAGGTTGAGACCGCCTAGAAGAGAGGTGGGCCTGGCCCTGTTCGGCGTTCGCGGACACTTAACACGCTTAACGAGATCTTGGTATTTGATTTGAGTCTGGCTACGAGCCTATACGCACTAACCATCTACGTGGGAGTAGTTATGGGTATCCCGACGTCGTGGTATCAGCCGAAGCACTTCAGACGTCAGCGACGGAGCGGCGCGCGCCGAATTGGACTGGAACGCCACTAGGCTAGGTCTGCTTTCGGCCGCCCACGCAACGTGCAGGTGTGCTCAGGGCGATGGGCCCAGACCCCTGCGCGCTTAGGTTTAGACCGGTGTGCTGGCCTCTCTGTTTTGCCTAGGTGGGGCTGCGACGTGTTGATCTTCCGAGGCCGGGCATGACCCAGGAAAGTGTGTCCGGCCAAATGGGATCAAGCGTGTTGGGTTATGTGGTGCACCCCTGCAGGGAAGTTAATCTATTCGAATAGCCGTGATCTTCGGTAACAGGACGACTTGGAGTTGTACCTTGACCTTATGACAACTAGAACCGGATACTTAATAAAACACACCCTTCCAAGTGCTAGATACAACCGGTGGTCGCTCTACCTCAGGGATATGAGGAGGGGATCGCCGGGTAGGATTATGCTATGAGATGTTACTTGGAGATGCTACTTGGAGGACTTTGACCTACCCTCTTCTGCCTGTTGCAAGACGAAGGTGACCAGAAGCGTAGTCTTCGATAAGACTAGCTATCCCCCTCTTATTCTAGCATTCTGCAGTTCAGTCCACTGATATGGCCTCCTTACACATATACCCATGCATATGTAGTGTAGTTCCTTGCTTGCGAGTACTTTGGATGAGTACTCACGGTTGCTTTCTCCCCCCTTTTTCCCCTTTCCTTTCTTTCTGGTTGTCGCAACCAGATGCTGGAGTCCAGGAGCCAGACGCCACCGTCGACGACGACCCCTACTACACTGGAGGTGCCTACTACTACGTGCTGCCCGCTGACGACGACCTGGAGTAGTTAGGAGGATCTCAGGCAGGAGGCCTGCGCCTCTTTCGATCTGTATCCCAGTTTGTGCTAGCCATCTTATGGCAACTTGTTTAACTTATGTCTGTACTCAGATATTGTTGCTTCCGCCGACTCGTCTATGATCGAGCACTTGTATTCGAGCCCTCGAGGCCCCTGGCTTGTATTATGATGCTTGTATGACTTATTTTATTTGTAGAGTTGTGTTGTGATATCTTCCCGTGAGTCCCTGATCTTGATCGTACACATTTGCGTGCATGATTAGTGTACGATTGAATCGGGGGCGTCACAAGTTGGTATCAGAGCCGACTGCCTGTAGGAATCCCTCTTCCAACTCCTTGGCCAAAGTTGAGTCTAGACATTGCAAAACTTTTACTAACATGGCTGTGTGTCTTACGGGCACACGTCGCCATTGGGTGGTACTAGGATCTTTTACTCCTCGACCTTTACTCTGGGACTCTGAGCTCTCTTCTATTCGGGTTAAATGATTTTGCTAAAAACAAAAGTAACTTTAGGTTCTCGCAAGTACTTTCTCCCAGAGAGCCACTTGTTACCGATGACCGCCTGCTGCACCAGAAGATTCCGAAGATACTCTACGATGTGCTCCCGAGACTATGTGCCATCGCTTTTGCAATTCACTTCCATCGATAAATCCCTCTGGATAACTACTTACACCTATCGTTCATATTGTCATCCCCAGTTGCTCTTGTTATTACAAAATGTCCTGAAATACTCTTCGGTATTCCGAGAATTCTTTACGCTTACTGCCCTGTAGTTCCTTGCTGCATGAATACCCCTACGGAAAATTACTCGCGCTTGCCGAGTATCCGCTCATCCCCAGTTGTTCTTGTGTTTCACAAAAGTCTTCAAAATAATATTCGATCTTCCGAAAATCCTCTGGAGCCTTTGGCTCTTGAGATTCTTGTTTGCTCGCATTATGGTTAATCCCATAAGTCTCGTAGTCTTAATGACATTCCTTGTCATTATCATTTTGAGTCTGTTGACTCAATATGTTTGCGAATGCACGCAATCATCATTGATCCTTATAAACTACTTCTCCGGCTAAGCTGCCATTCTTGTAACTGGAATTGGTTCTCGACCAATCCAATTGTCATTGATTGTACCCTAAGGCTATTTAACTTATCCATCCCTACTCAGAGCATTGCTTCTGATCCCTTGATTTGGAAATCATAATTCCTTTGCAGTTGACAATTGAGTTAGTCAGTTGTTTCTATAATCTGATCTCCTTGCATTCTTCTTCCTCTAGTTGAGTACCGATACCCGTATCAGATCCTTTGTGGACCATCAAGTCCTTTGTTGGATTGTTATCCGACAGTGTCCTTCACATTTGATCACCTTGTGAGTTCTTCCCCTGATACATAATGCCTTTGTTAAGTTGTATCCTCTGCTTGGTTAACCATGCTCTGCTTTCGGGCTTGTGTTATTTACTCTTGAAAATTGTGGTATATGTTTCTAAGAGGCCACTAAGGGTTGAACATATGCTTTCTCTAGACCGTGTGAACCCGAAAGTTTTCACGAGTCATACTCTTCTGGTGCTTCGCCAGATAAAATTTCAACACTGCAACTTAATCGAACGCGAGAAGTGGATGAAAGGTTATGCATTGGAGAAGTGGGAGTCGACCTTGAACTTTGTGTTCATGCCCATGGACCCGATGTACATCTTCTCATCGAAGCTTCTTTTAAAATTAATTATTCCCTTGATATAAGTTCATCTTATATCTGGGGTATGGCCTTTTACAATCGTGGTTCCGACCATGTTCTCCTTTAGATACCATTTTTGATGCAAGTGTAAGCACTTGTCTTCTGTGGATCAATACCCCGGTACAACCTCTACTTTGATCTGTCGTCGAGTATTACCCCATGGTATCTCGAGATTATCTTGGAACTGCATAACTTCCTATGAGTTCTTCATCAAGTACTACATACTCACTGATTACAATTTTTCATGGGCTCTGAGTTATTGAACACTCAAAGACACCGATAACTGAACCGAGTCCGCTCTTCGGTTCAACAACTCTTCAGTAAGCTTCTATAAGTATGAGTTTGTACCCGATCACGCCATTACTAGCCTGTTTGGCTATATCATTGTCGTGACGATTCTAACTGTGCTACCTGGTCCTTATTCTCGGAGCACCAATTTTCGACGATGAACTAACCTTACGTCGATCCTCATCGTCATATCATTTCGCCTTGAACAACAAGCTTGGTTTGGAGTTTGTGTCGTACCCTTGTTTCCAATAACCTTTCACTTCATCATTACTTGACTTGATGTCGTTACCGATCGATTACATCTTCATGAACTCTCGCGACAAAGGTGTCGTGATCATCAACATTCTGAGCTCATCCAGGATATCAATTGAATTCATGATGAGAAATACCATCCTTGCCCTCAATAAATTGTATTATCGTCGACCACTTTATTGCCCTCCCACCAACACAAGCTTGTTCATGTTTGGTGTTATACCTTGAGTTCCTTTCTATCCAGCAATTGTTTTTCTTTACCTTGGAGTATTACCATCCTTTATGTCAAGAATGTTCTGAGAATTGTTCCACCTCTTGAGAATTCTTGACATAGAAATACTTCTCACCATCACCATTCTTTCTTGGTCCCCGTGTTAATTCCAACAAGTGAACGATGTTGTTTGGATTCTTTCCTTCTAGCAACCCTATTGCTTTGAAGTGAATGGGCGATAGTTCATTCTAAGTCTTTCGATAATTGAATCACCATTCTAACATTGGCCGTGCAACCCAACCCATATTTCGGGTGCACCATTCAACCAATGTTTAGTTATGTATGTTTTCCTCGAGCATGTCCCATTATATCATTTGATCTAACAAATGTCATCCTCTTGTTCACATTATCGTGGAAATCCATCCATTTGGAATTCTCGATGAATTGTCGCTAAGCCCATCAGCCACCTCCTCATCCCCTCCTTGGTTTAATGATGAACTATTGCTTCAGAAACCCGCTCCCATAGTTCATTTCCCGAGAACCTTGCAATGTCATTTCGTCGATTTGTGTTGCACCTTTTCCTCTCGGACCCCTTGAGTCTGAGGTATCATGACACCAATTGGATATGAATCTCGGTCAGATATGATGGATGGGACAACTTTCCAAGAGTTATGATGTTGATCCTTTGATGACCCGGTAACATGATGTCATGCCTAGCACCCCCCCCCCGGCTGGAGGACCTATCATTATAGATTCCTTTTCAGCAAGGTTATCCATTCATCCATGAGGAAATTGTAAGACTTATTCTACAAGTTATTCTTGATGGATCCTTCGTGTTTCCAAAGTCTGATCTTCACCTGAAGACCATGTCACTGCTATCTCGAAGCATGTCAATGGTACTCCGATTTTCAACAGGCACGTTTGAAGCACGATGCTATATTTTAATTAT
>NC_041386.1:544043686-544045667 GCF_002162155.2 Triticum dicoccoides | reverse complement strand
ATTATAGATTCCTTTTCAGCAAGGTTATCCATTCATCCATGAGGAAATTGTAAGACTTATTCTACAAGTTATTCTTGATGGATCCTTCGTGTTTCCAAAGTCTGATCTTCACCTGAAGACCATGTCACTGCTATCTCGAAGCATGTCAATGGTACTCCGATTTTCAACGGGCACGTTTGAAGCACGATGCTATATTTTAATTATCAATTATCCTAACACCGTTGTATGAGTAATATCATGAGATTCCTCCCCCCTTACCTAAATGGTTTTCTACTTTATATCCTGTCATGGATATCTTGCTCTGCTTGTCCTTGGGAAGGATATACCCTCGAAATATGTGTTTAAACATATTTTCCTTTCCATTGTTCTGTTTAATCTGATGATCATATTTTCCTTCCATTGGTTTGTTTAAACCTTTTCTATGATCTATATGATATAAGCAGTAATAATCCACTACTTGTGCAAACACCTCGATGTACAACTCGGTCAGCAAGACCTTGTTACTATTGTTGATGACATTCCGGTAACCACCGATGGACGGGAACCTTGCCTATTGGTCCGCCTCGTTTCAACGAGCAGGAAAATGGTTCTCTTCGTCCCTCACCCTTGGTACCAACGTTGTTGCCGACATAGCTGACGTGGTACTCCCTGACATGCCTTGCTATCATGACCGTGCAAGATGTCACTGCTCCTATTAAAAAAAAACCACATGGTGGGCCCATAACCCACAGGTCCCAGGATCGAAACCTGACTCTCCTATACACCCTGTTGCCAAAGTTATTCCTATAGCTTGACTCCGTATGTAATTTGCGAGCCACCTTCCTAGTGATCAATTCTGGTATCGGACACAATACTTATTCCTGTTGCTCTGAACCCCATTCACACTCTATTTCAGGCAATGAACGATTGCCTATCCGCTTGAAACTTCTTATTGCACCGTCTTACTTTGCTCTCGATGTGTTTCATTTGTTCTACTCGAGAGGTACTCATATGTTCATACTTGGGAAACCCCCAGAAGATTTTCCCTTGTAACATCCTATCGTTGTAGAGCTGCCCCTTACCTATTCGTAAGTACGATGGAGATCCCGAAGAAAGGATGACAAATTGATCATGGTGACTTGAAGCAGTGAAATGAAGACATCAACGAAAGGGATCAACCTCTTCGAAAGGGAAGCCAAGACCGAGAAGACTCGTTAGGTTTTTCGCTACCAACACCTTCGCCCCTTACTCCACCGCTTAAATCTCGGGACGAGATTTCTTGTAGTGGAGGAGAATTGTGACGCCCGGGTAATTAAGCTACAGTGATCCTCTGCTAATGGTGCCACGTCACCTCGTTTATAGTTGCTAATCTCGAGTTAGTTCGAAACCGATTCAAATTCAAATTCAAAAATAGGCAAACAATAAAAGTTTTCAAATATTAAAACTAAAAATGTTCGGAGTGAACCAAATATTGCATAGATAATTATGGTGGAGAAACCACACTTTTATAAAATGATTAAATACTGTTAAATGAATAAAAGAGTAGAAAAAACAATTATTTTAATGCTTTAAAAATAATAAACATTTTCAAAACTAAATTGTTATAAGTATTAAACTATTGTGGCAGTGGCATAATTTGTAAAATCCTATTTAGGTGCCACTTTGGTAACTTACTAAAACTAAAATAATAGGAAACTAAAAGAAAGCAAAGTATATAAAAAAACAGAAAACAAATCTAACTAAAAATAAAAAAAAAGAGGCACCCCCCCCACTGGGCCATCTGTGGCCCAGCTGGCCAGCCCAACTGGGCAAAGGCCCAGCCGGCCGACCCAACCCCCTCCATATCCCCACCAGGGAGGAAACCCTAACCCACGACCCACCTCACTCCCCCCCACCCCCGCTGGATCTAGATCGGGGCAAAATCCCGATCCCCTCGCCCCTCTCCCCGCGCACCCGTCGCCGCTCGGACTGCGCCTGACGCCGCCCGGAGCTCGTCCTCGCC
>NC_041386.1:544042046-544043299 GCF_002162155.2 Triticum dicoccoides | reverse complement strand
GCCCCGCACGCGCTCAGCAGCGCCGTCCCGACGCCCGCGGCGTCGCGCCCGCACGCGCGGCACCCGCGCCGTGGCCGGCTCCCTGCTCATGACCGCGCCCGTGGCCGCACCCCCGGCCTCCTCTTCTCTCCCCCTCTCCGTCGTCCGTTCCGTCGCGTCGACGGGATTGCCGAACGGCACCACGGCCACCGCACCGCCTCCCCCCTCCTCCCGCTCCCTCGACCATCCCACGCCCCGTGCCCCTGCTCCATGGCTGCTGCTGCCTCCTCTACCCACCGCACCCGCCGTGGCCGCGTTTGGTCACCGGACCACACCGCCTCGCCCGCTCGTTGCCGTGCTCCGGCACCCCGGAGCCCCTCTACCCCCTGCGGCCATCGGCCTGCGCCCGCGTGCGCGCTCGACGCGCCGGGCCCGCGCCTCGGCCGCGCTCACAGCGGCCCCGCCTCCATCGTGCCCGCTCGTCGCCGTCCTTGCCCGGCTCCACGAGCGCACGCCCCCTGCCTCCCTGCGTCGCCGGCACCCCACCGTGCCCCGCCAGTCCCGCCACCGCGGTTGGCCTGGGCGGGTGCCGTATCCGGCACCCACGCGCCCGTGCCCGCATCGGCCCCCTGGGGCCAATGACATGGGGGTCCCACCCCAGAACGTTAAAAAAAGTATATAAAAATAAATAAAACAATAATTAAAATAAAAATAAATTTAATTAATTAATTAATTAACTAAATTAATTAAGTTAATTAACCTTAATTAATTAATCTAATTAACCTGTTAGCTTAATTAAACAGTAATTAGTTTAACTAAATCCTAATTAACCTAACAGAGTATGACAGGTGGGTCCCATTGGACCCACGCGTCAGTTTGACCCAGTCAACCCCTGTTGACTGCTGATGTCAGCATGACGACGTCATAAATCCATTTTCCGAATTAATTAAATAATTAAATAAATTCTAGGAATTAATAAAATCTTTAGAAAATCATATCTTTTAATCCGTAACTCGGATTAAAATATTTTCAACATGAAAGTTGCTCAGAACGACGAGACGATTCCGGATACGCAACCCGTTCGTCCGCCACACCCCCCTAACCTATCGAACTCGCAACTTCCCCCCCCCCCTCCGGCTCCTCTGCCCGAAAACACGGAACCCCGGGAATACTTCTCGGATGCTTCCCCCTTCACCGGTATCACCTCCTACCGCGTAGAACACGTCTAGCTCTGCCTGTTATCCTGTTATGCACTTGCTTGCTATGTATTTACT
>NC_041386.1:544031280-544042001 GCF_002162155.2 Triticum dicoccoides | reverse complement strand
GAATACTTCCCGGATGCTTCCCCCCTTCACCGGTATCACCTCCTACCGCGTAGAACACGTCTAGCTCTGCCTGTTATCCTGTTATGCACTTGCTTGCTATGTATTTACTGTTTCTCCCCCCTCTTCTCTTCGGTAGACCCCGTGACGAGGCTGACGCCCCAGTTCGACTACGGAGTTGACGACCCCTCTCTCTTGCCAGAGCAACCAGGCAAGCCCCCCCTTGATCACCAGATATCGCCTATTCTACTCTATACTGCTTGCATTAGAGTAGTGTAGCATGTTACTGCTTTCGTTAATCCTATTCTGATGCATAGCCTGACATTGTCGCTACATCTGTTGATACCTTACTTGCAATCCTATATGCTTAGTATAGGATGCTAGTTTATCATCATTGGCCCTACATTCTTGTCAGTCTGCCTTGCTATACTATCGGGCCGTGATCACTTGGGAGGTGATCACGGGTATATACTATACAGACATACATACTATACAGATGGTGACTAAAGTCGGGTCAGCTCATTGAGTACCCGCAAGTGATTGTGACGAGGGGGCTGAAAGGACAGGTGGCTCCATCCCGGTAGAGGTGGGCCTGGGTTCCCGACGGCCCTCGACTGTTACTTTGTGGCGGAGCGACAGGGCAGGTTGAGACCGCCTAGGAGAGAGGTGGGCCTGGCCCTGTTCGGCGTTCGCGGACACTTAACACGCTTAACGAGATCTTGGTATTTGATCTGAGTCTGGCTACGAGCCTATACGCACTAACCATCTACGTGGGAGTAGTTATGGGTATCCCGACGTCGTGGTATCAGCCGAAGCACTTCAGACGTCAGCGACGGAGCGGCGCGCGCCGAATTGGACTGGAACGCCACTAGGCTAGGTCTGCTTTCGGCCGCCCACGCAACGTGCAGGTGTGCTCAGGGCGATGGGCCCAGACCCCTGCGCGCTTAGGTTTAGACAGGCGTGCTGGCCTCTCTGTTTTGCCTAGGTGGGGCTGCGACGTGTTGATCTTCCGAGGCCGGGCATGACCCAGGAAAGTGTGTCCGGCCAAATGGGATCAAGCGTGTTGGGTTATGTGGTGCACCCCTGCAGGGAAGTTAATCTATTCGAATAGCCGTGATCTTCGGTAACAGGACGACTTGGAGTTGTACCTTGACCTTATGACAACTAGAACCGGATACTTAATAAAACACACCCTTCCAAGTGCCAGATACAACCGGTGGTCGCTCTACCTCAGGGATATGAGGAGGGGATCGCCGGGTAGGATTATGCTATGAGATGTTACTTGGAGATGCTACTTGGAGGACTTCGACCTACCCTCTTCTGCCTGTTGCAAGACGAAGGTGACCAGAAGCGTAGTCTTCGATAAGATTAGCTATCCCCCTCTTATTCTGGCATTCTGCAGTTCAGTCCACTGATATGGCCTCCTTACACATATACTCATGCATATGTAGTGTAGTTCCTTGCTTGCGAGTACTTTGGATGAGTACTCACGGTTGCTTTCTCCCCCCTTTTTCCCCTTTCCTTTCTTTCTGGTTGTCGCAACCAGATGCTGGAGTCCAGGAGCCAGACGCCACCGTCGACGACGACCCCTACTACACTGGAGGTGCCTACTACTACGTGCTGCCCGCTGACGACGACCTGGAGTAGTTAGGAGGATCCCAGGCAGGAGGCCTGCGCCTCTTTCGATCTGTATCCTAGTTTGTGCTAGCCATCTTATGGCAACTTGTTTAACTTATGTCTGTACTCAGATATTGTTGCTTCCGCCGACTCGTCTATGATCGAGCACTTGTATTCGAGCCCTCGAGGCCCCTGGCTTGTATTATGATGCTTGTATGACTTATTTTATTTGTAGAGTTGTGTTGTGATATCTTCCCGTGAGTCCCTGATCTTGATCGTACACATTTGCGTGCATGATTAGTGTACGATTGAATCGGGGGCGTCACAGGGGGCTTGGTTTCTCCAACCGACAGGCAGGCCAAGGGAGGACAAGCGCGCGCGTCCCGCCCGTCCGCACGCTGTCCGTTTCACCCCAAAACCGGCACAAACTTGAGCCGGGGATGGGTCGAAAGCGGACACAGAACGGACAAAAGTCCGTTTACGCCCGCGCGCTGGGCCGTCTCGTTTATCCCTTTTACCCCAAACGGACGGAGGCGGACAGAATAAGGCCGCGCAATGGAGTTGGCCTTAGTGAGCGAGGTAAGGCAAAGCATGCATTAGCCTTCAGTACCTATCATCAATATAGACACCAGCCAGTCAAAAAGAAATCTTTTTTTTTTGCGGGTGAGTCAAAAAGAAATCAATATAGAAACCAGTGAAATTATTTATAGACTATTTCACTGTGCTTCCATATCTGGGAACAAGCGTTCTTTTACTGAAGTAAGTATACATGTTAATATTCGGGCCTCCGAAATTATTCACAAAGTATACCGTTGTGCTTCTACATTTGGTGAAGAGAGAATTCCTTATTTAACATTGTGTTTAAATTGTATGCCCTATTTGACATCGGTAAATTATTTCTTCCCTATCTATCAACAAGTCTAAATTTTATGCTTTTTATGATATTTATGTCCATTTTAAACCTCAATGACACATGAAAAGACCTATTTACCCCTCATGTAGTATGTTTGTGCGTGTACATGCTGCTGTGTGTGCGAGCGTGTGTACTGCGTGCATGTGTGTGACTGTGTGTGTTACTCTGTGTTCGTGTGTGCTGCTGTGTGCATATGTATTGTTCTGTGTGCTGCTGCGTGTGCGCGCGTGTTAAGAGTAATCCAAGCATATGTGTTATAGTTTGAGAACTGCTAGTACGTGGGGTCATTTTACAGAATTAGTAAAGGGTGATCAGCGATGCCGGTTAATTAGATTTGAAAATCACTAGTAATCCGGCTGGGATGTATACGTGGTAGTACTACGGAGTCCTATTCGATTTAGTATTAGGCTAGCCGTACTAGCTTAGTTAGCTTTGGGTGTGTGCGTGTCTGTCTAGATCTAGGTTTACTTTCAGACGATTTTTGTGCACGGTCCGTACGGTCAGATTTGTAACATGAAGAAAACAAGATAATAGCGAGAAAAGAGTTCACGATAATGGCCCTTGGCTATTAGTTTCTCTTGCGCACGTGCCGTCCGAATTGATGTGATCGATCATGTGGCAAATTTACAACAGCGCGTGCGTGTGTGTTGTTGCATGTGTACGAGCTGCTGCGTGTGTGGTATTGCCACTATTTATCTGTGTGCTACTGCCCCGCACTGAACGCACACACACATACCAGATGAGGGGCAAGAAGGTCTTTTTAGGTGTCATTTAGTCTTAAAATAGATGAAAATGTCATAAAAGGCATAAAATTTAGACTCGTTGTTAGATAGGAAAGAAAAAAATTTCATTGTTGAATAAGGAAACGAAATTTAAGATAGTGTTAAATAAGGAATTCTTTCTTTGGGGAACGAGCGTTCTTTTTTTTTGCGGAGATAGCGAACGAACGTCGTTGGCTATGTATGTGCTTCATCTGGCAGCTGTTGATCCGATAAAAGAAAGTTGAACCTAGCTTTGCAACAACTCGAGCTTCTGATGCACAGCAGGCATCCGTTTCCTATAAAATGTAAAAACCGAGGTGCTCGAACCACACAGACTATATCATCCCTGTCCGGTGTATTTTCAGTAAAAAAAACTGAAACTGCTGGATGTGTGAGGAATGAGCATCACCACCAGATTTTGCAGCCTTGCAGGGCAGCCTGCTACACAAGGGAGTTGACACAGACAAGAAGCGAAGAGGCGAAGAGCAGCAGTGGTGCCTGTGCCTGCTGCCATCAGCATTGGATGCTGGCATGGCAGGCGTCTAACGCATGCCACGCGCAGCCACCGTCCATTTCGTAAAGCGGCGACGGGAACCGGTGGTCTCTTTCTTTCTCCCCGTCGGCCGGTTCTGTTCCGAAGCTGCTCCGCTGTCGACCCGTCCCCTCGCCTCCTCTCCTCTGCTAATCATTCTCTCGGCGCATGTCAGCCGCCGATCTCTCTCGTCGCTTGGTTAAGCAGCACGCAGCACGCCGGCAGCGAGCGCCTCCATCATCATGCTCATGCCTCACATCTGCACGTCTCCCATCATGCTAAACACGCACCTCTGAAACAATCAATCACCCTCAGTGACCCCCTGTTAACGCTTAACAAAAACAGCAGCTTTTCAGCGACACCTGACCTGCGTCTGCCTGCTAGCTACTCTAGTTGCCGCCCGTGTACTTCGCAGACAAAGACTCTGCTCCGCTCAGCCTCAGCCCAGACCCCAGGAGCAGTACCAGTGGGTGTTCCTGCTCTACGGTTGAGCTTTCGCTTCAGCTCCAATTTTCAGGCGCCAGCAAGTTCAGGTTCCATGTCCTTCTGATGAATGAATTTGGTAGAGCAACTACCAACATAAAAAAAAAAGGATCAGGTTTCTCACCCGTCTCCGACCAGTGAATTTTCAGATGAAGAAAGCAAATCTCCATCTTTTTTCGAGTAATAATCTCCATTTGTCCGGTCTGCGCTGGTGTATATGAACAGGGTTTCAGAAGCTAACAAATTAGTAATAACCCATGGAAAATGCACCACTCTACTCCTATTTACTGGCCTGGCTTGCAAGATTAGCAGCACGCGACCCAGGCACGCAAACAATGATTGCTTTGTTACTGTTCCAACTTGTCTGTTAGGAAAGGATTGTTAGAAATAATAATAATAATGCGATCGTACTCCTGTAGTCTCCTGCGTGCATGATAATATCCGTGTGGTCCTTAAGAACATAGCAAATGGTCCATAAAGCTGCAAAAACGGTAGATCGATATTATCATATAGGTTATCAGCACCGCCTGCGATTGATCGATAGTACAATATATTATTTCCCCCCTCCGTTTTTGGTAACGTAGGTCCAGCTGAGACGAGCGGGTGATGTGCTACCGTGTGTGTGTGTGGGGAGAGAAGGAGGAGGAGGCGATGCACAAGTGTTGTAAATCAGAGAAATATTCAACAAATCTGGATTAGAAGATGATAGAAGAAAGAAATAGAATGGGGAAAAATCTGGAGCGCCTTATCCAGTCTCCTCTTTCTCTTTATTCTATGTAGATATGCGCTTTTACATCTTAGCCCCCCAACTGTTACATATTCACACATTTACACAACTCAACACTCCCCCTTAAGATGGGGTAAAGGCATCATATAACCCCATCTTGCTACAAAGGATAGAAAACATTCTATCTGGTAAGCCCTTAGTCAAGATGTCTGCAAGCTGGTTTGAGGAGTTCGCATATGTTATACAAATAATTCCTTGATCCAACTTCTCTTTAATAAAATGTCGATCAATTTCAACATGCTTTGTTCGATCATGTTGCACAGGATTTTGTGCAATACTAAGGGCTGCCTTATTATCACAATATAGCATCAATGGTTTAGTCTGAAATAAACCCAGCTCCATCAAAAGGATTCGCACCCATAACACTTCACACACTTCATGTGCCATGGATCTAAATTCTGCTTCAGCCGTGGACCGCGCTACAACACTTTGCTTTTTGCTGCGCCATGTGACAAGATTACCTCCAACAAATGTACAGTAGCCTGATGTCGACCTTCTATCATCCAAAGAGCCTGCCCAATCTGCATGTGTATAACATTCCACCTGCAGATTGCCATGTGATGTATATAGTAGACCTCGACCAGGACATCCCTTAAGATAGCGAATAATTCGGATCACAGCATCCATGTGGCGAGTCCGTGGATCATGCATAAACTGGCTAACAACACTTACAACAAAAGCAATATCAGGACGAGTGTGTGAGAGATAAATCAGTCGTCCAACAAGCCTTTGATAGCGCTCTCGATCCACAGGAGATCCTGCTTCACTAACTAGGCGATGATTTTGCTCAATGGGAGTGGGAGCTGGACGACATTTGGATAGCCCAGTTTCTAGTAATAAATCTAAAACATACTTTCTTTGATAAAGATAAATACCTTTTTTGCTTCGAGAGACCTCAATTCCAAGGAAATATCGTAATTGTCCAAGATCTTTAACCTCAAACTCCTTCGCTAGCCGCATCTTCAAGTATTCTATTTCCTTAGTATCATCTCCTGTAATGATGATATCATCAACATATACTATCAGTATTGCTAACTTGCTCATATTACACTTATAGAACAAGGTGTGATCAGCATTACTTTGATGATAGCCCATTTTAAGTAAAGATCTCCTAAAACGATCAAACCAAGCTCGAGGCGATTGCTTTAATCCATATAAGGATCGATGCAACCGCAAAACTTTATCCTTAGTCTGAGCAGTGTCAAAGCCCGGTGGTATATGCATATAAATTTCTTCTTGAAGGTCCCCATGGAGAAAGGCATTTTTCACATCTAGTTGATGAAGATCCCAACTAAGATTAGATGCACATGAGATTAAAGTTCATACTGAACTCATCTTAGCAACAGGTGCAAAGGTTTCTTCGTAATCAATCCCATATGTTTGTGTGTATCCCTTTGCCACTAGACTGTTGGGGAACGTAGCAGAAAACAAAAAATTTCCTACGGTTTCACCAAGATCCATCTAGGAGTTCATCTAGCAACGAGTGATTAGATGCATCTACGTACCTTGTAGATCGCGAGCGGAAGCGTTCAAAGAACGGGGATGAGGGAGTCGTACTCGACGTGATTTGAATCACTGAAGATCCTAGCACCGAACGGACGGCACCTCCGCGTTCAACACACGTACGGAACAGCCACGTCTCCTCCTTCTTGATCCAGCAAGGGGGAAGGAGAGGTTGAGGGAGATGGCACCAGCAGCAGCACGACGGCGTGGTGTTGATGGAGCTGCAGTACTCCGGCAGGGCTTCGCCAAGCACTATGGAGGAGGAGGAGGTGTTGGAGAGGGAGAGGGAGGCAACCAAAGGCGTGGATGAAAAGCCCTCCTTCCCCCACTATATATAGGGGTGCCAAGGGGGGGGGGCGCCGGCCCTAGGAGATCCAATCTCCTAGGGGGGGCGGCGGCCAAGGGAGGTTTCCCTCCCCCCCCCCAAGGCACCTAGGGGTGCCTTCCACTTGTGGGACTCTTCCCCTTTGGAAACCCTAGGCGCATGGGCCCCTTGGGGCTGGTGCCCTTGGCCCATGTAGGCCAAGGTGCACCCCCTACAGCCCATGTGCCCCCCCGGGGCAGGTGGACCCACCCGGTGGACCCCCGGGACCCTTCCGGTGGTCCCGGTACAATACCGATAACCCCGAAACTTGTCCCGATGGCCGAAACAGCACTTCCTATATATAATTCTTTACCTCCGGACCATTCCGGAACTCCTCGTGATGTCCGGGATCTCATCCGGGACTCCGAACAACATTCGGGTTACTGCATATACATATCCCTACAATCCTAGCGTCACCGAACCTTAAGTGTGTAGACCCTACGGGTTCGGGAGACATGTAGACATGACCGAGATCGCTCTCCGGTCAATAACCAACAGCGGGATCTGGATACCCATGTTGGCTCCCACATGCTCCTCGATGATCTCATCGGATGAACCACGATGACGAGGATTCAAGCAACCCTGTATACAATTCCCTTTGTCAATCAGTATGTTACTTGCCCGAGTTTCGATCGTCGGTATCCCAATACCTCGTTCAACCTCGTTACCGGCAAGTCACTTTACTCGTACCGTAATGCATGATCCCGTGACCAGACACTTGGTCACTCTGAGCTCATTATGATGATGCATTACCGAGTGGGCCCAGTGATACCTCTCCGTCATACGGAGTGACAAATCCCAGTCTTGATCCGTGTCAACCCAACAGACACTTTCGGAGATACCCGTAGTATACCTTTATAGTCACCCAGTTACGTTGTGACGTTTGGTATACCCAAAGCACTCCTACGGTATCCAGGAGTTACACGATCTCATGGTCTAAGGAAAAGATACTTGACATTGGAAAACTCTAGCAAACGAACTATACGATCTTATGCTATGTTTAGGATTGGGTCTTGTCCATCACATCATTCTCCTAATGATGTGATCTCGTTATCAATGACATCCAATGTCCATAGTCAGGAAACCATGACTATCTGTTGATCAACGAGCTAGTCAACTAGAGGCTTACTAGGGACATGTTGGTGTCTGTTATTCACACATGTATTATGATTTCCGGATAACACAATTATAGCATGAATAAAGACAATTATCATGAACAAGGAAATATAATAATAATGCTTTTATTATTGCCTCTAGGGCATATTTCCAACATAGACGTGCCTTATATCGCTCCACCTTGCCATCAGGATTCTGCTTGATCGTATACACCCACTTGCAACCCACTGGCTCCTTGCCATGTGGTAGTTTTACGAGTTCCCATGTGTTATTTTTCTCCAAAGCCTTCATTTCCTCCAGCATTGCTTCCTTCCACTTAGGATGTTTAATAGCATCTCTACAATCTGTGGGTATAGAGGCAGAGTCCAAAGAAGCAATGAAAGTCTTAAATGAGGGGCTGCAATTTTCATAAGAGATAAATTAAGCAATATCATGTTTATAACCCACACAATCCTTAAGACGTGCTGGTACGTCTCGATGTCTCACAGGTTTTCGTAAGGCGATAGGGCAATCATCTGGTGGAGATTTAGGAGCTGCAATAGGAATTTCAGTACCTTCCTCAGTCGTGTCATCAGTATACCATCAACTAATGGAGAATCAGTAGGGTCCATAGCATGTCCGCTACCTTCCTCTGTTTCTTCACGTGGCACTGAATCAAGAGGCAATGACCTGTAACTTGTAGACAGAGGGTTGTCATGTTGTATAACTTGTTGAGAAGTAGGAGTGTCACATACCTCATGAACAGTTGAGCTGCTCCTACCCTCATTAGTACTCGCATTTTCCTCCCCCTCTGTTCCTTGATCTGGTTGAGATATATCTAGCAAAGGACTCAAAATTGAACCAATACGAACATCCCCCTTATCATAATTCTCCCCCTCACGACCAATACTATCAATAGTACTGATAGCTGACGTGTAATAAGGTTCTTTCTCCCGAAAAGTGACGTCCATACTCACAAAAAACCGTTTCTCAGTAGGGCACCAACAATGATAGCCTTTCTGGGTAGAAGAATACCCAACAAAGATGCATCGAACAGCACGGGGATCAAGCTTCCCCACCGAGTTCCTGTAATCATGAACAAAACAAACACAACCAAACACCTTTGGTGGTACAGTAAACAAATTAGTACCACTTAAGCATTCTGTTGGTGTTTTATAATTCAAAACCCGTGATGGCATGCGGTTTATTAAGTATGCTGCTGTTTTAATGGCCTCACCCCAAAGAAATTTAGGTACATTCGTTGTGAACATGAGGGACCGAGCAACCTCCAATAAATGTCTATTTTTACGTTCAGCGACTCCATTTTGAGCAGCAGTGTTCACACATGTAGTCTGGTGTATAATGCCATTTGAAGCTAGAAAATAGTCAAACTCCTGATTAACATACTCGGTTCCATTGTCTGAGCGAAATATTTTAACTCTTGCATTATATTGATTGCAAATCAAGGCATAAAAGTCTTTAAATGCAGATAACACATCACACTTTTGTTTGAGCAAATAAAGCCAAGTATATCGGCTAAAGCCATCGATAAAAGTCACAAACCAACGCTCACCTAATAGAGAGGTTACAACTGAGGGACCCCAAACATCTGAGTGCACAATTTCAAAAGGGGTTTGACTTCTCTCACTACTACTAGGATAAGTAGCCCGTGTATGCTTAGCTAGTTCACATACATCACATACAAGCTTATCCTTGCAGCAGGAAGCAAAAAGTGACGGAAACATACGACTTAGGACTTGGAAAGATAAATGCCCTAGTCTACAATGGAGCAACAACAACTCATCTGTGGATGAGGTGGATGAGGTACATGGTGTAGCAAATGCAAGTGGAGCTGCAACATTGTCAAGATAGTACAGGCCATCACGCTCAGTTCCAGTCCCAAGTATTTTTCCTGACTTCAGGTCCTGAAATACACAGAACCGGGGCTCAAACATTGTGACACCCGGGTATTTAAGCTACAGTAATCCCCTCCTAATGTTGCCATGTCATCGCAGTTAATTTGCTAAACCTCACTTTGATCCAAACCCAACAAATTCAAAGTTAAAATAAAGTCAAATTATTATTTCTTCAACCGGTAAAACAAAAATGTTCGGTCGTTTGCGAATATTCACTAGGTAATTAACCTGGAGGATCTAACATTAAATGGATTTTTAAATCTCCCCCGGAAATAATTAAAGTGGTCATACAACACCTTTTATGCCTTTTAAAATGTGAACTTATTTTCAAACAATTCCAAATAACCCACCCAACCTTTCGGACAATGCCCAAAATATCAGTAGGTAATTATGTGAGGAGTTTCAACTTTAACTAAAATCGTTTAGTACCTACACTAAGTACATAACAGTAGCTAAATAAATAAAACAGAAAAAGGGAAAATAGAAACCAAAGAAAGAAAAAAAAGCAAAGCCCCCCTCCCCCTGGGCCATTCGACCCAACTGGGCATCGAGGCCACCAGGAGGCCCACCCCATTCCCCCTTATCTCCCCGAGCGACCGAACCCTAGCCCGGTCCACCCCCACTGCTCCCGCACGAACTCCACTCCCCCCTCGATCCCCTTCTCCCCCCACCGATCTGGATCGGGATCGGCCCCGATCCCGTCGACCCCGACGCCCAGCGCTCGCCGCCGCCCGACGCCGCCTCGCTGTTGGA
>NC_041386.1:544009167-544030927 GCF_002162155.2 Triticum dicoccoides | reverse complement strand
GCCCCGACCCCATTGACCCCGACGCGCTCGCCGCCCGGAGCGCCTGGGCCTCGCTGAAGCCACCCCGCCCCGCTGCCTCCATCACCTGCTGCCCCATCGTCGGACCCCCCCTCCTCTGCTCGATCCCGTCTGGATCAGGGGGGATGCGGCTCCGGTGTCGCCGACCGCGCTGACGCCGCCTCATCCGCGACCGTGCCGTCGCCGGACTGCCTCGCCCCCGTCGTCGTCGTCCGCCTCGTCCTCTCCCTCGCCGGACCACCCCAAGCCGCCTCGAGCCCACTGCCCCTCCCTACAGCTTCGCGGTGAGCCGCCGCGCCGGCTGCGCCTCCCCTCTCCTTCCCCCTCTCTGCTCCCGTACTTCCCCGTGGTCGCCGCACGAGCTACGCGACCCGGCCACACCACTCGCACAGCCCCGCGCACGCTCGCCTCTGCGTCCCACAAGACTGCGGTACCGAGCGCCGCCTACAACTGCCGCTGGGCGTTGTCGTCCTCGACGCGCTCGGCCACCCCCGCGCCTCCCTTCATCGCCCCTGGACGCGGCTCGACCCCATGTTCGACGCGGCCCACCGCATGCGGTTTGGCCACACCGGACGGCGAGTCCCGAACCTCGCCGCTGTTTTCTGTGCTCGCCGGCGGGCACGCGCGCACACACGTTTAGCCAGTGGGTTGACCCACTGACGCGTGGGCCCGACCGGTTTAACGAACCGCTAAATGATAGTTAAAAAAACAATTAATTTCAGTTAACTAATCTCTGTTAAGTTAATGACTCCATGACAGAAGGGCCCCACTGTAATTTAAACAAAATTTGGTTAATCTAATAAAGCTAGAGACAATGACAAGTGGGACCCAAATACTATTCCCCTTTTGACCAGTCAACTTTTGACCGGGTCAACTCACTCAATGACCCCACCTGTCAGCCAGATAAGCAACATTCTGGATACTTTTCCTGTGTACCCATAGCTTTTAATCTTTTATTTTCGAATTATTATTAATTCCAGGAATTTTCGGAAAATGTTTTAAACTTCAAAAAATCATTTAAAATAATCCATAACTCAGATGAAAATGTTTTCTACATGAAAGTTGCTCAGAAAAATCCAACGAATCTGAATACGCGGTCCGTTCATCTGTCACATGCCCTTAGCATGCTGAACATGGGACATTCCCCCTCCGGTCATTTGTCTAACACATGTCCGGAACCGGGAAAACGTTCCCGGTTGAATCCCCCTTCACCTATATCATGTAGCCATGCATTAGGTCACACTCAGCACAGCACATTGCCATGTTACGCTTTGTGATGCTATGCTTGCTCTATATTTATTGTTTCTTCCCCCTCTTCTTCCGCTAGACACCGAGACCGACGCCGCTGCTACCCAGTACGACTACGGTGTTGACGACCCCTCTCTCTTGCCAGACCAACCAGGCAAGCCCCCCCCCCCTTGATCACCAGATATCGCCTACTCTTCTCTATACTGCTTGCATTAGAGTAGTGTAGCATGTTACTGCTTTCAGTTAATCCTATACTGTTGCATAGCCTGTCCTTGCTACTACTGTTGTTACCTTTACCTGCTATCCTACTGCTTAGTATAGGATGCTAGTGTTCCATCAGTGGCCCTACACTCTTGTCCGTCTGCCATGCTATACTACTGGGCTGTGATCACTTCGGGAGGTGATCACGGGTATATATATACATACATACATACTATACAGATGGTGACTAAAGTCGGGTCAGCTCGAAGAGTACCCGCGAGTGATTCACGGATTGGGGGCTGAAAGGACCTTTGTCCCGACGGCCCTCTGTGTGGATCTTTGTGGCGGAGTGACAGGGCAGGTTGAGACCGCCTAGGAGAGAGGTGGGCCTGGCCCTGTTCGGCGTTCGCGGATACTTAACACGCTTAACGAGATCTTGGTATTTGATCTGAGTTGGCTACGAGCCTATACGCACTAACCATCTACGCGGGAGTAGTTATGGGTATCCCGACGTCGTGGTATCAGCCGAAGCACTTCAGACGTCAGCGACGGAGCGGCGCGCGCCGGATTGGACTGGAACGCCTGCTAGGCTAGGTCTGCTTCCGGCCGCCCTCGCAACATGCAGGTGTGCTATGGGCGATGGGCGCAGACCCCTGTGCGCTTAGGTTTAGACCGGCGTGCTGGCCTCTCTGTTTTGCCTAGGTGGGGCTGCGACGTGTTGACCTTCCGAGGCCGGGCATGACCCAGGAAAGTGTGTCCGGCCAAATGGGATCAAGCGTGTTGGGTAAGTTGGTGCACCCCTGCAGGGAAGTTAATCTATTCGAATAGCCGTGATCTTCGGTAACAGGATGACTTGGAGTTGTACCTTGACCTTATGACAACTAGAACCGGATACTTAATAAAACACACCCTTCCAAGTTCCACAGACAACCCGGTGATCGCTTTTCTACAGGGCGACGAGGAGAGGATCGCCGGGTAGGATTATGCTATGCGATGCTACTGGAGATGGTACTTGGAGATGCTACTTGGAGGACTTCAATCTACTCTCTTCTACGTGCTGCGAGACAGAGGCTGCCAGAAGCGTAGTCTTTGATAGGGCTAGCTATCCCCCTCTTATTCTGGCATTCTGCAGTTCAGTCCACTGATATGGCCTCCTTACACATATACCCATGCATATGTAGTGTAGTTCCTTGCTTGCGAGTACTTTGGATGAGTACTCATGGTTGCTTTCTCCCCCCCCCTTTTCCCCCTTTCCTTTCTTTCTGGTTGTCGCAACCAGATGCTAGAGTCCAGGAGCCAGACGCCACCGTCGACGACGACTCCTACTACGCTGGAGGTGCCTACTACTACGTGCAGCCCGCTGACAACGACCAGGAGTAGTATAGGAGGATCCCAGGTAGGAGGCCTGCGCCTCTTTCGATTTGTATTCCAGTTTGTGCTAGCCTTCTTAAGGCAAACTTGTTTAACTTATGTCTGTACTCAGATATTGTTGCTTCCGCTGACTCGTCTATGATCGAGCACTTGTATTCGAGCCCTCGAGGCCCCTGGCTTGTATTATGATGCTTGTATGACTTATTTTATTTGTAGAGTTGTGTTGTGATATCTTCCCGTGAGTCCCTGATCTTGATCGTACACGTTTGTGTGTATGATTAGTGTACGATTGAATCGGGGCGTCACAAGTTGGTATCAGAGCCAACTGCCTGTAGGAATCCCCCTTTTCAACTCCTTGGTCGAAGTTGAGTCTAGTCATTGCAAAACTTTTACTAACTTGGCTTTGTGCCTTACGGGCCCACGTCGCCATTGGGTGGTATTAGGATCTTTTATTCCTCGACCTATACTCTGGGACTCTGATCTCTCTTCCATTTAGGTTAAATGATTTTACTAACTCTGACTCTAGGTTCTCGATAATACTTTCTCCCGGAGAGCCTCTTCAGTCCGGATGATTACTTGGTGAACCGAAGGATTCTGAAGATACCTCCTGATATTCTCTTGAGACCTTGAGCCAATCGCGTTTGCAATTCCCCTTCCACCGTCAACCCTTATGGATAACTACTTGCAGTTGTTATTCTTACATTCATCCCTAGTTGGTCTTGTTATTACCAGATACCCCGAAATACTCGTCGTTGTTTCGATAATCCTTTGAGCTTACTGCCTTGCAGTTCTTTACCACATGAATACCCCTATTGAAAATTCCTCGCACTTATTGAGTATCTGTTCATCCCCAGTTGTTTGTATGCTTCATAAGATACTCTGAAATACTATTTGACCTTCGGAGCATCCTCTTCAAACTACTGCTCTGCAAATACTTGTATGCTTACATTATGGATGCTCCCATGTCGCTAGCAATATTCACTAGTATCTTTTGACACCGTCATTTTGATCCTATTGATTCAACATGTGTGCGAACGCACACAATCATCTATCAACCCTTCTAAATTATCTTTCCGGACCAGACGTCAATTTTGAAAATGAGCTGGTTCTCGACCAAACTATTTGACGTCAATTGTGCTTCTGGTCTATACAACTTATCCATCCTTGATCAGAGCGTCTGCTTCTGATCCTTTGATTTGGAAATCATAATTCCTTTGTTATCTAAGCATCAAATTATTCTGATGTTCTATAATATGATGCTCGTGCATTCTTTCTTCCTCTGATGGAGTATCGATACTCACATCAACTCCGTTGTGGATCACTCGATCCATTGTTGGATTGTTATCCGATAGTGTCCTTCATATTCAATCACCTTGTGAGTTCTTCCCCTGATACATAGTCCCTTTGGTAAATTGTATCATCTGCTTGGCCAACCATGCTCTGCTTTCGAGCTGGTGGTATTTACTATTGAAGCTTGTGGTATATGCTTCCACGATACCCTGACGGGTTGAACCTATGCCTTCCTTAATATGTGTGGACTCGAAAGTTTTCACGAGTCATACTTATCTGGTATTGCACCAGGTAAAACTTTCAAGAACTAATGTTATTTTTGAAATACGAGAGGTGAATGGAAGGTTATGCATTGACGAAGTGGGAGTCGACCATGAACTTTGTGTTCATGCCCATGGGCACGATGTAGATCCTATCATGGAAGCTTCTTGAAATAATAACCATTTCCTTAACAAATATCATCTGGTATCTGTGAATTGATACTTTGCAATCGTGGTTTCGACCATGATCTCCTTTAAATACCATTTCTCGTGCATGTTTAAGCACTTACCTTCTATAGAGCAATACCCCAGTCCAAGCTCTACTTTGGACTGTCGTCGAGTAATACCCCCCTGGTATCTCGAGATTATCTTGGAACTGCATAACTTCTTATGAGTTCTTCATCAAGTACTACATTCTCACTGATTACAATTTTTCATGGACTTTGAGTTATGAAACACTCAAAGACACCAATAACTGAACCGAGTCCGCACTACGGTTCAACTACTCTTAGTAATCTTCTTTAAGTACGAGTTTGTACCCGATCAAGCCATTCCTAGCCTGATCGGCTATATCCTTATCGTGCAACTTTTTAACTATGCTACATGGTCCTTATTCCCAGAGCACCACTTTCGACGATGAGCTAAGCTTACATCGATTTTCCTCGTCATAGCATTTCGCCTTGAACAACAAGCTTGATTTTGAGTTTGTGTCGTACTCATGGTTCCAATAACCTTTCGCTTCGACATTCCTTTGACTTGATGTCATCGCCGAGCGGTTACACCTTCTTGAAACCTCTCGACACAGTTGCCGGGATCATCATCAACATTTTGAATCCTTCCTGGGCATCAATTGAATTCATGATGGTAAGTGCCATCCTCGTCCCTTGGTAATTTGAGTTACCATCGACAACATATTTACCTTCCTTTCATCACAAACTTGTTCTTGTTAAGGATGCAACTTGCGATTCAGTTTGTGTTATGTTCTACCTTGAAGTATTACTGTCCCTTATGTCAAGGATGTTGTGAGGATTGCTCCACCCCTTAAGAATTCTTGCTATAGTGTTACTTCTCATAATCACCATTCTTTCTTGGTCCTCGCGTTGATCCCAACCGGGGTACCAACGAGTGAACGGTGCTGTTTGGATTCTGCCTATCTAGCAACCCTATTGCTTTGAAGTTAATGGTCGGTCATTCATTCTTAGACTATTGATTATTGAATCACCATTCCGGCATTGGTCGTGCAGCCCAACCCATATTTTGGGTGCACCTTTCAACCAATGTTTAATTGTGTATGTTTTCCTCAAACATGCTTCATTATAAGTCTGACAAATGTTATCTCCTTATCCACATAATTGAGGAGATGCATCTTTTTGGATGCCTCGTTGAATTATCGTTGAGTCCATCAGCCACCTCATCATCCTCTTCTTGCTTTAATGATGAACTCTTGTTTCGGAACTCGCTTCCATAGTTCATTTCCCGAGAATCTTCCAATGTCATTTCGTCTATTTGTGTTGCACCTTTTCTTCTCGGACATCCTGAGTCTGAGGTATCATGACCCCAACCAGATCTGAAACTCAGTCAGATATGATGGTTGGAACATATTTCCAAGAGTTATAATATTGGTCTTTATATGACATGGTAAGGTGATGTCATGCCTAGCACACCTGGCCGGAGGACCTGTTGTTATAGTTTCCTTTTTAGCAAGGTTAACCATTCTTCCATGAGGAAATTGTAAGACTTATTCTATAAGTTGTTCCTAATGAATCATTTGTGTATCCAAGTCCAATCTTTGCTTGAAGACCATGCAATGCTATCTCGAAGCATGTCTGTGGTACTCTGATTTTCAACAAGAACATTTGAAGCCCAATGCTAAATGTTTTTTTTGCTCTATTATCCAAACACCGTCGTATGGTTAATGTCATGAAATTTTTCTCGCCTTACCTAAAGGGTTTTCTACATTATATCATGTCATGGATATCATGCTCTGCTTCCCTTGGGAAGGATATACCCCTGAAATATGTGTTTAGACACATTGTCCTTTCCATTGTTCTATTTAAACTGATGATCACCTTCTCCTTTCCATTGTTTTGTTTAACATTACTGGTTATCTATATGATCTAAGCAGTAATATTATCCTGCTTATGTGAACACCTTGGTATACAACCGTGTCAGTAAGACCCTGTTACTATTGTTGAAAACATTCCGGTAACCACTGATGGATAAGAACTTTACCTATTGGTCCGCCTCGTTCAACGAGCAGGAATTGGTTCTCTTCATCCCTCGCCCTTGGTACCGATGTTGCCGACATAACTGACAGGTTATTCTCTGACATGCCTTGCTTACATGATCATGCAAGACGTCATCCCCCTTCCTACCTTTAACCCACATGGTGGGCCCATAACCCACAGTTCCACAGGATTGAAACCTGACTCTCCTGTACACCCTGTTGTCAGAATTATTCCTCACGCTTGACTTCATATGTGATTCACGAGCCACCTTCCGAGAGATCATCAATTCTGGTATCAGACATAATACTTATTCCCATTGCTTTGAACCCCTTTTCACGCCCTGTTCCAGGCATCGAACGATCGCCTGCCTGCTCGAAACTTCCCATGATACCACCTTACTTTGCTCTCGTTATTTTTGTAAGTTTCAATTCGAGAGTTACTTCCGCCACCTTCCTCGATATTACCGACCAGATAGTCGACCTTAAAGAGGTCTGTTCTCCCGGAGTGCCCACCCTTTATTCTTTCGTAAGTACGATGGAGTTCCTGAAGGAAGGACACCGACTTCATCATGATGACTTAAAGCAGAGAAATGAAGACATCAATGTATTGGACCGGCCTCTTCGAGAAGAGCAAGCCAGGATGAGAAGACCCGCTAGTTTCGTAATCAGAATTTTCCCCCTTACACCCCTCTTAAATCTCGAGACGAGATTTCTTGTAGTGGAGGAGAATTGTGACGCACGGGTATTTAAGCTACAGTAATCCCCTCCTAATGTTGCCATGTCATCGCAGTTAATTTGCTAAACCTCACTTTGATCCAAACCCAACAAATTCAAAGTTAAAATAAAGTCAAATTATTATTTCTTCAACCGGTAAAACAAAAATGTTCGGTCGTTTGTGAATATTCACTAGGTAATTAACCTGGAGGATCTAACATTAAATGGATTTTTAAATCTCCCCCGGAAATAATTAAAGTGGTCATACAACACCTTTTATGCCTTTTAAAATGTGAACTTATTTTCAAACAATTCCAAATAACCCACCAAACCTTTCGGACAATGCCCAAAATATCAGTAGGTAATTATGTGAGGAGTTTCAACTTTAACTAAAACCGTTTAGTACCTACACTAAGTACATAACAGTAGCTAAATAAATAAAACAAAAAAAGGGAAAATAGAAACCAAAGAAAGAAAGAAAAGCAAAGCCCCCCTCCCCCTGGGCCATTCGACCCAACTGGGCATCGAGGCCACCAGGAGGCCCACCCCATTCCCCCTTATCTCCCCGAGCGACCGAACCCTAGCCCGGTCCACCCCCACTGCTCCCGCACGAACTCCACTCCCCCCTCGATCCCCTTCTCCCCCCCACCAATCTGGATCGGGATCGGCCCCGATCCCGTCGACCCCGACGCCCAGCGCTCGCCGCCGCCCGACGCCGCCTCGCCGTTGGATGCCGGAGCGCTCCCCCACCGGCCTGCTTCTCCAACGGCGCCCCGACCCCATCGACCCCGACGCGCTCGCCGCCCGGAGCGCTTGGGCCTCGCTGAAGCCACCCCGCCCCGCTGCCTCCATCACCTGCCGCCCCATCGTCGGACCCCCCCCGCTCCTCTGCTCGATCCCGTCTGGATCAGGGGGGATGCGGCTCCGGTGTCGCCGACCGCGCTGACGCCGCCTCATCCGCGACCGTGCCGTCGCCGGACTGCCTCGCCCCCGTCGCCGTCGTCCGCCTCGTCCTCTCCCTCGCCGGACCACCCCAAGCCGCCTCGAGCCCACTGCCCCTCCCTACAGCTTCGCGGTGAGCCGCCGCGCCGGCTGAGCCTCCCCTCTCCTTCCCCCTCTCTGCTCCCGTACTTCCCTGTGGTCGCCTCTCGTGCTACGCGACCCGGCCACGCCTCTCGTGCTCGCCTCTGCGTCCCACAGGACTGCGGTACCGAGCGCCGCCTATAACTACCGCTGGGCGTTGTCGTCCTCGACGCGCTCGGCCACCCCCACGCCTCCCTTCATCGCCCCTGGACGCGGCTCGACCCCATGTTCGACGCGGCCAACCGCGTGCGGTTTGGCCACACCGGACGGCGAGTCCCGAACCTCGCCGCTGTTTTCTGTGCTCGCCGGCGGGCACGCGCGCACACACGTTTAGCCAGTGGGTTGACCCACTGACGCGTGGGCCCGACCGGTTTAACGAACCGCTAAATGCTAGTTAAAAAAAACAATTAATTTCAGTCAACTAATCTCTGTTAAGTTAATGACTCCATGACAGAAGGGCCCCACTGTAATTTAAACAAAATTTGGTTAATTTAATAAAGCTAGAGACAATGACAAGTGGGACCCAAATACTATTCCCCTTTTGACCAGTCAACTTTTGACCGGGTCAACTCAGTCAATGACCCCACCTGTCAGCCAGATAAGCAACATTCTGGATACTTTTCCTGTGTACCCATAGCTTTTAATCTTTTATTTTCGAATTATTATTAATTCCAGGAATTTTAGGAAAATGTTTTAAACTTCAAAAAATCATTAAAAATAATCCATAACTCAGATGAAATGTTTTCTACATGAAAGTTGCTCAGAAAAATCCAATGAATCTGAATACGCGGTCCGTTCATCTGTCACATGCCCCTAGCATGCTGAACATGGGACATTCCCCCTCCGGTCATTTGTCTAACACATGTTCGGAACCGGGAAAACATTCCCGGTTGAATCCCCCCTTCACCTATATCGTGTAGCCATGCATTAGGTCACACTCAGCACAGCACATTGCCATGTTACGCTTTGTGATGCTATGCTTGCTCTATATTTATTGTTTCTTCCCCCTCTTCTTCCGCTAGCACCGAGACCGACGCCGCTGCTACCCACTACGACTACGGTGTTGACGACCCCTCTCTCTTGCCAGACCAACCAGGCAAGCCCCCCCCCTTGATCACCAGATATCGCCTACTCTTCTCTATACTGCTTGCATTAGAGTAGTGTAGCATGTTACTGCTTTCAGTTAATCCTATACTGTTGCATAGCCTGTCCTTGCTACTACTGTTGTTACCTTTACCTGCTATCCTACTGCTTAGTATAGGATGCTAGTGTTCCATCAGTGGCCCTACACTCTTGTCCGTCTGCCATGCTATACTACTGGGCTGTGATCACTTCGGGAGGTGATCACGGGTATATATATACATACATACATACTATACAGATGGTGACTAAAGTCGGGTCAGCTCGAAGAGTACCCGCGAGTGATTCACGGATTGGGGGCTGAAAGGACCTTTGTCCCGACGGCCCTCTATGTGGATCTTTGTGGCGGAGCGACAGGGCAGGTTGAGACCGCCTAGGAGAGAGGTGGGCTTGGCCCTGTTCGGCGTTCGCGGATACTTAACACGCTTAACGAGATCTTGGTATTTGATCTGAGTTGGCTACGAGCCTATACGCACTAACCATCTACGCGGGAGTAGTTATGGGTATCCCGACGTCGTGGTATCAGCCGAAGCACTTCAGACGTCAGCGACGGAGCGGCGCGCGCCGGATTGGACTGGAACGCCTGCTAGGCTAGGTCTGCTTCCGGCCGCCCTCGCAACGTGCAGGTGTGCTATGGGCGATGGGCCCAGACCCCTGCGCGCTTAGGTTTAGACCGGCGTGCTGGCCTCTCTGTTTTGCCTAGGTGGAGCTGCGACGTGTTGATCTTCCGAGGCCGGGCATGACCCAGGAAAGTGTGTCCGGCCAAATGGGATCAAGCGTGTTGGGTAAGTTGGTGCACCCCTGCAGGGAAGTTAATCTATTCGAATAGCCGTGATCTTCGGTAACAGGACGACTTGGAGTTGTACCTTGACCTTATGACAACTAGAACCGGATACTTAATAAAACACACCCTTCCAAGTTCCACAGACAACCCGGTGATCGCTTTTCTACAGGGCGACGAGGAGAGGATCGCCGGGTAGGATTATGCTATGCGATGCTACTGGAGATGCTACTTGGAGATGCTACTTGGAGGACTTCAATCTACTCTCTTCTACGTGCTGCGAGACGGAGGCTGCCAGAAGCGTAGTCTTCGATAGGGCTAGCTATCTCCCTCTTATTCTGGCATTCTGCAGTTCAGTCCACTGATATGGCCTCCTTACACATATACCCATGCATATGTAGTGTAGTTTCTTGCTTGCGAGTACTTTGGATGAGTACTCACGGTTGCTTTCTCCCCCCCCCCTTTTCCCCCTTTCCTTTCTTTCTGGTTGTCGCAACCAGATGTTGGAGTCCAGGAGCCAGACGCCACCATCAACGATGACTCCTACTACGCTGGAGGTGCCTACTACTACGTGCAGCCCACTGACGACGACCAGGAGTAGTATAGGAGGATCCCAGGCAGGAGGCCTGCGCCTCTTTCGATTTGTATTCCAGTTTGTGCTAGCCTTCTTAAGGCAAACTTGTTTAACTTATGTCTGTACTCAGATATTGTTGCTTCCGCTGACTCGTCTATGATCGAGCACTTGTATTCGAGCCCTCGAGGCCCCTGGCTTGTATTATGATGCTTGTATGACTTATTTTATTTGTAGAGTTGTGTTGTGATATCTTCCCGTGAGTCCCTGATCTTGATCGTACACGTTTGCGTGTATGATTAGTGTACGATTGAATCGGGGCGTCACAAACATAGCTCTGCAATTAAGTGACTTTGTGATTGAACTGACAGATAGAAGGTTCATAGGAAAATCGGGAACATGTAAGACAAGACTTAAAGGTAAGGAACGTGTACAACTAATGGTTCCACATCCCATTATGGGAGACGAAGATCCATCAGCTATACGGACCTTATCCTTTCCTGAACGAGGTATGTATGATGAAAAATATTTTTGTGAACCTGTCATATGATTTGTGGCACCCGAATCAATTATCCAGGGCACAAGTAAATGGTTCTCACCTTCTGCACTCCGAGAGCTGGCAGCTTCACTAGATCCTTCAGCAGTAACAACCATCAATTTTGCCTTGAACTCTTCTAGAGCCTGAGCAGCAATTGCAGGTAACTCTCCTGTGGATGATGCAAGATGAACTTGGTCTTGTTTCTTCTCGAAGCTGTTACCGCTGCCATTGAACCTGTTTATTTTTCTCTGCTGCCATCCTAGAGGATAACCAATCAACTCAAAACAATCCTTTTTCATATGGCCAGGTCTCTTACAATGATCACACACAACTTTGTTTCTCCGTTTGTGGTCAAACTTAGTAGTATTTGCTTGACCACTTCTAAAACTCATAGAGGATTGTGTGTGAGTAAGTGCAGCACGATTATCACCATGCATCTGTGGCATTGCTTTCTGATTGGCCAAACGAGTCTCTTCTTCAAGAATACTGGCAATAGTTTCATCCAAGGTAGGCCAGTCAGGAGATGCTTGTATCATCTGAGAGCGAAGTTTGAACTCAGGATTCAAACCTTCCAGGAAAACCTGCACCAACAATGGTTCAAACCATTCTCTGAGGAGAGTCAAATCTCTAGGATCATGTGGCTTGAATGGTCTAAAAAACTCTAGATCCCTGTAAAGTTTCTTCAATTCCCCTGCATACTCTGTAACTGATTTCTGGTCTTGTCTAAAGTGCCACATCTCATGTAGTATTCTGCTAACCTGCATTTTGTTTGATTTACCAGAAAACTGTTTTTCAATACTTGTCCAGACTTCAGCAGCAGTTTGAAAACTTTCAACTTGTTCCCGAACAGTTTTTTCCATTGAGCCCAACAGCCAAACCATGACTCGCTTCTGATTCTGCTCCCATTGTTCCTGCATTACCTCTCCTGGCTTTTTCTCGTCTTCATTTAGGTACTTATGCAAACCATGCGCTTCCAGAATTAACGATGCGTTGCGAGCCCAACTAAAATAGTCACCCGGACCAGTTTATTTTACTGGATTTGGTTCGAGGACAGACTTCTGAATTTCAGCCGAGCTACTAGACTTAACCTGTGCTTGCTCCATCAGCTGAGCAAGCATTCGCTGCATACTTTCACATAA
This sequence comes from Triticum dicoccoides, assembly GCF_002162155.2. Classification (NCBI taxonomy): domain Eukaryota; kingdom Viridiplantae; phylum Streptophyta; class Magnoliopsida; order Poales; family Poaceae; genus Triticum; species Triticum dicoccoides. The sequence goes on along the minus strand of NC_041386.1, from coordinate 544,018,346 downwards.
TTTCTCAACACTTGAATCTGCACCCTTGTCCTTGTCTTTGTCTCCCATGGTCACTAACTAGCAAGAGAACTCTACGGCAACAGACCACAAATAAGACTCACAGGTCACAAGTTTGTATCAGCCAAACTCACCACTACCAAATCAGCCCAGCAAAAGAAGTTGCCCCAGCCACAGAAAAGAGAACTGGATCACAAAGGGCTCAAACTGACCGGAATCTCAGCAACTTAAAGTGAGAACAGCACCGCACCGTATTCGTCGTTCTTCTCTGCCGAACCCTCGATCTTGCTTGGCTCCACCAAATCGCAAAGGATCTGAGCGAAGACGAGCTCCAGCCGCCACACGACGGCAACACCTCAACGATGCGGTGTTACGGCAGAGCGAGAGACGCACTAGGATCGTCTTGCCCTGATACTATGTTGTAAATCAGAGAAATATTCAACAAATCTGGATTAGAAGATGGTAGAAGGAAGAACTAGAATGGGGAAAAATCTGGAGCGCCTTATCCAGCCTCCTCTTTCTCTTTATTCTATATAGATATGCGCTTTTACATCTTAGCCCCCCAACTGTTACATATTCACACATTTACACAACTCAACAACAAGGAACATCAATCATTTGGCCTGCTCTCCTCGCTGCTGCTCATGGTAGCAGTGGTAGCATAGCATGGACAGTGAGTGGCAGTAGGCCGCTCCTGCTTGCTTGATTAACCCTAGCATACAATCTTTTTGTAGCCTTTTGTGCGTGTATGAACACGATGGCTGGCTAGGCGCCATTGTCAAAGCTGCTAGCCTAGCTTGCGGCTGTCATGAGGCTGTGGCTGCGCTGCTACACATGGTAATGGCATCTCTAACTGGCTTTGCTCCGTTTCATTCCACACTCGGGAGGAGTACGGGCGACTTCTACCTGTCGATTTGAGGTCTCATTTGTAGCTTCTCCATTGGAACTGAAGAACGAGCATATCTCCCGAATGCCAGGGCTCAAAACTTGTGCAGCAGAGGCCGCACAGACACCCACCGTAGGCAGCAGAAGAGCGTCTACGGAACGGACAATAAATAAACAAGGAGTATAAACAAGTCTGAAACTACAAACCATACTATACTCCTCCTCAAGTGGACTTGAGAATATTACTCAAGACAAGAATTTGACCTTTGGAGGATCGGCGTGTGAGTTGCAAGTTCCCAATAGGTGAGACGCTGCTAAAGACAGTGGACTTGAGAATATTATCTTCACCTCATCAGACATTGGTCCCTTCTTCCCAGGAAGAACACACAGCCCCAAGAATAAATCTATCATCACAGCTCCTCACAACAAGAAAGGAGTGCAATACATGTCATTAATGCCAAGGGAAAGGTGGCAGCAGCACGGTGAGTGAAGCCTCGGTCTTCACTCTTCATGGACGGAGCACACCGAAAGAAAAATTAAAGGCTCACAAAGCTCATCAGTGCTGCTCAGGAGTACAGATTATAAAAGGGGTAAAATCACCCTGTGTCATCAGGGTAACACGCTTTGACAGCGGCACCTGGGCCAGGGGTGGAATGGAAGGAGCACATGGGGGCCATGCTAATCATGGCAGTAAATGAATCATCACTACTCCCGCCAGCACACTGGCAGGCCAAAGTAAAATGCAAGCGGCCCAAAAAGGCACATTGATGCCGTTCAAACATCTCCAGGAAAAAGCTGAAATCATTCCCTCCCGGGGGCGTGGTGTGGTGTGCAAAAACAGGGACATCACAAGACACTTCACTCATTAGATGTTTTGGATTACAAGGAAACAAGCAAAGCTTCTGTCAATGAGTACAACAACCTTCATCTCAGGAAAAATAAGAGATGAGATGCGAAGGAAGGAAGAACTATGGAAAACCTAAGAGGTTGCGCTCCTCTGACATGGTTAGCTTCACCAGGAACCATCACCAAGCATAGCAATTAGCAAACTGAGCAGCCAATTGGATGTAGTGTCACTGACCAATTAGTATTTGCTAAAGGGGAGCAAACAGCGCCACCACGATGAGCTTTCTCAGGTAGAGTTGTTGGAATGGGGAACGCACCAAGTCTTCCACATGATACTGACAAAAAAGCCTGAAATAGCAAACAGGGTTACCTACTGCCGCTCCCCCTTGAAGAGATTAGAAACGATTCTTCGCACCATGTGAATGCCTCATGCTGCTTCCTTCCTTCCTGTACACAGAGGTCATTTGGAATTTCCAAAATCGAAATCCTCTGTCGACCTCTTTCTCTCTACACTACTCATCAGTCAGTTGCAATGAAAAGAAGCAAGTATGATTTGTGATTTTCAGGTATGGGCTCCCCTCCATGCTAGCTCGCCACCATCCGTCTTCTCCAGCGCAGCAACTTTGGCGCGGTGACCAGGGGGAGGACCGAACTTGCTCTTCTCACCACCATGAGGGAGCTCGACGGTCTCACTAACAGATCCAGACTTGATGTCGGTGGGTGGGATGAAGCAGTCCATGGACAGGCCAGGGACATTGAACGCAACCTCCTCGATGCTCCACGCCTCCTCCATCCGAGTCTTGGTGTGGCTCATGGCCACCTCGCCGAAGCGGAACAGGGTCACGGCCGAGCGCCCCGAGTGCGCAATCATGATGCCATCCACCGGCCGGTAGTCCTCGATGAATGAGTTGATGGTGGTCTCCCAGTAGACCGCATCCCCGCCGGTTGTTGACTGAATCCGCGTCAGGTGTGAGTCCTCGATGTGGACGAGGAGGCCGGTCCTCTGGCTGAAGTACCCGAACATGACATGCCTGATGATCTCGGCGAGGCCCTCGGTCCGTGCCTTGAGGGTCTCTGGGTCAGTGCACAGCTTCAGGATGAAGCAATCCTCCCCGTTCACCTTCCTCTCCCCAATGCACCGTGCACCGGCAAACATGCTCGCTGCAGTGAGTGGATCCAGGCCCTATAGAAAGACATTGATCCAAACATTTGAGTAAAAGTGCCAAGATGTTTCCATGGCTGTATGGGCACACGCAATGGCATGCTAGGCGTGGGCTGGGCGGTGCAATTATACCTGCAGAGCACGGCGGAGGGGGCGAACAGGGCCTTTGGCGGCATGGGAGCCGAGCCACGGGGTATGGCGCCACACAAGCTTGCCATTGCAGCCGGCATGCACCTTGCTCCCACCGACAGCCAGCTCGATGTACCACTTCTCAGGAGCCATCTGCCACAGCACGAAGCGGCCTGGCTCGGCGCAGCGAGCCGCATTGCGGTTCTTGACTAGGCGGCCGGCGTTCTCAAACTCGGTGGCCACCATGCGCACCTTGCCCATGGCGTAGGAGTTGCGCACGGAGGCGAGGAGCCTGTGCCCACCAGAGGCCGCCAGGTACTGCTGCAGAATGTACTGCGCCGACGAGGTCTCCTGTGTAGGCAAAAAGCTCGTGACAGTAAATAACCATGTTTACTGGACGTTTGTGATTTTGCTCCCTGAATCAAACAGCTTGGTGACGAAATTTCGCACATCTTTATCGTAAGGAACAAACAGCATCACTAGACAACAAATGCAGCAGACATCAGCGAAGAAGATAAGGGGCATTTTTTTACAGCACGGTGAGCATGAGTAAGTACTGCGTTTTTACAGTATGCAGGACCATGAACTGAAGAATCAAGAGAGCTCAGACACGGACATTTGAGAAGAGATTTGACTGGAGCATTTCGTCGAACACGCGACGCGGCTCGACCAAATCTAGAGCTAGGGAAAGAGACCAAGACAGCGGCATGAGGAGGAAGGAGAGGAAGAGGAAGCGCTTACGATGGGGGTGTCCTTAATGCTGAGGTGCGGGAGCGGCTCGGCGGCGCAGACGTGCACGGGCGCGAGCGGCGCGCCCATGACGCCGAGGAGGAGGCGGAGGTCGTTGCGGGCGGCGCCGGCGCCGGCCGCCGCGGCGGCGACCGAGGAGGGCGTGCGCGCGAGCTGGCCGCGCACCCAGCGGCCCCAGCCCTCCCTCCTGGCGCCGCCGGCGGCGCGGCCGTCGCCGTCGCCGGACTCCGGATCGGGGCCCTCCATGAGCGGCGCGAGCATCTCCCCCGGGCCGGAGAACCGGAGCGCGGCGGCGTCGAGGTCGGCCGACTCGGACCTCCGGCGCGCCCTCGCCGGCGACAGCCCGCGCGCCACCTCCTGCTTCAGCGCCGCGAAGAAGCCCTGCGTCCTCTCCATGGACAGTGAGCGTGGGCTGTGGTCTCCCTGGTATGCCGCTGCTGCTGCCGCCGAGGGTGTGTGCGTGGTGGTTTGCGAATTTATACGGAGGTGTGGGCCCGGGTGGGGGGATGGTGGGGCCCGGCTGGCAGGGGACGGAATGCAAGCTGGACCGACCGGTCCGTCCCCCCGGCCGGGCCACGGTGGTCGTGAGTCGTGACGCTCCGGCACCGGCGGCTCCGGCCCGGTTTCACATTTACTAGCGGCGCGACGGCCGGACGGGCATGCATACGGCCATACGGGGACGGATGGCCGCTGCGTCGAGCTCAGTTAAAGCGGCGTCAGTTTCTGACTTTCCGTTCGTTTGCTGCCGCTCTCTCCCGTTCCGTTCCGTGCGCGGCGCGAGTCCGTCCGGAGCTGCATCGCTGTGGCGACGGACGGACGACGGCGTCCATGTCAGCCGGCTTGTCGCGGCCGAGTGGCTCGCGTTGGACGCTTGCCGGTGGAGTCAGTTTCAGTTTCGGAGGAGCTCGCCGCGACACGTGAGCCACAGCTGTGCGGACGTTGGAGGCATCTACGTACCTATCTATGCCGTGCAGTGCGCGTGCTGGCCAACAGAGACGGTGGAGGAAGCGGCCTGGGCGCGCTCTCGGCCGCTTCCTGGGAGAAACATGCACGAACCGGTCCATGACATCTTGGGAGATGCCAATGCCTACTTGCCTAGAGTATCTCGTTCGTTCGTAAGCAAGCGATTTGCTCCTGGTTAACTGAAAGTGTTGATTTTTGTTATTTTGCTGTTTAAATTAGCCGCTTTTGTTGGTGGTGGTGGTGGTGAGGGTGGATGGTAATCGCACGCATGATGATGTAGGGTCATACGTATAGCAGGGGCGCAATCTTGGATCTACTCTACTACTACTCCACTCGGTTTTTTTTTTTTTGCGGGTACTCCACTCGGGTTGGGTTATTAGGTTAGGTGGGAGTGGACAAGGAGACTCTTCTCTTTCGTCTCGGTTGTTCACATTCACAATGCTGCTACTGTACATAGTATTTTATACCACCCGGCATAGGACAGTGTTCCTTCAGTAAACTATCAGCATTACTAGCTCAATGGTCGACGGTAAGTTAACTAACCATCTCCAGCTACGTACCCAACGCTTTCACTCATGACGGATGGACAGTCCCTCTCAGCTAACCATGCATGTGAGCAGTAGACAACCGTGTATACGCATGCAGGTTTTGGTCTCCCTCACACATTAACGGGCGAAAACAACAGCCCCTGAACCTGCGGACGGTGTTTATTTCGTTGTTTAATACCAACAAGGTGGTACGTACGTACTAGAGGATTAGGGATTGCATGCATGGAGCTGAGCATAATTAGGCCAGCCACCCACACCCCGCAATATGCACCACCGCAAAGTGCAAACAACCAAACAGGCCGGGCCAAATCATGCTGATGGCTATGCCTACGCACCACTAATAAGCAAGCAAGCAATCGCCTACGTAACGTTATGATAATCAATTAGTAGAGTAGTAAGGAATGGGCCAATAATATCATTGCTCCCTCTCTCTCTTTCGATCGCGCAGCACCAACCGCATTGGCTCTGCCTCATTTTTTCCTTTCCATTCCCACTTGGGGGATGGAGACTTGACAGGCCGGTGCATCCATACATACTACCACATTAATTCGTGCATATCTCCTAGTATGCGGCAGCATCTTATCCTATTATATACTATGAATATATGATATAATATGCTGAAATAACTGACGCCTGGATGGATGTGGCTTTATTGCGACGTCTGCGTTCAATATTTAGCATATCCATTCATTTGATCCCTCCATGCACGACCAAGAGAGAGAGAGAGAGAGAGGGGTATGTCGTCCCTTGGCGGTCCCATTCGGCTTTGTATTATTTTCTGTCAGAAAAAAAATCACGGCATAAATTCTTGACAAGCTTTTGCGTATGTATTGGGTCGTCCATTATTTTCTACCGATTTTGTGTATATTTAATTAATAATTGCCAGTACGAGTACCCGTCATGACATATGCTATATAGAACGACCGGATACGCTCACTCTTTCTTTAGATGTGGCCTCGGTGGAATTAGGTGCTAAAAAGTTGTGAAAAATATCTGAATAGTGTTTGAAAATACAAACACATGATAAATTTATTATGTCAATTTTTTTAAAATTTACTCCCTGCGTTCGTAGTTTAAAAAACGCTCTTATATTATGGGACGGAGAGACTAGATTCTAATGCGCGCACTTATAAACAAAACAAACACAATTATATTGTCAACAACGGTTGGAAAGTTAAAATTCCAATTCTGATTGTTCATTGCACTGTGTGTACTTTTTGGCAGGGATGCAAGCAGACACGTCCGCGCCGTCCACATCAGTCCACGAGGCCGAAAATGCACAAACTGTTGTTATTGTAATTATCGTGCTATGTCTTAATTCTCGTCATTCGGACGTTCACGGACTTGCAGACGCCATCCGCCCGCATGCCTATTTGTTTTTGTATGCAATGGTAATATCTAGAATTAAAGTTTTATGATGTAGCATATGCACTTCTGAGTGCTGATAAATAGTTACTCGCTTTTTCATCTGTCCCACCTGGTCGTCTAGGTGGTTGTAAAAGGTGATATCAAGTTTCAAATTCATCAAAATTCAGTGATTTCACCATTTCGAAAAGGTACAACTTGGGAACGAGAATATCACCTTCGATCTGAGTACTCCACCTCTTCCCTATGACTACCGAATCTCGGGATCACAAACTTGGTTAATGGTAATGTATACTAGAGTAGCTAAGCATAGCATGTCAACATGTTTAAATTAAATTGAACTTCAAAATTGAGGGAAAATCAAAGCCTCGTTTTAATTAAAGCGCAAAACCCTAAAAAATCACGTGAATTAAAAATGACTTCTTAAACCCTAAGATTTAGGTATGAACTCATATGTAACTATGTGGCCCCGTCGTAATTTTTTGCGATTTTAAAGGGAATTGTTTGGGGGCTTTGGAATTAAATTATATTAAGGTTTAATTTGCATTATATTCCTAGAAATAGAAATATAAACCCAAAAGTGCTGAAACTTTTTGTGTAGTTTATCTACATCTAAATATTATTCAAAAGGTTTTGTGCTCATTTGGATCTTCAAGAAAATTTCAAAGCATTAGCAAATAAAAAACATAATAGAAAAAGGGAATGGCTTACCTGTATCTTCTGGCCCGGCACTACTCCCTATGTTCCATAATGTACCGCATATCAGTTTTTCTTAAAAGAAGTAACACGAACTTTGACCAAGTTTGTGAAGAAAAATATTTACATCTAGATTGCCAAACATACATTATTAGATTCATCATAACATTTAGTTTCATATTTTATACATTCAATATTGTAGATGTAAACAATTGTGTCCATAAACTTGGCTAAAGTTTGCAAAATTTGACTTAAGAAAAACTATACATACTAAAGCTCGAACAGTATACTACACCTTCCATTCAGGCGTTTTGTTAAAAAACGTCTTATATTATGGAACGGAAGGAGTAGTGTCAAACAACATTTTAGGGCTCCTTTGATTCAAAGGAATTCTATAGGATTTCTGGAGGATTGAAATCCTTAAGAATTTTTCCTATGTTGGTCCTTTGATTCATAGGATTGGATCCCATAGGAATTTTTCCTATGGAATCTTTTGTACTACATTTCATAGGAAATCTAACATCCACTCCAATCTCTTTTTACAATTCATTTGCTTTTCCTGTGCCATCAAACACTCCATGCTAATTCTGTAGGATTCATGTGTGCATGCCACTCTAATCCTATATTTTTCCTATTCCTATGATTTGAAAATCCTGCGAATCAAAGAGGGCCTTACATTATGGGATGGAGGGAGTACATGGTCGCTTTCACGTAAATTTTGCTGCGCACCACTGATTAATTAAGAGCCACGTGTTTCTGGCATAGTGGTGTTGATGTACATTTTCGTACCATGCCATGCCATGCCATTGCCATGCGTGCATGCATCGATCACAGTCACGGGTACCATGTGCACGCACCTGATCGGGCCTGAGCTGATTCCACAGTGAGTCCTGCGTAGGCAAACAGTGCAGGTTGCATGTAGCAACAGAGCCATCTACGCCGGGCATGCAGTGACATGTGATCAGAGTACACGGTGTGATCGGTGGCTGATGCGTGCATCGGCATGGCCGGTGGCCTTGATTGATTATCTAGAAGCAGCAGAGCATGCTGGCCATGCCCTGAGACCCTGACCCCCCTGTCTTGCTCCGTTCAGCACGGCTTATTCTATGCCCGTACACGTCATGTGACTGGCCATATCCATTATACATATGTGTTTTTATCTGGCAAAATACATACACATGGAAATGCACGTACGTGGGTGAACACCGGCACGAGGAGGAGATTTTTGGGTCGAAAGTATCGCAGGAAGTCTACTTTTGCGTCCCATCCAAAATGAGTATCATCGTGGTTTTCGAATTTGAACTGAAGCCATGACACTTGTTTCTTTATTACAGGGAGTACAAAATACTGTAGATACTACTGTCATTGGTGAGCAAGATGTTAGTGGCCACATTATTGTTTGAGGTCTCCCATAGTCCCATGCATGTTGCCGCACGGATGAAGTACCGGATAAAAAGGTTCAAATCTAGTACAGGGAGGCAGCTGTAAATTAACTGCCGTGCAATAATGCAAGATTAGTTAATTTCTGCTTTTCGTTAGGCCGCACTGCATGCATGCCTGCTCGCACACACATCGCCCCCTGGGTAAAAATCTCATGCCAAGGCGTAATCCGGGAGTGTAATTTCTAGCCAGGCTAGCTCCCACGACCCGACCCTGCCGACCGCCGGCTCCTTTTCGCAGCTGTGTTGTGCTGCTCTCAACGTGCCATGTCGAATCTAAGGAATCTATTTTATTTTCCCTAAAGAAAAAAAAGGAATCTATTTTGTTAAAAATAGCAAAAGAGAATCCGTACTGCCATATATAGATGTTACATGGGTACCCATATATGGCATAGCAGT
>NC_041386.1:543996060-544008795 GCF_002162155.2 Triticum dicoccoides | reverse complement strand
CCACTGACGGAGCATCCATTTTTTTATATCTTATATATTTCAGTTAGCTAAGCAGCTATGGGTTCCAGGCTCCCCGGGGCGCTTAGTGCATGTTACAGCAGCACGTCCTCGCTAATGCATTGCTCCAATGGTGTTAAGGACGTACAATTAGTTGGTGCTAATCTCTGTCGTCCGTACAAATGATGCAGGTCGTGCGATCCCAAGCTGTTTAATGGACAGCGGTGCCAGCTAACCGACGGAGAGAAGGTAGCTAGATCACTATGCAAGTAAAGATTCTTGGTGAACCAAGTCAAGATCTACGTACGCGTCAAGGAGAACAGCGGAGGATGTCGATATACACTCCTACTACTGAGTAACACCGAGCTAGCTAGGCCAAGTGTGAAACAGCATGCAGGTGTGGATAGTAATGGCTGTATTGTACATACGTAGTATGATTGTATGAACAAGCTTATCGGCCCATAACTGTAGTTGACATGGCTTGATGTATACAGAATTAGCCAATGGATGTACCCTTGGCTAGGAAACGGCATAATTCGAGCACCTCGAGCCGTTCAGCCTCCTAAGGGCTTAAAATAGCACTGTGTGGGGGCGAACCGATGATAAAATTGATGGGGGGCGGTTGGTTTCCCAACCGCCGCCCCAAGGTTGCCCTACACGCCGTTTTTTAAACCAAACACGGCCGAAAATCGGGCAAACACAACACAAATTCTGTCAAACTAGGTGATTTCATTGATATTTGTATAAGAAACTAAAAACATAATTTAAAAACAACTAAAACGACAACAAAAACTACGACCACTGCGCCGCCGCCGCCTGCCTTCTACATGCCAAGCAGCCTGTAGAACTTGGTGTAGTCGCCGTCGTCCTACTTGCGTCCGCCGTCCCTGTTGCACCCCTAACCAGGGTCGCCAATGCGTGGGGGGTTAGACGGACCAGGCGCCTCGTCGTCGCTGTCGTCAAGGACGATGACGCCGCCCTCCTCGCGTCCGTGGCGTTGAGCGGCGATCTCCTCGAGGGCGCGGCACTGGCGCGCCATCTCCTCGCGGACGTAGTCCTCCCGCGCCCATTTGAGGGCGGCCTCGTCGTCGACGGCCATGGCCTCGTGCTCCTTCTTCACGGGGAGAAGCCCCAGCTCGAACTTTGGCCCGACGAGGCGGAAAGAGGAAGGAGAGGGGCCACGGCCGCCCTCATTGCTGACGAGAGCGCCGCTGTGGGTGCGGCGCCTGAGCGGCGTCTCTTGTGGCTCCGGCTTGACGGGGCGAAGCGCCGGCGATCCGGAGGAGAGGGAACCCGACGACGAGGATGTCGCCGTCTCCATTCGCCGCGACGTCCAGGAGCTGCCACGGTGACGAGAGAAGGAGGAGGGCTGCCGGGTACTCCAGGCGCAGCGTGTTGCGGCCTCGAGTGTGCGGCTGGGGACGCCCCACCATTGACAGCGCCCGTCGGAGTTGAGGCGGACGCGGGGCTCGACGCCGTTGGTGGAGGCGATTTGCTCCTCGTGGTGCTGCTCGAAGTACACCGTCCACAGCGCGTTGCTATTAGGGGCGTACCTCAGCTGGTTCCGCGCCTGCTCCGGCAGCGAGGACCGGATGCGCGCGATTTCGGCGGGCCGAGCGGCTCTGGTGGGTGCTAGAGGCACCGGGATGCCGCCGGTGCTGAGCCTCCTGGTGCCCGGCACACGCATGTCCGGCGGTGCCGGGTAGTCGGCCTCGTAGAGGAGACGTGCCTCGTCCTCCTGCGGGTGGTGGCGGCCGAATCCGTTGGCCGCTACACCATCGCCTAGGTAGCGCTCGGCCATGCTCGTCGCCGGGGAGAGAGGAGAGACGCGCGCCGGCAGTGAGAGGTCGAGAGGGGGAGAGGGTTCTGTGGCGATGGAGTGTGCGCTGACCGACGAGGGAGGGGCGATTTTTATAGCCGTGCGTGGGCGGCGAGAGGGCGGTCGCCGTGCGTACGCGTGGCAGGAGCGGGCGGGACACACGTTGCGGCGCCTTCACCGCGACTCCCATGATGCATCAATGGAAGGCTGACCTGCGCAGCGCGGCGGCCTTGGCATTGATTCTCCGCAGGAAACCGAGGAGATGAGGACGACGAACGCGCCCGGTCGCTGACGCGGCGGGCCCGCCAGGTTTTCTTGCCTAACTGTTTCCCCCGGCGCCTCCGGGCGCCCCCTCCAGTGCACCAGGTTCAGCCTGGGTTCGCCGGCCCCAAATTCTGCCCTAATGGGGAAAAGTGGGCTTTCCGGGGCGCGAGTGGGTCGATTTTTCGGCGCCAGCGATAAAAAAGGGCCTTGGGAGGGCTTGTTAGGGCGCAACTGGAGATACTCTTAAACAATTCGGTTTATTTTTTCTAAGCACCTCTTTAAACACCTAGCATTCTACAAGGCCTTAGCCTTAGGTAGAAGTATGTTGGATATCGTTCTTCTTTTTACCGACCCTCGCTGGGAAATGACAGCCGGTTTACTGCTGAAATGCAAAAGCGTACGGGGTGATATGTACAGACTGGGAGTGTACGGTTTAGTGGGACTGAGGCACCTTTTAATTGAAGCTGTCGATCGTGTGGGCGCGAGGAAGTAGGTAGGCCGATGCTGATCCTCTGGAAATAGGTTGGCACCGGGGAGGATACATGCATGCCTACATACGTGGTATTCGCGTAGATGATTATCGCATTATACTGTAGGCCATTAGCCAACTGCTGCGCCGTCTACAAAACGGCACAAGGAGAAGACCCGACCAGATGGAGCCTTGTTGGACAGACACATAAGGCTAGCCAGCGCACATGTACGTACAGAGACGAGCTTGACCACACCCGCGTACATGCAGATCTGTACTACTATACCTGAAATCGATCTATACATGCATGCATGCATGCAACCCCCCACGTACGTACATCGATCGATCAGCTTTCTACTGGTAGTAGCTTCTCTGCCCGGCGTGCGGAATCACCAGTCGAACGAATGAAGGGAGACCGATCGGTCGCTGGATTATTGGTGAGTGCATGCAATGCAACCACACCACCGCGCGGCGCGGGCGCGACATTGATACGATGGATACCCTCGGCCTAAGCTGGTCCCGTGCGCAGCGTAGGTACGTCCGACACGCACGGAAGCGGAATTGATTTCAGCGCCATCGGTCTCCCTAGAGCGTCCCGGACAGCGTGGACCGGACCGTGCGCCGTGCGTCCTCGTCCGTCCACCCCTATACTAGCTATGAAAATCATGACAAAAGGTCACGACCATCTCCTGTTACATTACCATTGTTGAACACTTGAACGCAGCACTGTGTGCTTATGTATATGTATATGTAGCGTGACGGCTTTCCGTTCATGCAAGGCAATCGTCAAGTAAAACAATGAATGACTCGTAAGCATTTACATGCCGTTCACCAGCTCACGCTACTCGTAGAAAACAGTAAGCGATGTACTACTACATGCACGGTCGTTTCCCTCTTTCCCGGAAGAGAGCAGAGCACTGGGGCCATGGGCTATCGAGGCCGACCCAATTTAAGTTGGCCGCACATGCGCACATGCATGCGCTCGGACGAGAGAATGGCACGCTCCTAACCAGGAACATGATAATGATACGCACGTACGTACGCTCCCGAAATTGGAGTACTAGGCTGGGCTAGCCATTAGCGCAACGTACATGCATGCATGCATGCATGCATTGATCTCGATCGCCCTCGATGCATGGTTGATGATTTGCCTTGCGTACATCAGTACATGCACGCACGCGGCTGCTTTCGGCTCGATGATTCGCCAGCCACATGCATGCTTGTACCTAGTACAGTATATACCACATGCGTCTGCGTGCCGCGCCGGCTCTACGTATAATTGCATGCAGCATGTATTGGTGTATGCATGGGTTAGTCGTCCTGACCCGTCATATGCAATTATGCATAGAGCCGGCCTCTAGAGAGTTGAACACGATAAGAGAGTTGTACGAGTCTACATGTTAATCCTTGACGTAGCTAGTGCATGGGAAATATATATGGTGAACCAAATCTAGATCCAAAGATCAGCGACGGAACACATCTATCGTCTATGATGGCTGATCATTAGCACACTGGACAGTAAGACCATCGATGCATGGTACCTCAAGGGCGGTCGAGATTAGCTCGCCGTACGTACGTGCGTACTTACGTTGTTGCGCGCGCGCATGCACCACGCCGTCCAGGTCCAGCAACACGTTAACACCGAACACCGAGAGCAAAACAGTGAAAGCGAAAGCACACAACACATGCAGCTGCACATGGAAAGCAGAAAGGAAGGATCATCAGAGGAATGACACCGACACCACATGCATGGAGCGAGGCGTACGTCTTACACATGCCCGGCCACTGTGGGGATCGGAAACGGCCCATGCCATGTCACGTTACGTCAAAAACCGGACTGGAGCGAGCGTCCGTCGATCCGTGTTCATCATGCAACAAAACTAGTAGTCAGTGTTAATCGTCGGTGCCTTTTCACCCTGCCTGAATCTGAACTGCCTTTTCGTTGATTGACGGGTGCTTGGAGTGGAAGCAACATCGATCAGGGCCGGAAAGAGGAAGGCACAGTGCCGCACCGTCGGCCGGCCGGGGCGGGCCGGACCGGATCGGACGCTGTGGCGAGTGGCTTTTCCGCGGCACGATCGGTCTGCGCTGTGATGTGCTGGTGCACGATCGCTCGCCGTACGTGCACATCACGGCCGCCGTGCGCTACCGGCCGGCCACCACCAGGTCCAGGTGGTTCCTGCGGTGCTGCACGCGATCGGGCAGAGGTTTTCATGTGGTGCGTACCCCGACTGGCCGGCCGGGGAGCTGCGCGGGCAGGCGGTAGTGGCGGCGCAGTATGGCTTGATCGTCTCAGTGGAGTGGGTGCCAAGCCATGCATGGCAATGGCATGCCGCCGTGCTGCAGGAGGGCACGCCGGGACGCGCGCGGCCGGTGCATTGGCACTGGCACTGGCAGGGTCAGTGGCAGTGGCAGGGACGCGATGGATGCACGCTTGCCGCGCCTTGCAGCGACACTGCCGCAGTGGCCGGCGCCGGTGGGAAAATATCAGGTGATACCATGTCTTAGGTGCTCCCATGATACGAGCTTCTGGTCCGTTGGATCTCAGATCCAACGGTTCCTGGGAGGTTCTGAAAGGCTGCCATATTTGTTCGTAATTTTTGGACTACAAGAGGACTTTTTTGTAAAATGTTAAAAGCCTTCCTGAAGCCGTTGGATCTCAGATCCAACGGCTCCTAGGAGCTCGTATCATGGGAGCATCTAAGGCTCGGTATCACCTGATACCTGCCCCCGGTTTCTGGCCGTGGCTGGGTTGGTTTGTTGGTTGTTGAGTGCCAGTGCCACTGCCAGGAGTGGAGCTCAAGTGTCAACGGCCCGCGGCAAAGGGGCGTACGTCATCCCTGCAAACTTTTCCTTAGAAATCTCATCCCTGCAGGCTGCAGCCACGTTGCGTACTCCAGTACTTTTAATTCTGAGAAACGTATACTCTACCTTTTGGGACTGTCTGCATGGTGCGCCTCGCCCGACGGCACCGTGCTTAACACCTATGAATTATAAATGTGCGTTTCTAAAAAAAGAAAGAATTCTAAATGTGCTTAACAAAAACTTTGAAACGAGTGTAATATTAAAAAATATATTTATGATCTAGGAGTAATTGACTACAAAAACGTGTTCATTCATAATAAATAAACTGTCCATGCACGTCAAAATGATTTTAGAGTAAATTCTAAATATATTTCCACAAATAAACAGTATCGTATGAAAATTTTAAACAATGTGCTCCCCAACATGTGTTTTTTTGTTTATAACAAAATAAAATTGTACATGCATATGAAACAAACTGTACAATTGTTTTTTTTTCTAAAGTTGCTTCTACAAGCTAATTCTAATAACCTTTAGTGCATGGCGATAATTTTGAAATATGTACCCCCGTCCATAAAGTATGTCTGCGTGACTTACAAAATCATGTGGAACTCGCTAAGAATTTTTGTAAACAAAGATCAATATTTATTGTTTCAGAAAAAAATCAGCATGCGAAGAAGAATATCAGACAGATTTATGTGGATCAGTAAATTAAAATAAAACTAGCATAGACAAGTTTTGTGAATGAATTCACAAGGAATTTGTATGAATAACTACAATGAAGGACAAAACAGAAAGAAAAAAATCATTTAAATTTCAACATAATTTGACAAAATGGATGAAGAGATAATATAAAAGATAAGAAGTAATAAAAATCATAAGACAAATGCTACTAACAGGCTAATCGAATTAAGTGAGAGGTAGGAAAAACTATGTCTGCATTTGTAGCTGCAATGTTTGGGCTGTGCACGAGTATATATGAGCTCAAGCCCAAGTGCTATTTGGAGCTTCAGGCGCCGGTTATAGTACAAACTCCAAACCGGCGCACACGCCATCCTCCACTTGGGCTCGGCTCATTTTACCATTTTTTTTCTTTCTTTCAATAGCAGCGATCTTGTTTCGTTTTTTCTCGAAAGTGACATGTACAGGATTTGTGAAGCTTCTAGAAGCTTCCAGTCGGTTTTGGGAAGCTTCAAGAAGCTACTGACACTTTTTAATTTTTCTTTTGTTTTCTAGAAGGTTTTTATTCACCCTTTTCTTTTCTTTTTTCCCTTTTTTCTTTTATAAATGCGTGAACTTTTTTCAAATGCATGAATATGTTCAAATTCATGAACTTTTTCAAAATTTACGATTTTATTTTCAAGCCCCGTGAACATTTTTATATCGAAAACGATGAACTTTTGTCCAAATCTATAAAAAAAGTAAAATTCGGGAATTTTTATCAATATTGATGATCTTTTTTTGAAAATACGTGCACTTTTTCCCCAAATCTCCCAATATTGTTTCAAATTCGTGATCTTTTAAATCAAAATTATGACCTTTTTTGAATTCATGAACTTTTTCTAAATTTCAAACTTTTTTCCAAATCCCTTCACTTTTTTCGAACTCGCGATTATTTTTTGAATTCATGAAGTTTTCTCCTATCATGATTTTTTTAAACACATTTTCCTATAAAGTCATCCGTTAACTGCTGCCAGCGAATCAGGATTATTGGAGCGACCGGTCAACAACGAGCGAGCACTTGCTCGTTGTTAGGCCAGCCAACACTACTATTCTGGGTTGATGAAAGATCCTACTCTAGAAAGCATACCTACTTCCTGCTTTCGAAAGTGCTCACACTCGAAGGAGAGAAATAGCTTTATCTACAATTCGATGAAAAGAAAGAGGGTGTGTGAGCGCTGGCTGCATTCTCGGGCGGTTAGGTCTTGTACAGTGCTAGGTGCATAAAGAGATGCTTAGAAAAATGAACCAGATTTTTTTGAAGCACTGGTGCCTATTTTTACAGAAGAGGCGTCTAATTAAGCGCCTGTCCTGTACAAATAAACACTGATGCTTAAGGAAAGTCTGATTTATTTCTTCAAACATCTTTCTTAAGCATTTTGTATTGTACAAAGCCTTAAAGTAAGGTGCCGAGGAGGAGCTCTCGTTCTTGAAGTCCAGACGTGACGTCAACATACATGTCTACCACCATGGCATGGCCGCGTCTATAGCTCACTTACCGCATGTTTTAGGGGTAGCTCATTTACTGTAAGGTGCATGTCATGGTCGCCCATAGCACACAACGTAAGGACTGGCCAACAAATGTAGTTCTGACGAATACGGCCTATTGATATGTAATCCCACCGTTTCTAAATATATGTTACTTTTAAAGATTTTAATATAAACTACATAAAGAGCAAAATAAATAAATCTACACTCTAAAGTACTTATGTCTATATACTTTCGTATATAGTTCATATTAAAATCTAAAAAAAACTTATATTTAGAAACAAAGAGAGTATTTGTGTGCGGCCACCCCTGACAAAATGTATACATATGCGGCTGTATTACGGACCGAGTGGTATGGCACTGGCTGCTCCTCCGTACATATGTTTATGTAAAAGTATAGTCGGGCGACAATTTTGTTTTGTTTTCCCTCTAAATTCTGGGGTAAAGATACATGAATATATCTCTTTAGAAACACAGACATATTCTACAGGCACATGAATACTTATTTTTAACATATGATTTTTTTTATTTTTGAAAAATACATAATTTTTTTCTAAATTGTGCCAAAAAATATTTCCATTTGAGAAATACACGAACATTTTATAAATATTCAACAAATTTTTATAAACTCATAAAATTTATTAAAAATATGTGACAATTTTGTTTATAAACTGCTTCAATTATTTTCAAATGGGTGAACTTTTTGAATGACATGAACTTTTATTAATGCACAATGAACAAATTTTGGCATACATTTTTTGTTGTGCAATGGAAAATTTTGAAATACAGGATGAATATTTTCTAAATACAGGATGGATAGTTTTTAATTCATGATTATTGTGTTTAGTTATGTGTTTTTTCAGTAAGGTAGGAAGATTTGTTTAGGTATGCGTAAACATAATGTATACATGATAGAGCATTTTTTTAAATAACCGTTAAACATTTTGAAAAGATGATGAATATTTTGAAAATTAGTGAATTAGAAAATATTCTAAGACATTTTAGCACACACACACACACACACACACACACACACACACACACACACACACACACATAATATCAAAATTATGAAAATAAAAAAAATCCGAATTAGTGGGAATCAGATGACCGGTATACAAAAAAACCTTAATACTAAAGAAATCATAAAAATCCTTTGAATAAAAGAGCCCTTGAGATGGGAGAGCGCTAGTAACCAGCGGCGCCACAAGGGAAAACGCAGACCACCATGTCCCTACAGTCTTACTAAAATGGACTGATTTATCTCGGGGAAAAAGATTAAAAATAAAGAGGTAATAAAACTAATTGTGTTATAAATTTTATTTTCATGTACTCCCGCTATTCTAATTTGTTTGAAGTTTTAGTTTTGTCTTAAGTGAAACTTCATTATATTTAACTAAGTCTATAAAAACGAGATACTCCCTCCGATTCATATTAGTTGTCGAGGGACAATTAATATGGATCGGAGGGAGTGATAAAATTTATTTTACATTATAAATGTTGATAGATTCTTCTATAAACCTAGTCAAGTTTGAAAAGTCTCGAAAACCTATTAATCCGAAAGTTTTGGTGGGGCAGCAAGGAGGGTAAGAGAAAACCTAGTTGGGTCTCGTGGAGCACGTTGACAAGACCTAAGTCCTGTGGGGGACTAGGGTTCTGAGATGTTGAACTCTTCAATCTAGCTCTTCTCGCTAGGCAAGCTTGGAGGATCCTAACTCAGCCGGAGTCACTCAATGCACGAATCCTCAAAGCAAAGTACTTCGATTCGTGTGACTTTTTGCATGCTGAAATTGGAGCAGCCCCTTCTCAGATTTGGAGGTCTATTCTAGAGAGCCTGGATGTTCTTGTTCAAGGCTTGATACGTCGGATTGGTGATGGACAAACAACAAATATATGGGAACATAATTGGCTACCAAGGGCATCAAATATGAGGCCTATTGTTAGCAGGATAGTCAATCCGCCTGTACATGTGGGTGCATTGATCTTGCCTGGTGCCGAATGGGACCAAGCCACAATCACATCGGTATTTTTACCAACAGATGAACATGCGATCCTATCCATTCCCCTCTGTACAAGACATATCGATGACTTCTGGGAGTGGGTGCACGAGAGGAATGGTGTCTTCACGGTACGCTCAGCATATCGCATGCTTGTTGAGACGAAGATGAGGTGAGAAGCTTGGCTTGAAGGCCGGGGAAATTCATCGGACACAACAGGTGAACATAAGGCATGGTCAAGACTATGGAACATTGATGTCCCTTCGAAGGTAAATTTTTTCTTATGGAGGCTTTCTCAGCACTCCATCCCTACAACTGATTTATTACATGATCAGAACATGTCGACTACTACTGTTTGCGGGCTCTGTGGCGCGGAGGATTCATGGCAGCATTCGCTATTGCATTGTTCTGTTGCACGGTGTGTATGGGCACTACAGGACCCCGACCTCCTAGAGGCTTTGGTCAGCATGACAGAACCTGATGCCAAGAGATGGGTTTTCACCCTCATGGACACTTTGTCCCCGTCTGAATTCACCCAAGTACTTGTGAGTTTGTGGGCAATATGGTATGCTAGAAGACAAGCACTCCATGAACATATCTTTCAAAGCCCTCTGGCTACCCATTTGTTTATCAAAAAATATTTGCGTGAGCTTCAGGAGTGCAAGACGAAGAGACCAATGAGAGCCGCTGTTGTACCCCGGACGCAGGGCCAGCCGAGGTGGATCCCTCCGCCTGAAGGAGTGGCTAAAGAAGGGTCGATGGAGCTGTTGCAAGAGATCAATCTGAAGGTTCATTTGGTGCAGTTTGCAGAGACCATAATGGCGACTATTTGGGATCTTCAGTGATCAGATGCAGGGGGATTTCGGATCCGGCGACTCTTGGATGTTGGCTTGCCGTGAGGCTTTGGCATTAGGACCTCTCATTACCGCGTGTTCTCATTGCCTCAGACTGTAAAGGGGTGGTTCATGATATTAGACATCAAGCGGGGGGCGTCTATGCGAGCGTCATCAAGGAGATCACATAAACTTCGAAAGAGTTCAGTCATTGCTCCTTCATCTTCGAAGGAAGAGAGTTCAATCTCGAGGCACGTAGCCTTGCTAAGCATTCTTTTGGTCTGGATTTCGGGCGCCACGTGTGGCTTCTAAACCCGCCAGACTTACATTGTATCCCTATGAACTTCATTGATTAATAAAGCAAGTGTGTTTAGTTTCAAAAAAAAAGTTAGAAAAGTCTGACTAGGAGTATTGCTTTGTCTGTGGACGGATCTTTCTTGAGTGGACGGCACGGCGGCGGCCGGCATGATCTTGAGATCGACATGACGGTGGGGTTATCTTTGCTGCATATCGATATATTTTTAATTGCATTGACGCTCTTAAGGCAGAGTTACATGCTATCATGCAAGGTATGGCATTGGTGTTGCAACATATTGAAGCTCCTGTTATTGTCTAGTCAGACTCCTCAGAAGCATTGTTAGCTTCGTTCGGGGAAGGCCTTTCGATTAGAAAGTAGTACTGTTGTATGGCTACGTAGCGCACCACCATGTATAGAGAATCTTTTGACTCTCGATTGTAACCCTATTACGGTGAAATAAAACTCTTTTCAGATAAAAAAAAATCTGATTAGGGCAAGCCTAAAGTTCTAACGTATAAAAACACTCTTCCCGCAAAAGAAAAAAAACTGTAAAAAATACTCTTGAATTGAGCTTCATTGCCAATGGTGCGATTCAGTTGTAAGATCTAAACGGAGTCTTGTAACAGTTTGGAACTGAAACTCATGGAAGATAGTGAAAGCTGGAACAAACAAGGGTCACATGCCCCGGTCCGGGCGGTCCTTGGCTCGTCCTCTTCGTTCCTTCTCAGATTCCATAAATCTCTGCCGCACATTGTGGCAGGCAACTGAGGCAAGGCAGCTATGGAATAATAAAACCAAAATAGGGCTCGCGTCATGAATGTTACTACGAGCTCTGAAAAGCAGATAGGCTCACGGGATGCTAGAGAACGTGACATGTACCCATGTAGATAAAAATTGCACAAGCCATCCATTGTTGGGATGGAATTTGTGGAACACACACTATTTTAATTTGCTACACAAAACATCATCTATTGCTGTAATCGGTTGCATATAGCTCTAATTCATCATTTGAATCTGTTGTCAAGGTTTGCAATAGGTGGGTCCTGCCTGTAAGTGCACATGTGGCCAAAAAATCATGTCACATCAGTCGATTCAACCTAATTAAAACTTTCTTTTTAATTTTTTAGGTCGCTTAACACGTGTCACGTGGTGCACCTAAAACTTCTAGTATCTCTCAAAACTATGGTCAGAATGGGTCAATATTTTCCAGTTCTTTACTCGATCGATACATATATGATTCACAGTTTTTTGTATTCTCAAAAATATTAAATTTTGAAAAGAAAAAATTGATAAGTTTTATTCACTCAACACATATATGATTTACTGGATTGTTTTTTCTTTTCGAAAATACTAAAATTTGAAAATAAAACATTGAATTTTTTATTCACCGGTTAGAATTTTTGCCATATGTGCACTTACAAGCGGGGTCCATTCACAAGGAATCATGTCAATGTAGTCAAGCGAGGTCCATTCACCAGGAATCCTGTCAATATAGTCAAATGATGAATTAATGCTAGTTGCAATGGGTTAAACTAATAGACGGTGTAGTTTTCTTTTACCGAAAAAGGCTTTCGCCCCGCTTCATAAATAAAGCAACCACCAAGCAAAGAGTAACGGGCAACAACGGGACACACAACGTACCCACACAACGCCACCGCAGACAGGGTCTAGCGCTCACACACAGACACACAGAGACCCAACTTCCGCTGTGGGCACAGTATAACAAACCCAACATAACACTAACATACACGAAACACCCCTAGACGGCGGAGGCGGCGGCAAGAAGACGACAAACTAATCTGGTTCTAGTGGTGGCGGGGGAAGCGGTGGAGTCAAGCGGAGAGCCATCGTGCAAAGCTGAGTGATGATGGAGGTGATGGCGTCTCTCTCCCTGGGACAGCTAAGCGGCCGCCAGAGCTGCAAGTAACCAGACCATTTGAACAAAGCGTCAGTAGCACGATGAAGAGGGATACGCTGAATTACAAGTTTATTCCTAACAGTCCACAGCGTCCATGCAAGGACCCCAATGGTCAGCCACCTAATGTGGC
>NC_041386.1:543918561-543995814 GCF_002162155.2 Triticum dicoccoides | reverse complement strand
CTGGAATTCGGCAAAGAGAGCGGGGAAGTTGGTATGGTCCCAGCTTCCACCCACAATCTCGCGAAAACAGCTCCATAGGAACTGCGCAGACACGCAGGTGAAGAAGATATGATTCGAATCTTCTTCAAGCCCACAGAGCGGGCACCGCCCATCACCAGGGCCATTGCGCTTCAGAACCTCAACGCCAGAAGGGAGGCGGCCGTGAGTCCATTGCCACAGGAAGATCCTAATTTTCAAGGGGAGGTGAATCTCCCAAATGGAGGAAAGAGCCTCATGGCCGAGCGAGGGGGCGATGCCAGATAGAGAGATTTGGTGGAGAATTGACCGTACGGCTCGAGGCACCACCTGGCGCGGTCATCGTCAGACGTGAGATCCGGCTCATGGAGAGCAATACAGTCAAGCAACTCCTGCCAGTCCGCATTCTCAGCAGGACCAAAAGGCCTCCAGAACACAAGCCACCCTAAGTCAATAAGGGCGGTCGCCATGGAGATCTGAGGGGCAACCGCGATGGAGAACAGGTCCGGAAAGCGGGCTGCCAGGGGCGTGTCACCAGTCCAGCGATCGAACCAGAACAGCGTGGCGGCGCCGGAACCAATCTCGATCGAGGTCCCGATCCGGAGGACAGGGAGGAGCTGAATGATGGATTGACAGAACTGGGAGCCCCCATATCACTGACAGAAGGCAAGAGGCTGGCCTTGGAGGTATTTCTGCTGAATAATGCGTAGCCACAGGCCACCATCTCCGTTACCAACCTCCAGAGCCACCGAGTCAGAAGGGCAATATTCATGCGTTTGGAGGACATGATCCCAAGGCCGCCCTACTCGCGAGGTTTGCAGATCTCAGACCACCTAACCATGTGGTATTTCTGCTTATCACCCTCGCTGGCCCAGAAGAAGCGCCCCTGAACGGTGGCAATCTCATGATGAAGAGTCTCCGAAAGGCTGTAGAAGCTCATGATGAATAATAGGAGGCTGGAGAGGGACGAGTTAATGAGCACCGTACGGGCCGCTTTCGAGAGCCACCGACCCTGCCAGGGCTCGATCCGATGTTGGAGCTTCCCCACCGTGGGGCGCAGCTCGGCCACCGTAAGCCTGGCGTCACTAATGGGTATCCCCAGATAAGTCATGGGGAAACACCCAAACAGGCAGTTAAGCCGATCCGCTATGCTCTGTCACTCGTCTTGGGCGTAGCCCAAGACCATAACCTCACTCTTGTCGAAGTTGATCCTAAGGCCGGACATCTGCTGGAAGCACAATAAGAGGAACTTGAGGTTCAAGATATCACTCTCAGAGCCCTCCACCATGATAATGGTGTCGTCTGCATATTGGAGGAGGGAGATCCCGTTGCCTCCACCAAGCTGCGAGATAATCCCCTTAATGTGTCCCGTCGCCTTGGCCTTATCGAGGATGGCCGCCAGCGCATCGACAACTATGTTGAATAGGAATGGGGAGAAGGGGTCGCCCTGGCGGACCCCACAAAACGTGGGGAAGAACGGGCCGATCTCCCCATTAATGTTCACCGCGGTGCGGCCTGAAGAGGCCATCTGCATTACTCTGGTCACTCACCTATCGTCGAAGCCCTTCCGAAGCAAACATTCCCGAAGGAAGGTCCAACTGATCGTGTCATAAGCCTTGTGGAAGTCCAGTTTCAGGAAGACTGCCTTGAGGTGTTTGGAGTGCACCTCATGGAGAGCTTCGTGGAACACTAGGACTCCATCAAGGATATAGCGGCCCTGGATGAAGGCCGACTGATCAGGGTGAGTGATTCGGTCAGCTAGAGGGGCCACCCTAATGGCGTACCCCTTCACGAGGATGCGGAAGATGACGTTAATCATCGTAATCGGCCGAAATTGCCGGATGCCCGAGGCTCCCGTCACCTTAGGGACGAGATTGATTACCCCATAATTCAGCCGGGCAAGGTCAATGGTCCCAGCCATGAACTCGTCGAATAGGGCCATCACCTCAGGTTTGTCACCTCCAGAAGGTCGGGAAGAACTTCACCGGGAGGCCATCCGGGCCTGGAGCCGAGGAGGGGTTCATGCCCTTAATAGCCTCCCAAACTTCCTCCTCCGAGAACGGGGCCGTGAGGGCCGCGTTATCCGCAGGCAAGACGCAACAGTGTGCAGGCCAAATCTCCTGCGCAAGGGCAAGACCTCCCTGAGGGGAGGCAGAGAATAGGTCTCTGTAGAAGCCATCAACATGCGCCCGGATGTCCTCCGGCCGCTGAAGGAGGGTCGGACCATCCCATAGGAGGGGGATGGAATTGCGGCGTCTACGGCCATTAGCAATAGCCTGGAAGTAGGCAGTATTAGCGTCCCCCTTGAGGACCCAATTCTGCGTACCCCGCAAGCGCCAGTAGGCCTCCTTGTCAGTGTAGATGACCGTGAGCTGATCTTCCAAGTCGTATCTAAGCATCCATTCGTCTACCGAAAGGCCAGCGGCGTCGGCCCGCGGGTCGAGGGCCTGGATGCCCTCAAGGAGAGCCTTCTTCCGCTCACGAATGTCCTGACCCACGTTTGCACCCCCACCCTTTCATGAATTACCGCGACCGCTTGGCGCAGAAGTGCCAAGAATCGACGGCCGACAGGGCCCTATGGGGGGCGTCCCTTGCCTCGCGCCACCTGGCGACCACCGCGGCGGTGACGCAACCAGAAGGTCTCGAACGGGAAGCGTGGCGGCAGAGGGGGTGCTCATTCTCCGAACAGAGGAGAAGGGGAATGTGGTCGGAACCAATCTGCGTAATCGCCCGCAGCGATGCTAGGGGACACCGAATGTCCCACTCAGGGGAAGCGAAAACTCGATCGAGGACCGAGCGAGTCGGATCAACTTGGCGGTTAGTCCAAGTGAACCTGGCCCCGACACGATCGAGTTCTCGCAGCCCCATATCAGCGATGCAATAATTGAATAATTGCATCTGAGGAAAGTTCACTAGATTATTGCTCTTGTCTTCTTCCATCCGGATGAGGTTGAAATCGCCACCCACTACTACCGAAAACTGGGCCGACGCAACCTTCCTCCAGAGCTTAGCAAGGAAGGTCTCCGACCTGCGGTGGTCGGCCGGACCATAAACCGCAATGATCTCCCATTTAAAATCTAAGGACCTTTCGAAGACCTCCATGCTAACAAATAACTCGCCCTGGTCCATGCCCCCAATCTCAAGGGTGGCATCCTTCACACCTAGGAGGATGCCACCCAAGTGACCTGTACTCCCACTAGAAGGGAGCCAGTGCCAGGCAAACAGATTGGAGCTCAGATGCTCAAGTTTCGACAGGGAGAATTCAGTACGCATCGTTTCTTGAATGGCTACAATGTCGATTCGCATGTACTGAATGAGTCAGCGGCTGATGACCTACATGTATAAGGGATCTATCGTAGTCCTTTCGATAAGTAAGAGTGTCGAACCCAACGAGGAGCAGAAGGAAATGATAAGCGGTTTCCAGCAAGGTATTCTCTGCAAGTACTGAAATAAGTGGTAACAGACGGTTTTGTGATAGGATAATTTGTAACGAGCAACAAGTAACAAAAGTAAATAAAGTGCAGCAAGGTGGCCCAATCCTTTTTGTAGCAAAGGACAAGCCTGGACAAACTCTTATATAGAGAAAAGCGCTCCCGAGGACACATTGGAATATCGTCAAGCTAGTTTTTATCACGCTCATATGATTCATGTTTGGTACTTTGATAATTTGGTATGTGGGTGGACCGGTGCTTGGGTACTCCCCTTACTTGGACAAGCATCCCACTTATGATTAACCTCTATTGCAAGCATCCGCAACTACAACAAAAGTATTAAGGTAAACCTAACCATAGCATGAAACATATGGATCCAAATCAGCCCCTTACGAAGCAACACATAAACTAGGGTTTAAGCTTCTGTCACTCTAGCAACCCATCATCTACTTATTACTTCCCAATGCCTTCCTCTAGGCCCAAATAATGGTGAAGTGTCATGTAGTCGACGTTCACATAACACCACTAGAGGAGAGACAACATACATCTCATCAAAATTTCGAACGAATACCAAATTCACATGACTACTAATAGCAAGACTTCTCCCATGTCCTCAGGAGCAAAAGTAACTACTCACAAAGCATAAACATGTTCATAATCAGAGTGGTATTAATAAGCATATAGGATCTGAACATATGATCTTCCACCAATTAAACCAACTAGCATCAACTACAAGGAGTAATTAACACTACTAGCAACCTACTAGCACCAATCCCGGACTTGGAGACAAGAATTGGGTACAAGAGATGAACTAGGGTTTTGAGAGGAGATAGTGCTGATGAAGATGTTGATGGAGATTGCCCTCTCCCAATGAGAGGAGCGTTGGTGATGACGAGGGCGATCATTTCCCCCTTCGGGAGGGAAGTTTCCCCGGTAGAACAGCTCCGCCAGAGCCCTAGATTGGTTCTGCCAAGGTTCCGCCTCGTGGCGGAGGAGTTTCGTCCGAGAAGATGGCTTATGATTTTTTATCATCGAAAGACTCCATATAGCAGAAGATGGCCATCGGAGGGCCACCAGGGGGCCCACGAGGTAGGGGCGCGCCCAGGGGGGTAGGGCGTGCCCCCCACCCTCGTGGGCAGGGTGTGGCCCCCCTGGTGAAGTTCTTGCTCTTAGTATTTTTTTATATATTTGAAAAACGTCTTCCGTGGAGTTTCAGGACTTTTGGAGTTGTGCAGAATAGGCCTCTAATATTTACTCCTTTTCCAGCCCAGAATCCCAGCTGCCGGCATTCTCCCTCTTTATGTAAACCTTGTAAAATAAGAGAGAATAGGCATAAGTATTGTGACATAATGTGTAATAACAACCCATAATGCAATACATATCGATATAAAAGCATGATGCAAAATGGACGTATCAACTCCCCCAAGCTTAGACCTCGCTTGTCCTCAAGCGAAAAGCTGAAATCGAAAAATATGTCCACATGTTTAGAGATAGAGGTGTCGATAAAAATAAAATACGGACGTGATGGCATCATGATCATTCTTAGAACAACAACTTATATAATTCTTGTAATATGATTTCTTATGCTAGAGTAAGAATTCAATCACAATACCAAGTATGAATCGCAAACTTCATTGAAAACTAACAAACTATAATCTCAGTCATTGGAGCAATTGCAATTTATCATAACATAGGAAAGAGTCAACATATAAGATCTTTTCAGCAAGTCCACATACTCAACTATCATATATTCTCTCACAATTGCTGACACTCACGCAATACTTATGGGTATGGAGTTTTAATCGGACACAGAGAAAGATAGGGGCTTATAATTTTGCCTCCCAACATTTTACCTCAAGAGTAATGTCAACAATAATAGTTCATGAAAACTCACATCCAATTAGCCATATATACCAGGATCTTTCCAACATACTGTGCTTGCCAAAGGATAAAATGTAAAAAAGGAAGGGTGAAGATCACCATGACTCTTATGCAAAGTAGGAGAGAAAAGTAAAAGATAGGCCCTTCACAGAGGGAAGCAGAGGTTGTCATGCGCTTTTATGGTTGGATGCACAAAATCTTAATGCGAAAGAACGTCACTTTTATTGCCACTTGTGATATGGACCTTTATTATGCAGTCTGTCGCTCTTATTTCTTCCATATCACACAATCGTATAAAGCTTATTTTCTCCCACACTAATAAGTCATACATATTTAGAGAGCAATTTTTATTGCTTGCACCGATGACAACTTACTTGGAGGATCTTACTCAATCCATAGGTAGGTATGGTGGACTCTCATGGCAAGACTGGTTTAAGGGTATTTGGAAGCACAAGTAGTATCTCTACTTGGTGCGATGAATTTGGCTAGCATGAGGGGGAAAGTCAAGCTCAACCATGTTGGATGATCCATGACAATATAATTTATCTCAGATGTAAGAAAACATAACCCATTATGTTGTCTTCCTTGTCCAATGTCAACTCTTTAGCATGTCATATTTTAATGAGTGCTCACAATCATAAAAGATGTCCAAGATAGTATATCTATATGTGAAGACCTCTCTTTCTTTATTACTTCCTATTAATTGCAACGATGACCAAAACTATGTTTGTCAACTCTCAACAACTTTTATTCATCATACTTTTCTTATGTGAGCTCATTACTCTCCATAAGATCCATATGATCTCTTTGTTTCTTTCTATTTCTTTCTCTTTTCTTTTATTCACTTAGAATCATGGAAAATAATCAAGCCCTTGACTCAACACTAATCTTTATTATATAGCTCACGGACTCGATTACATAGAAGGGTAATAAAGCAAAACTCACAACTAGATCATACTAAGAACTTTTATTCTACTAGATCAAGATATTACCAAAAGGATCGAACTAAGAAAAACAGTAAAGATAAAAGTGTTGGTGATACGATACCGGGGCACTCCCCCAAGCTTGGCAGTTGCCAAGGGGAGTGCCCATACTCGATGCTCAGTTCTTCTTTGTTGGTGAAGAAGGTGGAGTTGTTGATGATGGATAGTCACACATCGAGCGTAGGAGGTCTTCTAACTTGTGGATAATGCCTTTGAGTGCAATGATATGCTCCTTCAACAAAATATTTTCACGTGTAAGATACTTATTTTGTATACGAGCTAACTCAATCATCTTGAAAGCCTCGATCTCAGTTGGGGTAAGAAGATTGTGATCAAGTTGAAGGATGTCTGCTGTTGCCGGAACTTGGTCCTCCATTGCCTTCTTGATCCCTTCATCCTTGCTGATCTCCATGGATTCTTCTCTCTTCAGCTCTATCTTCATTAGCCAAGCATCGTTGCCCTCATGGTTGGAGGAGGAGGGAGACAACATAGTGCCTGGCCTTGACAACCCTGACAGAAAATAGCTTGAAACAAAGACAGGAGATTTTTGCGTGATACAGGCGTCAAAACCCTCGGGAGATTATATAATGAATTTTTACCGACCAAAATACGTGTCATGTACGAAAACGGAGTCCGGAGAACACAGGAGGTGCCCACGAGGTAGGGGGCGCCCAGGGGGTAGGGCGCGCTCTCCACCCTCATGGGGCCCTCGTGTCCTTCCCGGACTGCTTCTTATTCTTCTATTTTTCTAAATATTCCAAAACAGAGAAATATTGCCTTAAAAACTGTTTTGGAGTCGATTTACTTATCGTACCACATACCTATTCCTTTTTGGAGTCTGAAACGTTCCGGAAAGTGTCCCTTATGTATTCCTCCGGGGTTACGGTTTCAATAACATTGGTTTCAACATTTATGGGATTACCTGAGATATAGTGTTTGATTCTTTGACCGTTCACCACCTTCGGATTTGTGCCTTCAAAGTTGTTGGTTTTTATGGCACCGGAACGATAGACCTCCTCGATAACGTAAGGGCCTTCCCATTTAGAGAGAAGTTTTCCTGCAAAAAGTCTTAAACGAGAGTTGTATAGCAATACATAATCACCTACATTAAACTCACGCTTTTGTATTCATTTGTCATGCCATCTTTTAACTTTTTCTTTAAACAACTTGGCATTTTCATAGGCTTGGGTTCTCCATTCATCAAGTGAGCTAATATCAAATAACCTCTTCTCACCGGCAAGTTTGAAATCATAATTGAGTTCTTTAATAGCCCAATATGCCTTGTGTTCTAGTTCGAGAGGTAAGCTACATGCTTTTCCATAAACCATTTTATACAGAGAAATACCAATAGGATTTTTATATGCAGTTTTATAGGCCCATAATGCATCATCAAGTTTCTTGGACCAATTCTTTCTAGACCTATTAACAGTCTTTTGCAAAATTAATTTGAGCTCTCTATTACTCAATTCTACTTGACCACTAGACTGTGGGTGATAAGGAGATGCAATTCTATGATTAGCATCATACTTAGCAAGCATTTTACGGAAAGCACCATGAATAAAATGTGAACCACCATCAGTCATGAAATACCTAGGGACTCCAAATCTTGGAAAAATAACTTCTTTAAGCATTTTAATAGAAGTGTTATGATCAACACTACTAGTTGGAATAGCTTCTACCCACTTAGTAACGTAATCAACAGCAACTAAAATATGTGTATATCCATTAGAGGAAGGAAAGGGTCCCATATAGTCAAAGCCCCAAACATCAAATGGTTCAATAACAAGTGAATAATTCATGGGCATTTCTTGACGTCTACTAATATTACCAATTCTTTGACATTCATCACAAGATAAAACAAACTTACGGGCATCCTTGAAGAGAGTAGGCCAATAAAAACCAGATTGCAATACCTTATGTGCAGTCCTATCTCCAGCATGGTGTCCTCCATAAGCTTCGGAGTGACACTTGCGTAAGATCTGTTCCTGTTCATTCTCAGGTACACAACGTCTAATAACACCATCTACTCCTTCTTTATAAAAATGTGGGTCATCCCAAAAGTAATGCCTCAAATCATAGAAGAAAATTTCCTTTTGTTGGTATGTGAAACTAGGTGGTATAAACTTAGCAACAATGTAATTAGCAAAATCAGCATACCATGGAGTAGTATGAGAAGCGTTTATGACATTTAATTTCTCATTCGGAAAGCTATCATCAATAGGTAGTGGGCCATCAAGAACATTCTCTAACCTAGACAAGTTGTCTGCAACGGGGTTCTCAGCTCCCTTTCTATCAACAATATGTAAGTCAAATTCTTGTAGCAAGAGAACCCATCTAATAAGTCTAGGTTTAGCATCTTTCTTTTCCATGAGATATTTAATAGCAGTGTGATCAGTGTGAATAGTTACTTTAGAATCAACAATATAAGGTCTGAACTTATCACAAGCAAATACAACTGTTAAGAATTCTTTTTCAGTGGTAGCATAATTTCTTTGAGCAGTGTCTAGGGTTTTACTAGCATATTGAATACCATTTAATTTATTATCAACTCTTTGCCCTAGAACAACACCTACATCATAATCACTGGCATCACACATAATTTCAATGGGTAAATTCCAATCAAGTGGTTGAACAATAGGTGTAGAAATCAATGCTTTCTTAAGTATTTTAAATGCTTCTACACAATCATTATCAAAAACAAATGGTATATCTTTTTGTAATAAATTAGTCAGAGGCCGAGAAATTTTTGAGACGTCCTTAATGAACCTCCTATAAAATCCGGCATGACTAAGGAAACTTCTTATACCTTTGATGTCCTTGGGACATGACATCTTTTCAATAGCATCAACCTTGGCTTTATCCACTTCAATACCTCTTTCAGAAACTTTATGCCCCAAGACAATACCTTCATTTACCATAAAATGTCACTTTTCCCAATTCAAGAAAAGATTAGTTTCTTCGCATCTCTGCAAAACTCGATCAAGGTTGCTTAAGCAATCATCAAAAGAAGATCCATAGACGGAAAAGTCGTCCATGAAAACCTCATAAATCTTTTCACAAAAGTTAGAGAATATAGCCATCATGCATCTTTTAAAGGTAGCAGGTGCATTACATAAACCAAAAGGCATACGTCTATAAGCAAAAGTAGCAAAAGGGCATGTAAAAGTAGTCTTTGATTGATCTTTGGCTGACACAATTATTTGAGAGAAACTAGAATAACCATCTAGAAAGCAAAAATGTGTATGTTTGGATAATCTTTCTAGCATTTGATCGATAAAAGGTAAGGTGCAATGATCCTTTTTAGTTGCCTTATTTAATTTGTGGAAATCAATTACCATCCTATAACCTGTAACAATTCTTTGAGGAATCAATTCATCTTTATCATTAGGAACGACAATAATACCTCCCTTCTTAGGGACAAATGGACATGACTTACCCACTGACTATTAGCAACGGGATAGATTATACCTGCCTCAAGGAGCTTTAGTATTTCCTTTCTTACCACTTCTTTCATTTTAGGATTCAGCCGGCGTTGATGATCACGAACTGGTTTAGCATCTTCTTCCAAATTAATTTTATGTTGACATAGAGTGGACTAATGCCCTTAAGATCATCAAGAGTATACCCAATAGCAGCACGGTGCTTCTTCAGAGTTTTCAATAATATTTCTTCCTCATGCTCTGAAAGGTTAGCACTAATAATAACAGGATATATCTTTTTCTCATCAAGATAAGCATATTTAAGAGTATCAGGTAACTATTTAAGCTCAAACACGAGATCACCCTTGGGTGGAGGAGGATCCCCTAGGATTTCAACAGGTAAATTGTTTTTCAGAATAGGTTCCTGTTTAAAGAATACTTCATCTATTTCCCTTCTTTCATTCATAAACATATCATTTTCATGGTCTAGCAAATAATGTTCTAAGGGATCACTAGGAGGTACAACAATAGAAGCAAGACCAATAATTTCATCCTTACTAGGTAATTCTTCTTCACGGTGTTGTCTACTAAATTTAGAGAAATTTAATTCATGAGTCATATCATCTAAACCGACAGTAACAACATCCCTTTTGCAATCTATGGTAGCATTAGCAGTGTTTAAGAAGGGTCTACCAAATATAATGGGACAAAAGCTATCTTGTGGGGAACCAAGAACAAGAAAATCAGCAGGATATTTAGTTTTCCCACACAAGACTTCAACATCTCTAACAATTCCCATTGGTGAAATAGTATCTCTATTGGCAAATTTAATTGTGACATCAATATCTTCCATCTCAGCAGGTGCAATATCATGCATAACTTCTTTGTATAAGGAATAAGGTATTGCACTTGCACTAGCACCATATCACATAAGCCATGATAACAATGATCTCCTATTTTAACAAAAACAACAGGCATGCCTACCACATGTCTAGGTTTATCTTTAGCACAGGGTTTAGCAATTCTAGCAGTTTCATCACAGAAATAAATAATATGCCCATCAATATTATCAGACAAGAGATCTTTAACAATAGCAATATTAGGTTCAACTTTAACTTGCTCAGGAGGTGTATATGTTTTAATATTGCTTTTACGAACTACAGTTGAAGCTTTAGCATGATCCTTTATCCAAACAGGGAAAGGTGGTTTCTCAACATAAGAAGTAGGAACAATAGGATCATTATAAGTGACAATATTTTCTTCAACTTTAATAGGTGCAGTTACTTTTACTTCTATGGGAGGATGATATTTAAACCACTTCTCCTTGGGGAGATCAACATATGTAGCAAAAGATTCACAGAAAGAAGCTACTATCTCAGAGTCAAGTCCATATTTAGTGCTAAATTTACGGAAAATATCGGTATCCATAAAAGATTTAACACAATCAAAACTAGGTGTTATACCTGACTCCTTACCTTTATCGAGGTCCCAATCTTCAGAGTTGTGTTTAATTATTTCCAATAAATCTCATTTGAATTCAATAGTCTTCATCATAAAAGAGCCATCACAAGAAGTATCAAGCATGGTGCGATTGTTATCAGAAAGCCGAGCATATAAATTTTAATAATCATTTTTCTCGAGAGCTCATGATTGCGCATGAATATAACATTGATTTAAGCCTCCCCCAAGCTTGAGCGATGCTTTCTCCTTTGCGAGGCCAAAAATTATATATGTAATTGCGATCACGATGAACAAGATGCATAGGATAAAATTTCTGATGAAATTCCAATTTCAATCGTTTGTAATTCCAAGACCCCATATCATCACATAGCCTATACCATGTCGATGCGTCTCGCTTCAAAAATAAAGGGAAGACCTTCTTCTTAACAACATCTCCGGGTACACCTGCAAGCTTAAATAGTCCACAAACTTCGTCCACATATATTAGATGCTCATCAGGATGTTTTGTTCCATCTCCTAAAAAGGGATTAGCTAGCAGTTTTTTTATCATACCCGAAGGAATTTCAAAGCAGTCATTTTCATTTTCAGTAGGTGCAGTAGGTTGAGGAGCAACTCTTTGCTCTACTGGTCGGGGGTGAAGATACCCCGAACAAGCCCCTCAGAGGATTACTTTCCATAGTAAAAAGTGACAGTAAATTTCAGCACACTATATAAATTTTTCCTTACCAAATTCCACCTACCAAAGGCGCTTCACTCCCCGGCAACGGCGCCAGAAAAGAGTCTTGATGACCCACAAGTATAGGGAGTCTATCGTAGTCCTTTCGATAAGTAAGAGTGTCGAACCCAACGAGGAGCAGAAGGAAATGATAAGCGGTTTCCAGCAAGGTATTCTCTGCAAGTACTGAAATAAGTGGTAACAGACGGTTTTGTGATAGGATAATTTGTAACGAGCAACAAGTAACAAAAGTAAATAAAGTGCAGCAAGGTGGCCCAATCCTTTTTGTAGCAAAG
This sequence comes from Triticum dicoccoides, assembly GCF_002162155.2. Lineage (NCBI taxonomy): Eukaryota > Viridiplantae > Streptophyta > Magnoliopsida > Poales > Poaceae > Triticum > Triticum dicoccoides. The sequence continues at coordinate 543,983,613 of NC_041386.1, read as the reverse complement.
GACAAGCCTGGACAAACTCTTATATAGAGAAAAGCGCCCCCGAGGACACATCGGAATATCGTCAAGCTAGTTTTTATCACGCTCATATGATTCGTGTTTGGTACTTTGATAATTTGGTATGTGGGTGGACCGGTGCTTGGGTACTCCCCTTACTTGGACAAGCATCCCACTTATGATTAACCTCTATTGCAAGCATCCGCAACTACAACAAAAGTATTAAGGTAAACCTAACCATAGCATGAAACATATGGATCCAAATCAGCCCCTTACGAAGAAACGCATAAACTAGGGTTTAAGATTCTGTCACTCTAGCAACCCATCATTTACTTATTACTTCCCAATGCCTTCCTCTAGGCCCAAATAATGGTGAAGTGTCATGTAGTCGACATTCACATAACACCACTAGAGGAGAGACAACATACATCTCATCAAAATTTCGAACGAATACCAAATTCACATGACTACTAATAGCAAGACTTCTCCGATGTCCTCAGGAACAAAAGTAACTACACACAAAGCATAAACATGTTCATAATCAGAGTGGTATTAATATGCATATAGGATCAGAACATATGATCTTCCACCAATTAAACCAACTAGCATCAACTACAAGGAGTAATTAACACTAGTAGCAACCTACTAGCACCAATCCCGAACTTGGAGACAAGAATTGGATACAAGAGATGAACTAGGGTTTTGAGAGGAGATGGTGATGATGAAGATGTTGATCGAGATTGCCCTCTCCCGATGAGAGGAGCGTTGGTGATAATGATGGCGATGATTTCCCTCTTTGGGAGGGAAGTTTCCCCGGCAGAACAGCTCCGCCAGAGCCCTAGATTGGTTCCGCCAATGTTTCGCCTCGTGGCGGCGGAGTTTCATCCGAGAAGATGGCTTATGATTTTTTTCTCACCGAAAGACTCCATATAGTAGAAGATGGCCATCGGAGGGCTACCAGGGGGCCCACGGGGTAGGGGGGCGCGCCTAGGGGGTAGGGCGCGCCCCCCACCCTCGTGGGCAGGGTGTGCCCCCCTTGGTGAAGTTCTTTCTCTCAATATTTTTTATATATTTGGAAAACGTCTTCTGTGGAGTTTCAGAACTTTTGGAGCTGTGCAGAATAGGCCTCTAATATTTGCTCCTTTTCCAGCCCAGAATCCCAGCTGCCGGCATTCTCCCTCTTTATGTAAACCTTGTAAAATAAGAGAGAATAGGCATAAGTATTGTGACATAATGTGTAATAACAGCCCATAATGTAATAAATATCGATATAAAAGCATGATGCAAAATGGACGTATCAGCGGCACCGACCATCTTGGCCGAAACCGCGGATGTTCCAGAATAAGGCTCGCATCACGCATCCATCGAGGGGCTGCTTGACCCCAAGACACGTGAGGCGCTCTGGGCGCGGAGGGCGGCGGTATGGGAGTGAGTGCGGCCCCGGATCTCAGCCGGGGGGCCGACGCGCGGGGAGGGGCGCTCGGGGTGGTTCCAAGCAGCGCTCCAGTGGCGGGAGGAGGGCGTGCACGGGCCTCGGCGAGCCGACCATCAAGGATCTCCCGTGCATGGATGGCTTCTATCTAGACTAGCGGGGGAGCAACCTCCCCGCGGAACACTATGGCCGAGTCCGCTGCCACCTTAGCGTTGTGGCCAAGCGGAGCCGACTCCAAAGCAGAAAAGGAGCATGTAGTAGAGGTGGCCGGGATGATCGTGGTACCTGACTCGAGGTTCCGGGCAGCGCCCCAGAGGGCGGCCAGCTGAAAGATCGTGGATGTCTCCTAGAGGGGGGTGAATAGGCGTTTTAAAATAATTACGTTTTAGGCTAGAACAAATGCGGAATAAACCTAGCGGTTAATTTGTCAAGCACAAAACCTACAACAACTAGGCTCACCTATGTGCACCAACAACCTATGCTAAGCAATATAAACTACTAGGTGATAGAAAGATATAAGACAAGAAACAATATGACTATCACAAAGTAAAGTGCATAAGTAAAGGGCTCGGGTAAGAGATAACCGAGGCACGCGGAGATGACAATGTATCCCGAAGTTCACACCCTTGCGGATGCTAATCTCTGTTTGGAGCGGTGTGGAGGCACAATGCTCCCCAAGAAGCCACTAGGGCCACCGTAATCTCCTCACGCCCTCGCACAATGCAAGATGTCGTGATTCCACTAAGGGACCCTTGAGGGCGGTCACCGAACCCGTACAAATGGCAACCCTTGGGGGCGGTCACCGAACCCGTACACTTTGGCAACCCTTGGGGGCGGTCACCGGAACCCATCAAATTGCTCGGGGCGATCTCCACATTGGAGACCCCGACGCTTGCTCGGAGCTTTACACCACAAAGATTGAGCTCCAAACACCACCAACCGTCTAGGGCGCCCATGCACCCAAGAGGAACAAGCTCAAGGGTACCAAGCACCTAAGAGTAATAAGCTTCTCAACTTGTAACTTCCATGTATCACCGTGGAGAACTAAAACCAATGCACCAAATGCAATGGCAAGGGCACACGGAGTGCCCAAGTCCTTCTCTCTCAAATCCCACCGAAGCAACTAATGCTAGGGAGGAAAATGAGAGGAAGAACAAGAAAGAGAACACTAAGAACTCCAAGATCTAGATCCAAGGGGTTCCCCTCACATAGAGGAGAAAGTGATTGGTGGAAATGTGGATCTAGATCTCCTCTCTCTTTTCCCTCAAAAACTAGCAAGAATCCATGGAGGGATTGAGAGTTAGCAAGCTCGAAGAAGGTCAACAATGGGGGACGAACACGAGCTCAAGAGATAAGGTTCATTGGGGAAGAAGACCCCCTTTTATAGGTGGGGGAAAATCCAACCGTTATGCTCACAGCCCGCACAGAGCGGTACTACCGCTCGTCCTCACGGTACTACCGCTAGGGGTAGCGGTACTACCGCTAAGGGTAGCGGTACTACTGCTTGCGAGCGGTACTAAAAAATTACATCTGTGCCTACCACCGCTGGACTTATGATGAGTTTTTGGTCTGGAGCGGAAGTAGCCACGGAAGTAGCCATGGTAATACCGCTCAAGCGGTAGTACAGCTCCCACGAGTGGTAGTACCGCTCCCACGAGCGGTAGTACCGCTACAGCTTTTAAAAGGACGCCAAAACTGACACAACTTCTGCAAACGGACTCCGAATTCAACGAAACCAAGTTTGTTGGAAAGCTAGTGACAAGGGCTAACACAATCTTGATAGAAATAACAATAATAATCAAATGAGAAAAGGACCATAAGAAAATGGTGAGAACCCTTCCTCAGATAAGACCGGTAAAACCTCCAACACTGAAAACATCATAGAAGATGCATGCGAACTCCGTTTTCGATGAACTCAAGCTTGTAATCAAGATGACCATAAGCTCTAAGAATCACAGAGAAAACCAAACAAGAACTAAGAAATATGATGCAAGGATGCAATGGTTTGAGCTCTCTACGAATGATACGATCAAGCTACTCATCGAGAGCCCCCCTTGATAGTACGACAATCGATCATATAACCCGGTCTCCCAAATACCATCATGAGACCGGTAAAATAGAAAACCTATCAAGGGCAAACCTTTGCCTTGCACATGGTCCACTTTGAAGGAAATATGCCCTAGAGGCAATAATAAAGTTATTATTTATTTCCTTATATATCATGATAAAAGTTTATTATTCATGCTAGAATTGTATTAACCGGAAACATAATACATGTGTGAATACATAGACAAACAGAGTGTCACTAGTATGCCTCTACTAGACTAGCTTGTTAATCAAAGATGGTTATGTTTCCTAACCATGGACAAAGAGTTGTCATTTGATTAACAGGATCACATCATTAGATGAATGATCTGATTGACATGACCCATTCCATTAGCTTAGCACCCGATCGTTTAGTATGTTGCTATTGCTTTCTTCATGACTTATACATGTTCCTATGACTATGAGATTATGCAACTCCCATTTGCCGGAGGAACACTTTATGTGCTACCAAACGTCACAACGTAGCTGGGTGATTATAAAGGAGCTCTACAGGTGTCTCCAAAGGTACATGTTGGGTTGGCGTATTTCGAGATTAGGATTTGTCACTCCGATTGTCGGAGAGGTATCTCTAGGCCTCTAGGCCCTCTCGGTAATGCACATCACATAAGCCTTGCAAGCATTGCAACTAATGAGTTAGTTGTGAGATGATGTATTACGGAACGAGTAAAGAGACTTGCCGGTAACGAGATTGAACTAGGTGTTGAGATACCAACGATCGAATCTCGGGCAAGTAACATACCGATGACAAAGGGAACAACGTATGTTGTTATGCGGTCTGACCGATAAAGATCTTCGTAGAATATGTAGGAGCCAATATGAGCATCCAGGTTCCGCTATTGGTTATTGACCGGAGACGTGTCTCGGTCATGTCTACATTGTTCTCGAACCCGTAGGGTCCGCACGCTTAAGGTTTCGATGATAGTTGTATTATGAGTTTATGAGTTTTGATGTACCGAATCTAGTTCGGAGTCCCGGATGTGATCACGGACATGACGAGGAGTCTCAAAATGGTCAAGACATAAAGATTGATATATTGGACGGCTATATTCAGACACCGGAAGTGTTCCGGGTGATTTCGGAGAAAACTGGAGAGCCGGAGGGTTACCGGAACCCTACCGGGAGAAGTAATGGGCCATATGGGCCTTAGTGGAAAGAGAGAGGGGCAGCCAAAGGTGGGCCGCGCGCCTCCTCCCCCCTGGTCCGAATTGGACTAGGAGAGGGGGGGGGCTCCCTCCTTTCCCTCTCCCTCCCCACTTCTTTCCCCCTCCTAGTAGGAGTCCAACTCCTACTAGGAGGAGGACTCCTCCTGGCGCGCCTATAGGGGCCGGCCGGCCTCCTCCCCTTGCTCCTTTATATACGGGGGCAGGGGGCACCCCTAGACACACAAGTTGATCCACGTGATCATATTCTTAGCCGTGTGCGGTGCCCCCTTCCACCATAGTCCTCGATAATATTGTAGCGGTGCTTAGGCGAAGCCCTGCGACAGTAGAACATCAAGATCGTCACCACACCGTCGTGCTAACAGAACTCTTCCCCGACACTTTGCTGGATCGGAGTCCGAGGATCATCATCGAGCTGAACGTGTGCTAGAACTCGGAGGTGCCGTAGTTTCGGTGCTTGATCGGTCGGGCCGTGGAGACGTACGACTACATCAACCAAAGTTAATGCTTTCTTTGTCGATCTACAAGGGTACGTAGATTACACTCTCCCCCTCTCGTTGCTATGCATCACCATGATCTTGCGTGTGTGTAGGAAATTTTTTGAAATTACTACGAAACCCAACAGTGGCATCCGAGCCTAGGTTTTATTTGTTGATGTTATATGCACGAGTAGAACACAAGTGAGTTGTGGGCGATATAAGTCATACTGCTTACCAGCATGTCATACTTTGGTTCGGCGGTATTGTTGGACGAAGCGGCCTGGACCGACATTACGCGTACGCTTACGCGAGACCGGTTCTCCCGACGTGCTTTGCACATAGGTGGCTTGCGGGTGACAGTTTCTCCAACTTTAGTTGAACCGAGTGTGGCTACGCCCGGTCCTTGCAGAGGTTAAAACAGCACCAACTTGACAAACTATCGTTGTGGTTTTGATGCGTAGGTAAGATTGGTTCTTGCTTAAGCCCGTAGCAGCCACGTAAAACTTGCAACAACAAAGTAGAGGACGTCTAACTTGTTTTTGCAGGACATGTTGTGATGTGATATGGTCAAGACATGATGCTAAATTTTATTGTATGAGATGATCATGTTTTGTAACCGAGTTATCGGCAACTAGCAGGAGCCATATGGTTGTCGCTTTATTGTATGCAATGCAATCGCCCTGTAATGCTTTATTTTATCACTAAGCGGTAGCGATAGTCGTAGAAGCATAAGATTAGCGAGACGACAACGATGCTACAATGGAGATCAAGGTGTCGCGCCGGTGACGATGGTGATCACGACGGTGCTTCAAGGATGGAGATCACAAGCACAATATGATGATGGCCATATCATATCACAAGCACAAGATGATGATTACAAGCATGTGATGTTTATCTTTTATGCATCTTATCTTGCTTTGATTGACGGTAGCATTACAAGATGATCTCTTACTAAAATTTCAAGATAAAAGTGTTCTCCCTGAGTATGCACCGTTGCCAAAGTTCGTCGTGCCCAGACACCACGTGATGATCGGGTGTGATAAGCTCTACGTCCATCTACAACGGGTGCAAGCCAGTTTTGCACACGCAGAATACTCAGGTTAAACTTGACGAGCCTAGCATATACAGATATGGCCTCGGAACACGGAGACCGAAAGGTCGAGCGTGAATCATATAGTAGATATGATCAACATAGTGATGTTCACCATTGAAACTACTCCATCTCACGTGATGATCGGACATGGTTTAGTTGATTTGGATCACGTGATCACTTAGAGGATTAGAGGGATGTCTATCTAAGTGGGAGTTCTTAAGTAATATGATTAATTGAACTTAAATTTATCATGAACTTAGTCCTAGTAGTATTTTGCAAATTATGTTGTAGATCAATAGCTCACGTTGTTGCTTCCCTGTGTTTATTTTGATATGTTCCTAGAGAAAATTGTGTTGAAAGATGTTAGTAGCAATGATGCGGATTGGATCCGTGATATGAGGTTTATCCTCATTGCTGCACAGAAGAATTATGTCCTTGATGCACCGCTAGGTGACGGACCTATTGCAGGAGCAGATGCAGACGTTATGAATGTTTGGCTAGCTCAATATGATGACTACTTGATAGTTTAGTGCACCATGCTTAATGGCTTAGAATCGGGACTTCAAAGACGTTTTGAACGTCATGGAGCATATGAGATGTTCCAGGGGTTGAAGTTAATATTTCAAGCAAATACCCGAGTTGAGAGATATGAAGTCTCCAACAAGTTCTATAGCTAAAAGATGGAGGAGAATCGCTCAACTAGTGAGCATGTGCCCAGATTGTCTGAGTACTACAATCGCTTGAATCAAGTGGGAGTTAATCTTCCAGATAAGATAGTGATTGACAGAATTCTCTAGTCACCATCACCAAGTTAGTAGAACTTCGTGATGAACTATGATATGCAAGGGATAACGGAAACGATTCCCAAGCTCTTCGTAATGCGGAAATTGACGAAGGTAGAAATCGAGAAAAACATCAAATGTTGATGGTAGACAAGACCACTAGTTTCAAGAAAAGGGCAGAGGAAAGAAGGGGAACTTCAAGAAGAACAACAAGCAAGTTGCTACTCAAGTGAAGAAGCCCAAGTCTGGTCCTAAGCCTGATACTAAGTGTTTCTACTGCAAAGGGACTGGTCACTGGAAGCGGAACTACCCCAAGTGATTGGCAGATAAGAAGGATGGCAAAGTGAACATAAGTATATTTGATATACATGTTATTGATGTGTACTTTACTAGTGTTTATAGCAACCCCTCAGTATTTGATACTAGTTCAGTTGCTAAGATTAGTAACTCGAAACGGGAGTTGCAGAATAAACAGAGACTAGTTAAGGGTGAAGTGACAATGTGTGTTGGAAGTGGTTCCAAGATTGATATGATCATCATCGCACACTCCCTATACTTTCGGGATTAGTGTTGAACCTGAATAAGTGTTATTTGGTGTTTGCGTTGAGCATGAATATGATTTGATCATGTTTATTGTAATACGGTTATTCATTTAAGTAAGAGAATAAATTGTTGTTCTCTTTACATGAATAAAACCTTATATGGTTACACACCCAATGAAAATAGTTCGTTGGATCTCGATCGTAGTGATACACATAATCATAATATTGAAACCAAAAGATGCAAAGTTAATAATGATAGTGTAACTTAGTTGTAGCACTGCCGTTTAGGTCATATTGGTGTAAAGCGCATGAAGAAACTCCATGTTGATGGGATTTTGGAATCACTTGATTATGAATCACTTGATGCTTGCGAACCATGCCTCATGGGCTAGATGACTAAGACTCCATTCTCCGGAGCGAGCAACTGACTTATTGGAAATAATACATACTGATGTATGCGGTCCGATGAGTGTTAAGGCTCACGGCAAGTATCGTTATTTTCTGAACTTCACAGATGATTTGAGCAGATATGGGTATATCTACTTGATGAAACATAAGTCTGAAACATTTGAAAAGTTCAAAGAATTTCAGAGTGAAGTGGAAAATCATCGTGACAAGAAAATAAAGTTTCTACGATCTGATCGCGGAGACAAATATTTGAGTTACGAGTTTGGTCTTCAATTAAAACAATGTGGAATAGTTTCACAAACTCATGCCACATGGAACACCACAGCATAATGGTGTGTCCGAACGTCATAACCGTACTTTATTGTATATAGTGCAATCTATGATGTCTCTTACCACTATCGTTTTGGGGTTATGCATTAGAGACAGCTGCATTCACGTTAAAAGGGCACCATCTAAATCTGTTGAGACGACACCGTATGAACTGTGGTTTGGCAAGAAACCAAAGTTGTCGTTTCTCAAAGTTTGGGGTTGCAATGCTTATGTGAAAAAGTTTCATCCTGATAAGCTCAAACCCAAATCAGAAAAGTGTGTCTTCATAGGATACCCAAAAAGTTACTGTTGGGTACACCTTCTATCACAGATCCAAAGGCAAGACATTCGTTGCTAAGAATGGATCCTTTCTAGAGAAGGAGGTTCTCTCGAAAGAAGTGAGTGGGAGGAAAGTAGAACTTGATAAGGTAATTGTACCTTCTCCCTTATTGGAAAGTAGTTCATCACAGAAATCTGTTCCTGTGACTACTACACCAATTAGTGAGGAAGCTAATGATGATGATCATGTAACTTCAGATCAAGTTACTACCGAATCTCGTAGGTAAACCAGAGTGAGATCCGCACCAGAGTGGTACGGTAATCCTGTTCTGGAGGTCATGCTACTTGACCATGACGAACCTACGAACTATGAAGAAGTGATGGTGAGCCCAGATTCCGCAAAATGGCTTGAGGCCATGAAATCTGAGATGGGATCCATGTATGAGAACAAAGTATGGACTTTGGTTGACTTGCCCGATGATCGGCAAGCAATTGAGAATAAATGGATCTTCAAGAGGAAGACGGACGCTGATAGTAGTGTTACTATCTACAAAACTAGAATTGTCGCAAAAGGTTTTCGACAAGTTCAAGGTGTTGACTACGATGAGAGTTTCTCACTCGTATCTATGCTTAAGTCTATCCGAATCATGTTAGCAATTGCCGCATTTTATGAAATCTGGCAAATGGATAAACAAAAACTGCATTCCTTAATAGATTTATTAAAGAAGAGTTGTATATGATACAATCAGAAGGTTTTGTCAATCCTAAAGGTGCTAACAAAACATGCAAGCTCCAGCGATCCATCTATGGACTGGTGCAAGCATCTCGGAGTTGGAATATATGCTTTGATAAGTTGATCAAAGCATATAGTTTTATACAGACTTGCGATGAAGTCTGTATTTACAAGAAAGTGAGTGGGAGCACTACAACATTTCTGATAAGTATATGTGAATGATATATTGTTGATCGGAAATAATGTAGAATTATTCTGCAAAGCATAAAGGAGTGTTTGAAAGGAATTTTCCAAAGAAAGACCTCGGTGAAGCTGCTAACATATTGAACATCAAGATCTATAGAGATAGATCAAGACGCTTGATAAGTTTTTTTTCAATGAGTACATACCTTGACAAGATTTTGAAGTAGTTCAAAATAGAACAGTCAAAGAAAGAGTTCTTGTCTATGTTACAAGGTGTGAAATTGAGTAAGACTCAAAACCCGACCACGACAGAAGATAGAAAGAGAATGAAAGTCATTCCCTATGCCTCAGCCATAGGTTCTATAAAGTATGCCATGCTATGTACCAGATCTATTGTATACCCTACACTGATTTTGGCAAGGTAGTACAATAGTGATCTAGGAGTAGATCACTGGACATCGGTCAAAATTATCCTTAGTGGAATAAGGATATGTTTCTCGATTATGGAGGTGACAAAAAAGTTCGTCGTAAAGGGTTACGTCGATGCAAGTTTTGACACTAATCCAGATGACTCTAAGTCTCAATCTGGATACATATTGAAAGTGGGAGCAATTAGCTAGAGTAGCTCTGTGCAGAGCATTGTTGACATAGAAATTTGCAAAATACATACGGATCTGAATGTGGCAGACCCGTTGACTAAACTTCTCTCACAAGCAAAACATGATCACACCTTAGTACTCTTTGGGTGTTAATCGCATAGCGATGTGAACTAGATTACTGAATCTAGTAAACCCTTTGGGTGTTGGTCACATGAATATGTGAACTAATCACATAAAGATGTGAACTATTAGTGTTAAATCACATGGTGATGTGAACTAGATTATTGACTCCAGTGAAAGTGGGAGACTGAAGGAAATATGCCCTAGAGGCAATAATAAAGTTATTATTTATTTCCTTATATATCATGATAAAAGTTTATTATTCATGCTAGAATTGTATTAACCGGAAACATAATACATGTGTGAATACATAGACAAACAGAGTGTCACTAGTATGCCTCTACTAGACTAGCTTGTTAATCAAAGATGGTTATGTTTCCTAACCATGGACAAAGAGTTTTCATTTGATTAACAGGATCACATCATTAGATGAATGATCTGATTGACACGACCCATTCTATTAGCTTAGCACCCGACCGTTTAGTATGTTGCTATTGCTTTCTTCATGACTTATACATGTTCCTATGACTATGAGATTATGCAACTCCCGTTTGCCGGAGGAACACTTTGTGTGCTACCAAACGTCACAACGTAACTGGGTGATTATAAAGGAGCTCTACAGGTGTCTCCAAAGGTACATGTTGGGTTGGAGTATTTCGAGATTAGGATTTGTCACTCCGATTGTCGGAGAGGTATCTCTGGGCCCTCTCGGTAATGCACATCACATAAGCCTTGCAAGCATTGCAACTAATGAGTTAGTTGTGAGATGATGTATTACGGAACGAGTAAAGAGACTTGCCGGTAACGAGATTGAACTAGGTGTTGAGATACCGACGATCGAATCTCGGGCAAGTAACATACTGATGACAAAGGGAACACCGTATGTTGTTATGCGATCTGACCGATAAAGATCTTCGTAGAATATGTAGGAGCCAATATGAGCATCAAGGTTCCGCTATTGGTTATTGACCGGAGACGTGTCTCGGTCATGTCTACATTGTTCTCGAACCCGTAGGGTCCGCACGCTTAAGGTTTCGATGATAGTTGTATTATGAGTTTATGAGTTTTGATGTACCGAATCTAGTTCGGAGTCCCGGATGTGATCACGGACATGACGAGGAGTCTTGAAATGGTCGAGACATAAATATTGATATATTGGACGGCTATATTCGGACACCGGAAGTGTTCCGGGTGATTTTAGAGAAAACCGGAGAGCCGGAGGGTTACCGGAACCCTACCGGGAGAAGTAATGGGCCATATGGGCCTTAGTGGAAAGAGAGAGGGGCAGCCAAAGGTGGGCCGCGTGCCTCCTCCCCCTGGTCCGAATTGGACTAGGAGAGGGGGGGGGGGGGGCGGCGCCCCCCTTTCCCTCTCCCTCCCCACTTCTTTCCCCCTCCTAGTAGGAGTCCAACTCCTACTAGGAGGAGGACTCCTCCTGGCGCGCCTATAGGGGCCGGCCTCCTCCCCTTGCTCCTTTATATACGGGGGCAGGGGGCACCCCTATACACACAAGTTGATTCACGTGATCATATTCTTAGCCGTGTGCGGTGCCCCCTTCCACCATAGTCCTCGATAATATTGTAGCGGTGCTTAGGCGAAGCCCTGCGACAGTAGAACATCAAGATCATCACCACGCCGTCGTGCTGATGGAACTCTTCCCCGACACTTTGCTGGATCGGAGTCCGGGGATCATCATCGAGCTGAACGTGTGCTAGAACTTGGAGGTGTCGTAGTTTCGGTGCTTGATCAGTTGGGCCGTGGAGACGTACGACTACATCAACCAAAGTTAACGCTTCCGTTGTCGATCTACAAGGGTACGTAGATTACACTCTCCCTCTCTCGTTGCTATGCATCACCATGATCTTGCGTGTGCGTAGGAATTTTTTTGAAATTACTACGAAACCCAACAAACTTGAGCTAGATGATGACGATCTTGACTCCCTCAAGTTGGACCACCTTTCTTGATTGTGTTGGCTCGATGAAGACTAGTTGATTGCTCCCCCATACTCCACTATGGGTGAGCCACTCTTCCGCACATCTTCACAAGTCCATTGTCACCACAATGGACGGCAAGCTTCAAGCATTTGATATCTTCGTGATGCTTCACTTGAATTTGCACACTGCAACCTAACCCCACAAAGAACTCTCACGAAGATCATGGGTTAGTACACAAAAGCGTAATTGACAATGCTTACCATACCATGGGATCGCTTGATCCCTCTGGTACATCTTATACGCTTTGTGTGTTGATCAAATTGATTCACTCTTTTACTTAGTATTTATCAACCTCTCACAAGACCAATCTTTAGGTAATTCCTTGAATAACACCTTGGTCATCACAAACTCTCGTTGAAACCAACAAATGTACTCTAAGAAAAGCCTATGGACAAAACCTTCAAATATAACTCAAGGAAACCATTAGTCCACAGAGATTGTCATCAATTACCAAAACCGAACATGGGGACACCGCATGTTCTTTCAATCTCCCCCATTTTGGTAATTGATGAAAATCACTTTCAAGAGAGTTTATACAAGGAATTATGCATCACCATGCAATGTAACAACCAATAATGCATGCGTATGAGATGCGAATGCTTAGGAACAAAACCAAAGCAATGCAAAACTCTAAAAACTTCTCCACAAAACTCTTTGAAGCTTCTCCCCCATTGGCATCGATTGCCAAAATGGGAGAAAAGCTTAGAAGGCCAATAAATTGTGTTCCTCCATAAATTGTGTATTTCTCAACAAGAGAGTGGAATGCAATACACATATCCAAAGGTAAATACTTGGAGGAACACAAACTATATTGAGGCACAAAGATTGCTAAAGAATGGTATGCCACAATGACATAACAAAGAGATACACAAGCAATCAAGCAATCAAGGGTTATCAATTGAACCAACTAGACCAAAGATCCTACGAGCCACATGAATAAATGATATTATGATACGAGCAAAGGAGTGTTCCAAAGAAACTGGAGAAGCTCCCCATGATTTGTGCACACATAAGAATATTTGTATTTGGATACAAAGTGCACAAAATAGGATCATAGCTCCCCCAAAATCAATAGAAACTTACAACAAGTGTAAGTGAGCATATAGGAAACAAAGCCTAGTACTTGCAACAAATACATGGTTGAGCAACAAGTAAAAGAGGCAACTTAAGAATGGGCTCAACCAAAATGATGTGTGTGAGTCAAGGCAATGCACTTGAGAAGACTAATGTACGGATGAGCATTAAGCATCAATAAAGTCTTGAAAGAATGAGGCACACGGTGCACGGCCTATCATTCCCACACACAACTAGCAAATGGGTTCACAAGCTTACCAATAAGCATATAAAGAACCTATGCTTGTGACAACCTGTGGCGAAGATAGAAGATGAAAGCCTCATCAAGACGAGGGATACCAATTTAGATGGCAAAAGCCTCGTAAAGATAAGCATGAGGAAAATAATCTTCACCACACAAGAGTGCATCAAGATGCAACGATAGAAGACACGCACTCAAGGCAAAAGCTTTCACGGAGCCACCAAATAAATAACATAATAAAGACAAGGTGGACGTGAAAGAAAGGATATCAACTAGATATGCAACTTCTCTCAAGTGTATAAGATTCTAGGTAGACGAAATCATGATGATATATATCTACAAAGAAGGATGTACACCCGAAATAGTTACAACATGAGGAACAAGATATCCAAAGGGAGGTCATACATATACCAATAAGATATTTGCTTGGAAGCATAGCACATGGCTAGATATGGTCTTATTGTATATAAATGAATTCCTACCACACACCCATCAAAGACATCACAACTAGCAACATGAGATCATCATTGAGATGCTTTGAGAAAGGAAACAAGTATCACATGATGGAATGAGTATCATGCCAAGATGCAACCTACACAAGGTTGAATGCAAGAAAATAATGCATGAATAAATACTTGTTACCAAGATATCATTGGAAAGATGTAGAAGAAACCAATTGAAGGTAGTAGATAGTAGTTCATTGATCATCCTAGCTTAACTCCAATAAGCACATGGTGACACCACCTTCGTTGTGAGCGAGTCGAGCTTCCAATGCATCTCCAATAGTCCCTAGAACAACAACACAAACAAAATGGTACCCAAACTCATTGGGACCATAGAGTTAGAAACACCAATACATAGGACAAACTCCACATAAATATGTGCACATTGATATGAAATAGAATTTCATGCACATCTCATCCAATTTGAGACATGGTGGAGTTTTCCTTATATAATGGGTCAAAGAAAGAAAGCATGCCACAGAGACTACATGAAGTAAATATGCATGCTCAAGACCTTCAAGAATCGGTACCAAAAGACAAAGAAAAACCAAGTGAAGAAAAGATACCAAATGAATAAAACATCAATTGGAGGATATCCATAAAAGATACATCAAGGAATGAGATATCCATTGATACTGTCGGATGTGGGGTTCTGGCTAACCCTTAAGGTTCGAACACTGGAGTGCGCGCGGAGTCTTTCCCTCCTACCGATCAACGCTCTAGCTCGCTAAGATCTTGCGGACGAACTCGACGAACTCACAACACAGAAAGACACGGGGTTTATACTGGTTCGGGCCACCGTTGTGGTGTAATACCCTACTCCAATGTGGTGGTGGTGGACTGCCTCACGGGCTGATGATGAACAGTACAAGGGAAGAACAGCCTCCCGAGGTTGAGGTGTTCTTGTGCGTATGAACTTGTGGTGTGAGGATTCGACTTGATTCCTCTCGATTCGATCCCCTACTGTGGTGGCTAGTCCTATTTATAGAGGCCCTGGTCCTCTTCCCAAATATTGAGTAGGAATGGAGCCAACAATGGCGGGCTAATTTGAAAGGGGACAGCTAGTACAAGCTATCCTGACAAAAGCGTTCTTCGCCTGTGAAAGGCTCTGGTGGTGACGACGTCTTGGGCTCCACGATGAACTCCCTCTTGCCGTCCTTCTAGTCCTGGTCTCGTTGCACCGAAATGGCAACCTTTGCCTGGGGCCTCGGTACTCCTCGCTTGCGCTTGCCTCCTTAGCACCAAAGAGGAAATGAGGACGCTGCACGCGCTGGCGCCCTCCTGGTGTTGTGCGTCATGGCTCATGTCACGAGAGTCTCGTGAGGTTCGCCCCGCCTTGATATCTCCGCTCCTCGTGAGCCTGCCTGACCAGGCCGCTCCAGAGGAGGTCTTGCATCATCCGCCTCGCGAGGGTCTTGGATGCCTTGTTGATGAAGAAGGGCCGTATGGCCTGCTGGCTCAACCACGCCGTGGGCCGTAGGCAGGCAGGTCTGGGGACCCCCGTTCCCAGAATGCCGACAGTAGCCCCCGGGCCCAAGGTGCGCTCGGGCTTGGCTTCGCGGCGAAGCCAAGGGTCAAGTTCGGAGCACCGCGGGCCCCAAAAGCCTGTGGCCTCGGTTGACGCGTGGCGGTTGATTGGACGTGGGCGTCTCCGCTTCCCCACGCTGCCTCGACGACTGTACGACTTGACAAGTCCCTGTGACATGCAAGGAAAATCATCATTACCTGCGATCGTGGGAGACGCTGGTTGGCCTTCTCTTGCTATAAATAAGGGAGGGGGCGGAGCCCCCGTTGCCCATCTCTTCCTCACTTGCCCGCTTGTCTGCTCCATTGCTTGCGGTGCTGACAACAATGGCGCCCATCAGAAGGTTTTCCGCCGAAGGGAAAGGGAAAGCTCCCCGTGACGATCCGGGTCCACTTCCGCCGAAGAAGAGGTCGATCCATGACGAAGAGGCGATGCAAGTGATGACGAGGCCTTGGTGCGAGCGGCCTCCACCGGGGTACCCGCTACCCTTGTACGCCCGAGCTGGGGGCTCGGGAGGTAGGAGCGACGAGCAGCGCCACCCACGCCGCGTCCGGGGTCGCCGCGCCACGGCGCCGCGTGTCGTTGCCACTAGGGTCCACGTCGCTGACTCCTCGCGCGAGTTGGTGCTGTGGGCGCCGATGCCACCAAGCTCCTGGATCCGCTTCCCGCGGTTCTTCTCCGAGGTTCAGGGTGTGTGTTCGGTTTTTTTGGTTTGATTCGGTTCAGTTTATACGGTTTTTGATTTATACGGTTTTTATACTTCGGTTTATACGGTTTTATACATAGATACGAGTTTCGGTAATAACCATTTATTTTCGTTTTGGTTTTGGTAATAACCAAAAAACCAAACATGGTTTTTTTGTACATGATTTGGTCTGCGTATATGTATTTCTTGTGATGTATGAGAACAGTGTATATATATTAGACCATTAGAATTTAGATGGCAGAAGAGATGATTTGGTCTATGGCATATGTATGTACGTAAGGCCGGTGGTGCACAAGCATTGTGTTTTTTTTGAAGGGTAAGTACTAGTACTAATTAGGAAAGTACTATCCTAGTGTTGGTTTTTTTAGACAACGTAGCTTTGGTTTGGTGGTGTAGTAGCAGTAGCGAACAGAACAACCGCATAGGCCAGGAGGTCAAACGCTAGGCCCAACAGAATTGAACAAGACCGGTGTGGGCTGGAAAAATGGAGGCCCAAACAATGAAACAAGCACCGCGTGGTGGGAATGCTGTCGTTAGGAGAGAAGGAAGCGTGCTTTAGTCCCACATCGGCGAGCGGAGGCAAGAAGCGCTGGGCGGAGAGCTATAAAATGAAGGGCGGGTGAAGTTTTCTACTCAAAGCTTTGGCTGTTTTCTGCAAACTGAAGGTACTTTCAGTTTTTTTGGTTTAACCGAAAACCATTCGGTTTCTAACCAAAAAAACCAAAGGTCAAATGGTCTTGAAATTTGGGAACTGAAACCGAAAACTGAATAAACCGAAATTTTGGTTTGGTTTGGTTTATGGTTTCAGTTCGGTTTGGCGTTTGGAGTCCCTATTGACAAGATCTTCATGACTCACGGCTGAGGTGAGGTCGCATGGGTCTATCGTGCGAGGGGCGCCCTTGCGATCCAATCCACTTTGAGTATGATGGCACCTCCACGCTCTTCTTCAAGGTTTTCGATGCCGAGGGCCGCCGCCTCGAGTGCTCCTTCGGAGAGGAGCGCGAGGCTGATGCGCGCTCCGCTCGCGACCACTCCAGCAGCAGCCCTTGGGAGTCCAGCAGCTCTCCTGAGCTCTACAAGACTCTAGAGACGAGCGACGACAGCTACGTGCCCCCCAGCTCTCGCTGCGCTCGGAGGAGGGCTGCGACGTCCAGTCGCCGCCGCCGCTATTCTGGATGGGGTTGGCGCCGGCCTCCCGTGGCCCACTGTTGATGATGGCGTCCACCACTGAAGGATGTAGATAGGATTCCCCTTAGCATCAGCTTTTGTTTCCTGCGAAGAATCATGAATCACCCCGTGGGGGCATGTAAGGATCTGCAATGCCTTTGTACTTATCTTCCTTGTTATGAAGATTTGATGAATGCATGTCCCGTTAAGGCTCGGTCCCTCCTTTCTTTCCTCGCGATAGCTTGTTGCTCTGCGCTGACGGGTCCCGGTCCCAAGGCGGCTACAGCCGTCGCTGGTATGCCAGGTCGCGATACCGTGGTCAAGGCCAGGAGGTGCGCGGCCCGAGGTCTGCGGCCCGAGGTCCAGTAAGAGCCCCTGAGGCACGATGCTCAGGAGGTCCCCCTTAGCGCCCAAGCGGCCATGGTAAGGAAAGAAAGGAAGATGACTTGGCCGCAACGGGTTGCGGCATGGTGTGAGCGACTACTAGGCCCAAATATTTAGCCGATTCGAGGGCGAGACTTATCTTGCTGACTTCGCGGTGATTCCTGATGTTGCGCTAGGGCCGCGCGCCAACTTATGCGACATAGCTAGGCCGGTTTGTACGAGTTTTCCTTCTCCCAAGCTCTTCTTAGTGCTCTACGTCCTCAGGTCCCGGCCCTCGAGCGAGCTCAGCCGCCACTGGTATGCCAGGTCGCGATGCCGTGGTCAAGGCCATGGGGTGAGGGCTGGAGAGCCAGTAAGAGCTCCTGGGTCGCGATGCTTAGGAGCCCCCTTTTTAACGCACAAGCAAATCGCATAACAGAAAAGGAGACTCGCGGTGCCGCCTGCTATCCTTCCCACGGGGTCCCTGTGGACAGGCACAAGAAGAAACATGGTTTGCCGTTACTGCCACCTGCCTGCCGCTGGTTGGTCCGGATGAAGTGAAGGCACTGAGGGCCTGGTGAGGTGACGTGCGCGGGGTGTGCCGCGAGCCAGAGCTCGACCGCTCAGATTTTTCAACGTGGTAGGGACAGACCCATGCACCAGCGCCGTGCCTGTGAGGAGGCCCCTTGGGAGGCGATGATCGAGCAGGTGATAACCGTAGGCAGGTTAAGCAAGGAGAGCAGATCAACTTAGGTAAATGCAGGAAGATAAATGCCACCGGGTCCGGCCTGAGCGGCTTGGGGATGATGCAACCCGAGGGGCGCCCCCAACAAGGTAAGCTAAAGACTTAAGCAAAAAGGATACATTGCCATAGGGACGGACCCGTGTGGCCTGAGAATAATGCAGCCCGAGGAGCGCTCCCAGCTTAAATGAACTTGGAAGATGTCACCTGGTTCTGTAGACGAAGTAGAGTTGGTGCAGCTGAAGCCACGTGTTGAAGGAATGGCTCCTCATGAGCCACCGGGACCTGAGCCTCGGGAGGCTCTGGGGGCTCAGGAGGTTTCCTGAAGACCGTCCACATCTCCTGCAGAACGGCGTGGAACCTGGCCTCCTGAGCCGCCAGGACTTGCCGCACGTTGTGCTGATAGGCCGACGCCACGCTCGGCAAGCCGAAGGGCATGCGAACGTAGCTGTGTGACGGACCCTCACAGCGGCCCGCACGTGATGGCCAAAAGCGTTCCTGAGATGCAGCCTTATTGAGCCCTGGGCCGTCGACGCAGACACGCAGCCCGACATCCTCGCCTGGATGGGGGGCTGCGCCTTGTGAGCGGCTGTGGCCGCACATGGCTCTTGCTTCTTGCAGTTCCTGGGTGGTCTTGGTGATGAATAGAGATGGCAATTTTATCCATGGATCTGGATACCCATGGATACCCGACCCGGTTGGGCAAGGGTATGGAGCGCATTTCTGCCCATGGGTCCGTGGATATGGATACCCACGAACAGCCGGGTTGGGCACGGTTATAGTTTGTGCTCCATGGATATCCAATGGATACCCGTATGACATGTGAGGTCATATGCCAGTGATAGTAGAAAGAGCGAATCAATGGAAAATGGCAGGCAATATGCAACTGGTGCCATAAGCTATATGCTGCAGAATCAACCTCTAGTATGTCACACTTAAGGACTCATCGTATTACTTGTTGCCTACTTATGCATGTAGGTTATGTTGTCATTTGTGAGTGAATGACAATGAGCTAATTTGATCTTTGGGAAGGATTCATGCTAACTTTTCTATGCCCATGGAGCTCCATGGGTATGTGGGTATCCAGCGGGTTTGGGCGTGGGCACAAGTTGTGCCCATGGATAATTTGGTGGATGGGCAGAGGGTAGGAATATGGGTCATGGGTTGGATTTGGACCAGCTCCACCCGCCCCAAACCCGACCCATTGCCATCCCTAGTGATGAACTCCTGGGTGGTGGGCACTCCTTGCCCTGTGCTCTCCCGAGAAAAGTGTGCCGTGAAGCACGCTTCCAAGTGGTGCCCAAGCGCCTCCCGTTAGGTTGGTAAGGTCTGAGGCTCTCCAGGAGAGAGCCCCCGAGTCCTGCCCGAGGAGGGCGTCGGGCGCGCTTTCCTATGCGGTGGAGGGAGGTGCCCCTGGAGCGGGTGCTGATCCTGACAAGGCTCCTGATGTGACGCCATCTTCTCGGGGTCCTGCGCGGCATGGCAGCTTATTCTTGGGGATGGTCTCCAGAGGGCCTTCACTTCTGCTATCAGGGTTGTCGATTGCTGCGGCTTGGAAGGCGCGCTCAAGGGAGCACACCGCATCCCTTTCTTCACATGGGACCGTGATGATTCCCCCGCTTCCTGGCATCTTGAGAACGTTGTAGCCGTGGTGAGTGACTGCCATGAACTTGGCCAGGGCTGGATACCCGAGGATGGCATTGTACGGCAGGCGGATGTGCGCAACGTCAAAGTCGATGAGCTCGGTGCGGTAGTTCTTGCGCTCCACGAAGGTGACAGGCAGGCGGACTTGCCCTATCGGTGTGGTGGAACCGTCAGTCACTCCTGAGAAAGGCTTGGTTGGCTGGAGCTGCTCATAGGGCACTTGGAGGTTGTCGAACATGTCGACGGATAGGACGTTGAGCCCTGCGCCGCCGTCGATGAGAGTCTTGGTGACTTGCACATTGATGATGACTGGGGAGCACAACATAGGGAATGCGCTAGTGGTGGCTGTGCACTTGAGCTGGTCTGCCGAGTCGAAGGTGATGGCACATTGGGACCACCTGAGCGGGCACGTGACCTCGAGCTTGGGGAGCACCACGTTCACCTCGTGAGCGAACTGTTTGAAGATGCGCTGAGAGGCTGGGGCCTGAGCACCGCCCAAGATGCAAGCGATCGCACGCGGCTCCTGGAAGCCCCCAGCCCCCTCGTCCTGGTGGTGGTCGTCGTTCCTTCTCGATGGCGGCAACGGGGGAAGACCGGCGTTGCCCTGTGGGTGATCCTCACGAGGCGGGTCCCTCCAGGAGCCCTCGCGAGGTTGGTCCTGCCAGCGGTCCTCACGAGGCCGGTCGCGCCACTCCTGGCGCGGGCCACGGTCGTCCCAGCGTCTGCCTCCGCGTCCTCCTCCGCGACCGTAGCCCCGGTCGTTGCGCTCATGGCGTCGACCGTAGCGTCCTTCCCGTATGGCTCTGAGCTCTTGGCAGTCGCTGGTGTTGTGGGTGTTCAGGTTGTGGAAGGCGTAGAACGGTCAGCCGTTCTTGGACGACTCGGGCTGATCTCTGCCTCTCTTGGTGTCAGGCTCCGCTGCGAGCACTACTGCCTCTTTGCGCTTCACGTTCTTGGCCTTGGCCTTCTTATCCTCCACTCCTACAGATGGCAGCTCAAGGAGAGAGAGACGCCCCTCCTTAGCTCTTGCGCACTTGGTCGCCAGGTTGAACAGCTCCTGAGATGTGCAAAGCTCCTCGTGGATAGCCAGCTCTTCCTTCATCTTGACGTCACGGACGCCGTCTGAGAACGCGGAGATGATGGCTTCGTCCGTGACCTTGGGGATCTTGAGGTGGGTGTTGTTGAAGCGCTGGATGTACTTCTAGAGGGTCTCTCCTGGTTGTTGCTTGATGCGGCGTAGATCGCCCACGGCCGATGGGCGGTCGCGAGTGCCCTGGAAGTTGGCGACGAAGCGGTCGCACATCTCGTCCCAGGAGGAGATCGAGCCGTGCTGCAGGTTCAGGAGCCAGGAGCGGGCCCCATCTTTGAGAGCCATGGGAAACCAATTTGCCATGACTTTTTCTTCGCCGTTGGCCGCTTCGATGCTCAGCTCATAGAGCTGCAGGAACTCCGCGGGGTCGGCGGTGCCGTCGTATCGAGGAGGTAGATCTGGCTCGAACTTGCCTGGTCAGGCGATGCTACACAGTTTGGAGGTGAAGGCACGACAGCCAGCCGTGGTCGCCGGGGCCCGCTTCTGAGGCGGAGCTTGGTCTTGGCGAGGTCCGTGCTGCGCCACTGCAGGCGGCACGCGGTCTTGATGAGGTGGCGCGGGGAGCGCTGGTGCAGCTTCTCGTGGCCGCGGGATTTCTTGGCAGCTTCTTTCTTCACACACGGGCGCCGGGTGCGGTGGATCACGCCGCGGAGGCACGCGCCTTGGTGCCAAGGCACCGTCTTGGGGTCGAGGCGGTGGAGGCATGCCATGAGCCCCGTCGCCCGCGGCTGGTTGAGGGGGAGGCAGAGAGTGGGACGACGTCGGAGAGCCCCCTGCGGCACGGACGAGCTCGGCGACGCAGTCGAGCCACTCCTCATAGAGGTCATCGACGGGGCGGTAACGCAGGAGCTCGTTCGCCGCGATGAGTGCGGCCCGTGCCTCCATGGGAGCATGGTGCCCGTGAGACGAAGAACCAGCAGGGGTGAGCGATGGAGTAGAGGTGCGGCCGTCCTGCCGCACTGATGGATGCAGCGAGGACGCTTGCTGCACGTTCCTTGCCGAGCCGGTGGCAGCATTGGCGGCGGGAGACAGAGAGCGACGAGGTGGCCCACCTACGGGAGCCGTCTGAGCGATGCAGGCAGATAGGGCAGCCCGACGCTCAGCTCGAGCACGGCGAGCATCCGCCATGGAAGGACGGAGTAACGAATTGACAAAAGGGAAACTATGGCGTACCCCTACCTGGCGCGCCAAATGTCAGATGTGGGGTTCTGGCTAACCCTTAAGATTCAAATACTAGGGTGCGTGCGAAGTCTTTCCCTCCTATTGATCGACGCTCTAGCTCGCTAAGATCTTGCAGACAAACTCGACAAACTCACAACACAGAAAGACACGGGGTTTATACTGGTTCGGGCCACCGTTGTGGTGTAATACCCTACTCCAGTGTGGTGGTGGTGGATTGCCTCACGGGCTGATAAGGAACAGTACAAGGGAAGAACAGCCTCCTGAGGTTGAGGTGTTCTTGTGCATATGAACTTGTGGTTTGAGGATTCGACTTGATTCCCCTCGATTCGATCCCCTACAGTGGTGGCTAGTCCTATTTATAGAGGCCCTGGTCCTCTTCCCAAATATTGAGCGGGAAGGGAGCGAACAATGGCGGGCTAATTTGAAGGGGACAGCTAGTACAAGCTATCCTGACAAAAGCGGTCTTCGCGTGTGAAAGGCTCTGGTGGTGACGCCGTCTTGGGCTCCACGATGACCTCCGTCTTGCCGTCCTTCCGGTCTTGGTCTCGTTGCACCGAAATGGCAACCTTTGCCTAGGGTCTTGATACGTCCATTTTGCATCATGCTTTTATATCAATATTTATTGCATTATGGGCTGTTATTACACATTATGTCACAATACTTATGCCTATTCTCTCTTATTTTACAAGGTTTACATAAAGAGGGAGAATGCCGGCAGCTGGGATTCTGGGCTGGAAAAGGAGCAAATATTATAGACCTATTCTGCACAGCTCCAAAAGTCCTGAAACTTCACGGAAGACGTTTTCCAAATATATAAAAAATACTGAGAGCAAGAACTTCACCAGGGGGGCCACACCCTGCCCATGAGGGTGGGGGGCGTGCCCTACCCCCTGGGCTCCCCCCTACCTCGTGGGCCCCCTAGTGGCCCTCCGGTGGCCATCTTCTACTATATGGAGTCTTTCGATGGGAAAAAAAATCATAAGTCATCTTCTCGGACGAAACTCCGCCGCCACGAGGCGGAACCAATCTAGGGCTCTGGCGGAGCTGTTCTGCCGGGGAAACTTCCCTCCCGGTGGGGGAAATCATCGCCATCGTCATAACCAATGCTCCTCTTATCGGGAGAGGGAAATCTCCATCAACATCTTCATCAGCACCATCTCATCTCAAAACCCTAGTTCATCTCTTGTATCCAATTCTTGTCTTCAAGTCCGGGATTGGTGCTAGTAGGTTGCTAGTAGTGTTAATTACTCCTTGTAGTTGATGCTAGTTGGTTTAATTGGTGGAAGATCATATGTTCATATCCTATATGCATATTAATACCCCTCTGATTATGAACATGTTTATGCTTTGTGAGTAGTTACTTTTCTTCCTGAGAACATGGGATAAGTCTTGCTATTAGTAGTCATGTGAATTTGGTATTCGTTCGATATTTTGATGAGATGTATGTTGTCTCTCCTCTAGTGGTGTTATGTGAACGTCGACTACATGACACTTCACCACTATTTGGGCCTAGAGGAAGGCATTGGGAAGTAATAAGTAGATGATGGGTTGCTAGAGTGACAGAAGCTTAAACCCTAGTTTATGCGTTGCTTCATAAGGGGCTAATTTGGATCCATATGTTTCATGCTATGGTTAGGTTTACCTTAATACTTTTGTTGTAGTTGCGGATGCTTGCAATAGAGGTTAATCATAAGTGGGATGCTTGTCCAAGTAAGGGCAGTACCCAAGCACCGGTCCACCCACATACCAAATTATCAAAGTACCGAACGCGAATCATATGAACGTGATGAAAACTAGCTTAACGATATTCCCATGTGTCCTCGGGAGCGCTTTACATCTTATAAGAGTTTGTCCAGGCTTGTCCTTTGCTACAAAAAGGATTGGGCCACCTTGCTGCACCTTATTTACTTTTGTTACTTGTTGCTTCTTACAAATTATCTTATCACAAAACTATCTGTTACCACTTATTTCAGTACTTGCAGAGAATACCTTGCTGGAAACCGCTTATCATTTCCTTCTGCTCCTCGTTGGGTTCGACACTCTTACTTATCGAAAGGACTACGATAGATCCCCTATACTTGTGGGTCATCAAGACTCTTTTCTGGCGCCATTGCCGGGGAGTGAAGCGCCTTTGGTAGGTGGAATTTGGTAAGGAAAAATTTATATAGTGTGCTGAAATTTACTGTCACTTGTTACCATGGAAGGTAATCCTCTGAGGGGCTTGTTTGGGGTATCTTCACCCCGACTAGTTGAGCTAAGAGTTGCTCCTCAACCTAATGAACCTATTGAAAATGAAAATGAAAATGAAAATGCTTGCTTTGAAGTTCCTTCGGGTATGATAGAAAAACTGCTAGCTAATCCTTTTTTAGGAGATGGAACAAAACATCCTGATGAACATTTGATATATGTGGATGAAGTTTATGAATTATTTAAGCTTGCAGGTGTATCCGGAGATGTTGTTAAGAAGAAGGTCTTTCCCTTATCTTTGAGGGGAGATGCATCGACATGGTATAGGCTATGTGATGGTATGAGGTCTTGGAATTACAAATGATTGAAATTGGAATTTCATCAGAAGTTTTATCCTATGCATCTTATTCATCGTGATCGCAATTATATATATATTTTTTGGCCTCGTGAAGGAGAAACCATCGCTCAAGCTTGGGGGAGGCTTAAGTCAATGTTATATTCATGCCCCAATCATGAGCTCTCAAGAGAAATGATTATTCAAAAATTTTATGCTCGGGTTTCTGGTAACAATCGCCCATGCTTGATACTTCTTGTGCTGGCTCTTTTATGATGAAGACTAATGAATTCAAATGGGATTTATTGGAAAGAATTAACCATAACTCTAAAGATTGGGACCTCGACAATGGTAAGGAGTCAGGTATGACACCTCGTTTTGATTGTGTTAAATCTTTTATGGATACCGATATTTTTCGTAAATTTAGCACTAAATATGGACTTGACTCTGAGATAGTAGCTTCTTTTGGTGAATCTTTTGTTGCTTATGTTGATATCCTCAAGGAGAAGTGGTTTAAATATCATCCTCCCATAGAAGTAAAAGTAGTTGCACCTATTAAAGTTGAACAAAAGACTATCACTTATAATGATCCTATTGTTCCTACTTCTTATGTTGAGAAGCCACCATTACCTGTTAGGATAAAGGATCATGCTAAAGCTTCAACTGTGGTTCGTAAAAGCAATATTAAAACATATACACCTCTTGAGCAAGTTAAAGTTGAACCTAATATTGCTATTGTTAAAGATCTCTTGTCGGATATTATAGATGAGCATGTTATTTATTTCTGTAATGAAACTGCTAGAATTGCTAAACCCTATGATAAAGATAAACCTAGACCTGTGGTAGGCATGCCTGTTATTTCTGTTAAAATAGGAGATCATTGTTATCATGGCTTATGTGATATGGGTGCTAGTGCTAGTGCAATACCTTATTCTTTATACCAAGAAGTTATGCATGATATTGCACCTGCTGAGATGGAAGATATTGATGTCACAATTAAACTTGCCAATAGAGATATTAGTTAACCAATGGGAATTGTTAGAGATGTTGAAGTCTTGTGTGGGAAAACCAAATATCCTGCTGATTTTCTTGTTCTTGGTTCCCCACAAGATAGCTTTTGTCCCATTCTATTTGGTAGACCCTTCTTAAACACTGTTAATGCTACCATATATTGCAAAAGAGATGTTATTACTATCGGTTTAGATGATATGACTCATGAATTTAATTTTTCTAAATTTAGTAGACAACACCGAGAAGAAGAATTACCTAGTAAGGATGAAATTATTGGTCTTGCTTCTATTGCCGTACCTCCTAGTGATCCTTTAGAACAATACTTGCTAGACCATGCAAATGATATGTTTATGAATGAAACAAGGGAATCAGATGAAGTATTCTTTAAACAGGAACCTATTATGGAAAACAATTTACCTGTTGAAATCCTAGGGGATCCTCCTCCACCCAAGGGTGATCCCGTGTTTGAGCTTAAACCGTTACCTGATACTCTTAAATATGCTTATCTTGATGAGAAAAAGATATACCTTGTTATTATTAGTGCTAACCTTTCAGATCATGAGGAAGAGAGATTATTGAAAACTCTGAAGAAGCACCGCACTGCTATTGGGTATACTCTTGATGATCTTAAGGGCATTAGTCCCACTCTATGTCAACATAAAATTAATTTGGAAGAAGATGCTAAACCAGTTCGTGATCATCAACGCCGGCTGAATCCTAAAATGAAAGAAGTGGTAAGAAAGAAAATACTAAAGCTCCTTGAGGCAGGTATAATTTATCCCGTTGCTGATAGTCAATTGGTAAGCCCTGTCCATTGTGTCCCCAAGAAGGGAGGTATTACTGTTGTTCCTAATGATAAAGATGAATTGATTCCTCAGAGAATTATTACAGGTTATAGGATGGTAATTGATTTCCGCAAATTAAATAAGGCTACTAAAAAGGATCATTACCACTTACCTTTTATCGATCAAATTCTAGAAAGATTGTCCAACCATACACATTTTTGCTTTCTAGATGGTTATTCTGGTTTCTCTCAAATACCTGTGTCAGCCAAAGATCAATCAAAGATTACTTTTACATGCCCTTTTGGTACTTTTGCTTATAGACGTATGCCTTTTGGTTTATGTAATGCACCTGCTACCTTTCAAAGATGCATGATGGCTATATTCTCTGACTTTTGTGAAAAGATTTGTGAGGTTTTCATGGACGACTTTTCCGTCTATGGATCTTCTTTTGATGATTGCTTAAGCAATCTTGATCAAGTTTTGCAGAGATGTGAAGAAACTAATCTTTTCTTGAATTGGGAAAAGTGCCACTTTATGGTTAATGAAGGTATTGTCTTGGGGCATAAAGTTTCTGAAAGAGGTATTGAAGTTGATAAAGCCAAGGTTGATGCTATTGAAAAGATGCCATGTCCCAAGGACATCAAAGGTATAAGAAGTTTCCTTGGTCATGCCGGTTTTTATAGGAAGTTCATTAAGGACTTCTCTAAAATCTCTCGGCCTCTGACTAATTTATTACAAAAAGATATACCATTTGTTTTTGATGATGATTGTGTAGAAGCATTTGAAATACTTAAGAAAGCATTGATCTCTGCACCTATATATTGTTCAGCCACCTGATTGGAATTTGCCCTTTGAAATTATGTGTGATGCTAGTGATTATGCTGTAGGTGCTGTTCTAGGACAAAGAGTTGATAAGAAACTAAATTTTATTCAATATGCTAGTAAAACTCTAGACAATGCTCAAAGAAATTATGCTACTACTGAGAAAGAATTCTTAGCAATTGTATTTGCTTGTGATAAGTTTAGACCTTACATTGTTGATTCTAAAGTAACTATTCACACTGATCATGCTGCTATTAAATATCTTATGGAAAAGAAAGATGCTAAACCAAGACTTATTAGATGGGTTCTCTTGCTACAAGAATTTGATTTGCATATTGTTGATAGAAAAGGAGCTGAGAACCCCGTTGCAGACAACTTGTCTAGGTTAGAAAATGTGCTTGATGACCCACTACCTATTGATGATAGCTTTCCTGATGAGCAATTAAATGTCATAAATGCTTCTCATACTGCTTCATTTTATGCTGATTATGCTAATTACATTGTTGCTAAGTTTGTACCACCTAGTTTCACATACCAGCAAAAGAAAAAGTTCTTCTATGATTTGAGGCATTACTTTTGGGATGACCCACATCTTTATAAAGAAGGAGTAGATGGTGTTATTAGACGTTGTCTACCTGAGCATGAACATGAACAGATCCTACGCAAGTGTCACTCCGAAGCTTATGGTGGACACCATGCTGGAGATAGAACTGCACTTAAGGTACTGCAATCTGGTTTTTATTGGCCTACTCTGTTCAAGGATGCCCGTAAGTTTGTCTTATCTTGTGATGAATGTCAAAGAATTGGTAATATTAGTAGACGTCAAGAAATGCCTATGAATTATTCACTTGTTATTGAACCATTTGATGTTTGGGGCTTTGACTATATGGGACGTTTTCCTTCCTCTAATGGTTATACACATATTTTAGTTGCTGTTGATTACGTTACTAAGTGGGTAGAAGCTATTCCAACTAGTAGTTCTGATCATAACACTTCTATTAAAATGCTTAAAGAAGTTATTTTTCCAAGATTTGGAGTCCCTAGATACTTAATGACTGATGGTGGTTCACATTTTATTCATGGTGCTTTCTGTAAAATGCTTGCTAAATATGATGTTAATCATAGAATTGCATCTCCTTATCACCCTCAGTCTAGTGGTCAAGTAGAATTGAGTAATAGAGAACTCAAATTAATTTTGCAAAAGACTATTAATAGGTCTCAAAAGAATTGGCCCAAGAAACTTGATGATGCATTATGGGCCTATAGAACTGCATATAAAAATCCTATGGGCATGTCTCCGTATAAAATGGTCTATGGAAAAGCATGTCACTTACCGCTCGAACTAGAACATAAGGCTTATTGGGCTATTAAAGAACTTAATTATGATTTTAAACCTATCGGTGAGAAGAGGTTATTTGATATGAGCTCACTTGATGAATGAAGAACCCAAGTGAGGGAGTCCTGGATTAGGGGGCGTCCGGTTGGCCGGACTATACCTTCAGCCGGACTCCCGGACTATGAAGATACAAGATTGAAGACTTCGTCCCGTGTCCGGGAAGGACTTTCCTTGGCGTGGAAGGAAAGCTTGGCGATACGGATATACAGATCTCCTACCATTGTAACCGACTTTGTGTAACCCTAACCCTCTCCGGTGTCTATATAAACCGGAGGGTTTTAGTCCGTAGGACAACATAGACAACATACAATCATACCATAGGCTAGCTTCTAGGGTTTAGCCTCTCCGATCTCGTG
Organism: Triticum dicoccoides; assembly: GCF_002162155.2. Lineage (NCBI taxonomy): Eukaryota > Viridiplantae > Streptophyta > Magnoliopsida > Poales > Poaceae > Triticum > Triticum dicoccoides. Next base: position 543,954,271 of record NC_041386.1, on the reverse strand, counting down.
GTAGATCTACTCTTGTACTACCCATATCATCAATATTAATCAAGCAGGACGTAGGGTTTTACCTCCATCGAGAGGGCCCGAACCTGGGTAAAACTTCGTGTCCCTTGCCTCCTGTTACCATCCGGCCTATACGCACGGTTCGGGACCCCCTACTCGAGATCCGCTAGTTTTGACACCGACATTGGTGCTTTCATTGAGAGTTCCTCTGTGTCGTCGCCGTCAGGCTCGATGGCTCCTACGATCATCAATAGTGATGCAGTCTAGGGTGAGACTTTCCTCCCCGGACAGATCTTCGTCTTCGGCGGCTTCGCACTGCGGGCTAATTCACTTGGCCGTCTGGAGCAGATCGAAAGCTACGCCCCTGGCCGTCAGGTCAGATTTGGAAATTTAAACTACACGTCTGACATCCGCGGGGACTTGATCTTTGACGGATTCGAGCCACTGCCGAGGGCGCCGCACTGTCCCGACGAGCATGATCTAGCTCTGCCGCCGAACAGTGCCCCGGAGGCCGCACCCGCATCAGCTTCGACCCTTAAGTCGGAGCCAACTGCACCAATCGAGGATGGGCGGTTGGACGCAACCTCGAGGGCTTCGATCCCAACGGCGATTGAGCCGAACACCAGCCCTGTACTCCGCGAGATTCGTGACTCCAAGGAGCCGGACTCATCTCCGGACTCTGAACCCTCCGCGCCCCTGCAGACATCTTTCAGCACTCGCCTTTCGGCGATATTCTGAAGACACTGAAGTCTCTCTCTTTATCAGGAGAGTCCTGGCCGGACTACGGTCAGCAAGGTTGGGATTCGGACGATGAAGAAATTCAAAGCCCACCCACCACCTACTTTGTAGCCACTATCGACGATTTAACCGACATGCTCGACTTTGACTCCGAAGACATCGACGGTATGGACGCCGATGAAGGAGATGATGAAGAACCAGCGCCTACTAGGCCCTGGAAAGCCGCCTCGTCATACGACATATACATGGTGGACACCCCAAAAGAAGGAGATGGCGATGGAACATCGGAGGATGACCCCTCCAAGAAACAACCTAAGCGTTGGCGTTAGCGGCGCCGCTCAAAATCCCGCCAAAACAAACACGGCGATTCCAGCACGGGAGATAATAATACTCCAGAAAGTGCCAAAGAAAATCCCCTCGAGCAAGATTTAGCACAGGAGGATGGAGAAACCAGCCCTCATGAGAGAGCGGCTGACAGAGAGGACGAGGACGATAATTATATGCCTCCCTCCGAAGACAAGGCAAGCCTCGACGACGACGAATTTGTCGTGCCAGAGGATCCCGTCGAACAAGAGAGTTTTCAATGCAAGCTTATGGCCATGCCAAAAAGCCTCAAGAAAAAACAGCAACAGCTTAAAGCTGATCAAGATTTGCTAGTCGACAGATGGACTGAAGTCCTTGCGGCCGAAGAGCATAAACTCGAACGCCCCTCCAAGAGTTACCCACAGCGCAGGTTGCTACCCCGATTAGAGGAGGAAGCACTTGATGCGGCCGACCGGCCACCTCGTGGCCGCGACAGAGAGGCCTCTTGGCCCTCCACACAAGCCGCACCCCGTACCAAGGCACGGGAATATGCGCCGGACTTACGAGATATGTTGGAGGACAAGGCAAGGCAAACAACATCGATCTACGGATCGCGTGGGTGCCCCACGGCTCAAGACGGTAACCGTCACGCCGGTCACAAATTCGGCAAGGCCAAACACAGTAGACAAAGCTCATTGGAGCTACGTCATGATATAGCACAGTACAGAGGCGCCGCACACCCACTATGCTTCACAGACGAAATAATGGATCATCAAATCCCCGAGGGTTTCAAACCCGTAAACATCGAATCATATGATGGCACAACAGATCCTGCGGTATGGATCGATGATTATCTCCTTCATATCCATATGGCCCGCGGCGACGATTTCCATGCCATCAAATACCTCCCACTCAAGCTTAAAGGACCAGCTCGGCATTGGCTTAACAGCTTGCCAACATGATCAATCAGTTGTTGGGAGGACCTGGAAGCCGCATTCCTCGAGAATTTCCAGGGCACTTATGTGCGACCCCCAGACGCCGATGACCTAAGCCACGTAATTCAGCAGCCAGATGAATCGGCCAGGAAATTCTGGACACGGTTCCTAACCAAGAAAAATCAAATAGTCGACTGTCCGGATGCAGAGGCCCTAGCAGCCTTCAAGCATAATATCCGTGACGAGTGGCTTGCCCGACACCTAGGACAGGAAAAGCCGAAATCTATGGCAGCACTCACGACACTCATGACCCGCTTTTGCACGGGAGAAGACAGCTGGCTTGCTCGCAGCAACAATATGACCAAGAACCCTGGTAATTCGGATACCAGGGACAGTAGTGGCAGGTCGCATCGCAACAAGCAGAAGTACCGCATTAACGGCGACAATGCTGAGGATACGACAGTTAATGCCAGATTCAGAGGCTCTAAATCTGGTCAGCGGAAAAAGCCATTCAAAAGGAATCCTAGGGGCCCGTCCAGTTTGGACCGAATACTCGACCGCTTGTGCCAAATACATGGCACCCCCGAAAAGCCGGCCAATCACACCAACAGGGATTGTTGGGTGTTCAAGCAGGCAGGCAAGTTAAACACCGAAAATGAAGATAAGGGGCTGTATAGCGACGACGATGAGGAGCCCCAGCCGCCGAACAAAAGTGGACATAAGGGTTTTCCCCCACAAGTGCGAACGATGAACATGATATACGCAACCCATGTCCCCAAAAGGGAGCGGAAGCGCGCATTAAGGGACGTATACGCGGTAGATCCAGTCGCCCCAAAGTTCAACCCATGGTCCTCCTGCCCGATCACTTTTGACCGAAGGGACCATCGGATTCGCCGCATTGGTTCTAGACCCAATTATTAACGGATTTCATCTCACTAGAGTCCTTATGGACGGCGGCAGCAGCCTGAACCTGCTTTACCATGATACAGTGCGGAAAATGGGCATAGATCCCACGAGGATTAAGGCCACCAAAACGACCTTTAAAGGCGTAATACCAGGTGTAGAGGCCAACGTACAGGCTCAGCCACACTTGAAGTGTTCTTCGGATCTCCGGATAATTTCCGAAGCGAGGAGTTAATCTTCGACATAGTCCCGTTCCGCAGTGGTTATCACGCACTGCTCGAGTGAACCGCATTCACCAAGTTCAATGCGGTACCGCATTACGCATACCTTAAGCTCAAGATGCCAGGCCCTCGAGGAGTAATTATGGTCAATGGAAACACCGAACGCTCCCTCCGAACGGAGGAGCACATGGCAGCCCTTGCAGCGAAAGTACAAAGCAGCCTCTCTAGGCAGTTCTCCAGTCAGGCCATTAAATGACCGGACACCGTCAAGCATGCCCGGAGTAACCTACAACAAGACCGCCTGGCACGTTCCGAGCAGGCGTAGCAATGCGGCACCAACCGCAACCCTCGCAAAAAGGCGACATCAGTGCTTCCCGTACATAACCACGCTCTAAAAATACCATGGATACAGGGGGAAGGGCACCATCACGGCACGCCCTAAACGCGGCTTAAACCGCACCAGGGGCTGCCGATATCTTAGTTTTCTCTTACTTTCAGGACTCCATTCTTCAGAAGGCCTGTTCGGCAGTTCAATTGCCGCACAAACGATGCAAGAACCAGGGAGGCAGACAAGCCATGCCGCATTACGGAACTCACAGGTGGTCTCTATCACGAGCAGTATACCTGTTTCGCATACTATTCCGCAGCTTGCCCCTGGAGCAGACATGTTAAGTAGTCCAACTTTTTGTCGCATTATTTGTATCGTTCTGCTTTGATCGCAGCTATTTTTAGTAAACAATGCATAGCTTTTGTCTATTTCTGCATTACCTTTTTATAAATATATGTTCCTTAACGACATGTTGCACCCGTACAATTTGGTACGGCCAAAATACGCCAGGGGCTTTAGTACCCCTCAATATGGTGTGAGAGGTCCGAACACTTTCACAAGTGCGGCACCCCGAACTTATAACATTATATGCATCGACTCCGAATCATGTCTTGGGTCAATAGTTGGGTTTGCCCGGCTCCTATGTTTTGGTGCCTTACGTTCCGCTATATCGGCTAAGGTAGCACTAGGAGAACCACTGCGATTGTGCCCCAGTTGAGCTGGGCCGAGCACCTTAGTGGAGAAAGCTAAAACTGACTGTCATGATGAAGCGAGAGTTGGTCGCTGTTCGAGAGGTTTTTTCGAGTCCCTAAAGACTTATGCCGCTTAGGGCGAGGAGTCGGCTCTGTCCGGCCAAGGCGTGGATAGCGCCCCGAACTCGGTCTTCCGAATACTAGGGGCTTCGCCGAAATTTAAAATTATAGAATTCTATGGCTAAGTGAGAGTGTTCACGCATTATAGTCCGATTGCCTTGTTCATTGGGCTGAGCGCCTCCCTCGAAGGACCCAAACATGGGAAAAAGAGCGCTCAGGTTTATCCCCGAACACCCCAGCACTAGCGGCACGGGGGCAGAAGTCGACGACTTGCCATCTCTCAGAATTGATAAACAGCCGCACAGAAGGTAATATTTTAAATTACAAACAGCATTGCTTAGCGCATATGAACAAGTTTCCAGCGCACATGACAAAACGAGCAAGTTTCACTCAAAAATTACATCCCTAGAACATTCATCCGCCACAAGGCAGGCACCCTTCAGAACATCCTTATAGTAATTCTCGGGCTTGCGATGCTCTTTCCCCGGCGGTGGCCCGTCCTTCACAAGCTTCTCGGCGTCCAGCTTGCCCCAGTGCACCTAAGCACGGGCAAGGGCCCTACGGGCACCTTCAATGCAGACGGAGCGCTTGATGACTTCGAGCCTTGGACATGCCTCCACCAGCCACCGCACCAGCCCAAAATAGCTCCTAGGCGAAGCCTCTCCAGGCCACAGCCGGACCAAGAGGCCCTTCATGGCCTGTTCGGCCGCCTTGTGGAGCTCGACCAGCTGCTTCAGCTAGTCGCTCAGGGGTACGGGGTGTCCGGCCTCAGCATACTGAGACCAGAACACCTTCTTGGTCGAGCTGCCCTCCTCGGCTCGATAGAATGCGGCGGCATCGGACACACTCCGGGGAAGATCTGCGAACGCTCCTGGAGAGCTCCGGATTCGGGTAAGTAACAAGTAACTCATGTTTATATGTTTGCTTTGCATAAAGAATGCCTTACCTGCCGCTATCTTCTTCACCTCATCCAACTCCTAGAGGGTCTTCTGGGATTCGGTCTTGGCAGACTTGGCATTTTCAATAGCCGCCGCGAGCTCGGACGCTCACATCTTCGAGTCAAGCTCCAAACTCTCATGTTTCTTCATGTGAACCTGGAGCTCTTGCCGCACTTTGCCAACCTCGGCCTCATACTTCTCCCGCTCGGTGCGCTCCGTGGCCGCCCTCTTCTCGGCCTCGGCCAACGCCTGCTTCAGGGTCACCACCTCAGACGTGGCCCCTACAATAGCCACGATAGTCCTGTCATTTTTTTGCAATTGCACCTTTTTATACATATTCAAACAAGGTATTTCTTACCTTCCTTCTCCTTGAGCTGCTTCTTGGCACGCCCGAGCTCTTGCTCGGACTTCTCGAGGCACTGCTTCAGCGTGTCCACTTCCGCAGTCAGTGCGGCGGACGCCAGCAGAGAAGCCTGCATACGCATATTGACTCCTTTTGTTAGACTCCTGCGAATTCTTTGATCCTCTATTCGGCTTTTCTTCCCGAACGCCCAACAGAGCATCAGGGGCTACTATCTATGCGGTAATATTATTCACACATTCTTTACTTACCTAAAAGCCTGTTAAAAGGCTAGTACAAGCTTCAGTCAGTCCGCTCTTGGCGGACTGAACCTTCTGGACCATCGCACTCATAATAGCGCGGTGCTCCTCGTCGATGGAGGCGCCTTGGAGCGCCTCCAACATATTGTCCAGCGCCTCCGGTTGGACGGGGGTCACCGGCGCGGTGGGCTTGCTCCTCTTGGAAGGAGGTCCCCCGCCGGACTCTAGAACCTTTGAAGGTTCCGGAGCGGTGTCCGTCCTGGAGCCGGACTTGGAGCCCTGGGGGGTTTCATCCCCTTTTCTCCTGGAGTCCGGGAGGTCGCCTTGCGGCGCCTTCAGGACCACCTCCTCCCGGCTTGGGACCTGTTGGGACAACACTTTGGTGTCGTCCGTAGGGCGGGGGGAGGAAGCCGTCGGAAGCGAGTTCACATCCGACGAATCCAGTGAGTCGCTTGACGACACGTCGAGCCGGTCTTTGGGCGGGCTGCATAAACATATTCGGCGTAAGGGAAAGCTATGCAATAAACGAATACTATGAATTACTCCGGTATCCGGATACTTACGATTTTTCCAGGGGCTTAGCATTGGGCTTCCACTCCTCTTTGCCGTTGTCGGCGTCGGTGGAGTAGTCCGGAGGAAGGGTTTTCCCCTTCTTGGACCCTCCGGCCTCCCCAGAGAGGGCGGCCTTCCTTTTCTTCTCTCCTCCCGCTGGAGGGGGAGAGGTCTCTTCTTCTTCCTCCTCGTCTTCACGAGAGGAATGCGCCTCGGAACCGCCGTATGATGGATCCGACACCTCCTGGCGCCGGGCACTCTTTCGAGTCCTCGTGGCCTTTTACGCGGCCTTCTTCTCCGGCACCACATAGGGTGCCGGAACCAGCAGCTTCGCCAAGCGAGCGTCCGCTGGGCCTTCGGGCAAAGGAGCCGGACAGTTGATCTGTCCGGATGTCACCTGCCAATCCTGTCAAAGGTAAGGGAGCTTAGATCCCGCATGGAGTCAAACTATGAAAAACTGATACCCTGTAAAAGAAAAAAAAAGCTTACCATGAGAGCGTGACATTACGCACTGAATCCGCGATCCTCGGTAGCGGATGCGGGAGCCTCGGCGCCTTTGAAAAGCACCTTCCAGGAATCTTCGTATGTCGTGTCGAAGAGCCTTCTCAGAGTTTGGTGCCGCGCCGGGTCGAACTCCCATAGGTTGAAAGCCCGTTGTTGACACGGGAGGATCAGGCGGATGAGCATAACCTGCACTACGTTGACAAGTTTGAGCTTCTTGTCCGCCAGGGTTTGGATGCATGTTTGGAGTCCGGTCAACTCTCCCTTTTTACCCAAGACAGGCCTGTCTCCTTCCAGGAGGTGAGCCGCGTAGGGGGTCCGGATCGGAACTCGGGGGGTGCGACCCATTCGGCGTCGCGCGGCTCAGTGATGTAAAACCACCCCGATTGCCACCCCTTCAGGGTCTCCACAAAGGAGACCTCGAGCCATAAGACGTTGGCCATCTTGCCAACCATGGAGCCTCCGCACTCCGCCTGGTTGCCGCGCACCACCTTCGGCTTGACGTTGAAAGTCTTGAGCCATAGGCCGAAATGGGGGCAGATGCGGAGGAAAGCCTCACACACGACGATAAACGCCGAGATGTTGAGGACGAAGTTCGGGGCCAGATCGTGTAAATCCAGGCCGTAGTAGAACATGAGCCCCCGGACAAATGGGTGAAGAGGGAAGCCCAGTCCGCGGAGGAAATGGGGGAGGAACACCACCCTCTCATGGGGCCTAGGGGTGGGGATGAGCTGCCCCTTTTGGGAAGCCGGTATGCGATGTCGTTAGACAGGTATCCGGCCTTCCTCAGCTTTTTGATGTGACCCTCCATGATGGAGGTGACCATCCACTTGCCTCCCGCTCCGGACATGGCTGGAGAAGGTTGAGGTGTGAGTGTGGACTTGGGCGCTGGAGCTCGAGTGCACAAGAATGGATAGGCAAAGGAGGAAGAAGGCGTAGGTGGAAAGGTGGATTCTTATCCCCTTACATGGGTGGACGCAACTACATGTCCCCACCAGCCTGGTAAAACTTGCTTATCTCCAAGCGCCGTAATCAATGGTGCGGTTGGATTACCCACACCTGTATTGATGAGAATCCCGGAATAAGGGGACACGATCTCTGCTTTGACAAGATGTGCCAAGGAAACCGCCTCGTATAACGCACTGAGGTGGGATAATGAAACGACTCGGATAAAGGCTTGGCCGTGGTGTGTCGCACTACGGAATACGTCAGTAGATTAGGATTGTGTAAATGTTGTTCTCTCTATGGCAATATGTGGAAACTTATTTTGCAGAGCTGGACACTATCTTTGTGTTCAAAATCTTCTATGAAGTACTTGGAGGAGGAACCCACCTTGCAATGCCGAAGACAAACTGCGCGCCAGACTCGTCGTCATTGAAGCCTGGTTCAGGGGCTACTGAGGGAGTCCTGGATTAGGGGGTGTCCGGATGGCCGGACTATACCTTCAGCCGGACTCCCGGACTATGAAGATACAAGATTGAAGACTTCCTCCCGTGTCCGGGAAGGACTTTCCTTGGCGTGGAAGGCAAGCTTGGCGATACGGATATACAGATCTCCTACCATTGTAACCGACTTTGTGTAACCCTAACCCTCTCCGGTGTCTATATAAACCGGAGGGTTTTAGTCCGTAGGACAACATAGACAACATACAATCATACCATAGGCTAGCTTCTAGGGTTTAGCCTCTCCGATCTCGTGGTAGATCTACTCTTGTACTACCCATATCATCAATATTAATCAAGCAGGACATAGGGTTTTACCTCCATCGAGAGGGCCCGAACCTGGGTAAAACTTCGTGTCCCTTGCCTCCTGTTACCATCCGGCCTAGACGCACAGTTCGGGACCCCCTACCCGAGATCCGCCGGTTTTGACACCGACACCAAGCCTACGAAAATGCCAAGTTGTTTAAAGAAAAAGTTAAAATATGACATGACAAAAGGATACAAAAGCGTGAGTTTAATGTAGGTGATTATGTATTGCTGTAAAACTCTCCTTTAAGATTTTTTGCAGGAAAACTTCTCTCTAAATGGGAAGGTCCTTACGTTATCGAGGAGGTCTACCGTTCCGGTGCCATGAAAATCAACAACTTCGGAGGCACAAATCCGAAGGTGGTGAACGGTCAAATAATCAAACACTATATCTCAGGTAATCCCATAAATGTTGAAAGCAATGTTATTGAAACCTTAACCCTGGAGGAATACATAAGGGACACTTCCCGAAATGGTTCGGACTCCGAAAAGGAATAGGTATGTGGTACGGTAAGTAAACCGACTCCAAAACAGTTTTTAAGGCAACATTTCTCCGTTTTGGAATATTTAGAAAAATAGAAAAACAAGAAGCAGTCCAGGAAGGACACAAGGCCTCCACGAGGGTGGAGGGCGCGCCCTACCCTATTGGGCGCGCCCCCTACCTCGTGGGAACCTCATGTGCTCTCTGGACTCCATTTTCGTACATGACACGTATTTTGGTCGGTAAAAGTTCATTATATAATCTCCTGGAGGTTTTGACTCCCGTATCACGCAAAAATCTCCTGTCTTTGTTTCGAGTTGTTTTCTGTCAGGGTTGTCAAGGTCAGGCACTATGTCGTCTCCCTCCTCCTCCAACCATGAGGGCAACGATGCTTGGCTAACGAAGATAGAGCTGAAGAGAGAAGAACCTATGGAGATCAACAAGGATGAAGGGATCAAGAAGGCCACGGAGGACCAAGCTCCGGCAACAGAAGACATCCTTCAACTTGATCACAATCTTCTTACCCCAACTGAGATCGAAGCTTTCAAGATGATCGAGTTAACTTGTATACAAAATAAGTATCTCACACGTGAAAATATTTTGTTGAAGGAGCCTATCATCGCACTCAAGGGCATTATCCGCAAGTTAGAAGACCTCCTACGCTCGATGTGCGACTATCCATCATCAACAACTCCACCTTATTCACCAACAAAGGAGACATAATCACATGGGTATGGGCACTCCACTTGGCAACTGCCAAGCTTGGGGGAGTGCCCCGGTATCGTATCACCATCACTTTATCTTTACCGTTTTTCTTAGTTCGATCCTTTTGGTAATATCCTGATCTAGTAGAATAAAAGTTCTTAGTATGATCTAGTCGTGAGTTTTGCTTTATTATCCTTCTACGTAATCGAGTCCGTGAGCTATATAATAAAGATTAGTGTTGAGTCAAGGGCTTGATTATTTTGCCATGATCCTAAGTGAATAAAAGAAAAGAGAAAGAAATAAAAAGAAACAAAGAGATCATGTGAGTCTTATGGAGAGTAATGAGCTCACATAGAAAGAGTATGCTGAATAAAAGTTGTTGAGGGTTGACAAACACACTTTTGGTCATCGTTGCAATTAATAGGAAGTAATAAATAAAGAGAGGTCTTCACATATAAATATACTATCTTGGACATCTTTTATGATTGTGAGCACTAATTAAAATATGACATGCTAAAGAGTTGACATTGGACAAGGAACACAACGTAATGGTTATGTTTTCTTACATATGAGATGAATTATATTGTCTTGGATCTTCCAACATGATGAGCTTGCCTTTCCCCCTCATGCTAGCCAAATTCATTGCACCAAGTAGAGATACTACTTGTGCTTCCAAACACCCTTAAACCAGTCTTGCCATAAGAGTCCACCATATCTACCTATGGATTGAGTAAGATCCATCAAGTAAGTTGTCATTGGTGCAAGCAATAAAAAATTGCTCTCTAAATATGTATGATTGATTGGTGTGGAGTAAATAAGCTTTATATGATCGTGTGATATGGAAGTAATAAAAGCGACAGACTGCATAATAAAGGTCCATATCACAAGGGGCACTATAAAGTGATGTTCTTTCGCATTAAGATTTTGTGCATCCAACCATAAAAGCGCATGACAACCTCTGCTTCCCTCTGCGAAGGGCCTATCTTTTACTTTTATATCCTACATTGCATAAGAGTCATGGTGATTTTCACCCTTCCTTTTTACACTTTATTCCTTTGGCAAGCACAATATGTTGGAAAGATCCTCATATATATGGCCAATTGGATGTGAGTTTTCATGAACTATTATTGTTGACATTACCCTTGAGGTAAAACATTGCACTACCAAAAAATACACTTCCGTGATGATACGTGTTTGTCATAGTAGGTCGCGTTTTCTGTCATGCATGTACATCCATGACAAATTTATGACAGAATCAAGATAGTCATACCTGTGCGGTCGTAGAAGTGTTCCATGACATTGCCAAAATTATCATCACGGAAGTGTCCACTTCCATGACGATAAATCGTGCGTCACAGAGTGCTTTCGTCAAGGGTGACCGACACGTGGCATCCACCGTAACGAAACACCGTTAAGCTATCGGGTCAGATTTTGGATCCGATAACCCGTTAACAGCCACGACCAATGCCGATTTTCCACGTGTAAAATTATCATTGGCTGACGGATCCACGCATCAGCTTCGCGTTGGCACAGGTGTCACTCCTCCAACGGTCGAGATGGGCCTATGATATGTTGACACGTGGACCGGCCCAAAAGTGGCCCACAAAGAGTAAATGGGCCGGCCCAACCGGAGGCCCATAAGATTTAGCGGACCATAATGGGCCGACCCAGCTAAAGGCCCACAAAATTTAGTGGACCATAATGGGCCGGCCCAGCTAAAGGCCCACACGATTTTGCAGACCATAATGGGCCGGCCCAACTAAAGGCCCACAAGATTTTGCGGACCACAATGGGCCGGCCCAGCTAAAGGCCCACTAGATTCTGCCGACCATAATGGGCCGGCCCAGCTAAAGGCCCAACATTCTTTGTCAAATCAGCCCGTCAACGGCCTGTCCTAAACTTGCCATCAACGCGGCCCATGGTCACTTCTGGCCCGTTAATAGTCCGCTAAGTAATTGGGCCGAATTACGGCCCGGTGTATTTCCGGCCTGTTAAAGGTCCGGCTTCATTTTGGCCCATTTACAGGCCATCAAAACTTTTGGCCCATAAACGACCGTGAAGGATTTGGATCATATTCGGCCATGTCTTACATTCGGCCTGTTAGAGGCCCACTATAGCTTTGGGCCACTTTCGGCCTGTTGTCATTTTCGGCCTATTAATGCCAAACATAAACCATGGGCCATATGTGGCCCAACGTCATATCGGGCCCATTAACGGCCCATATAAAAATGACGATAATCTAGCCCGACTGAAGTTCCGGCCTGTTAAAGGCCCATGTATTAGGTCGGCGCATTTATGGCCCGTCTGAATTTCGTCCTGTTAAAGTCCAGTGGGTTATTTGGCACAATCAGGGCCCGATCTCACTTTCGGTCTATTAAAGGCCCATGTATTTTATGGGCTCGAGATATTTACACCTGTAAACGGCCTATTTTTACCGAGGGCCCAAATTATGTTTAGGCCTGTTAAAGGCCCACTATGGGCACATGCCTACCAGAAAAATATGAAAGCTTATGCTGATTTATGCCTAGATATTTTTAGTGGGCTACATGCCAATTTCGGCCCATAATCGTTTTTAGCCCAATTGGAATGGGCCCGACGAATGTTGGCATGTTGGGCTCCTACGAAGCTTTAGGCCGAATACATTACTAAGATAAACCTACACTATACAAAAATAGCGTCGTAATTACTGCAGCCTGAGGCAACATCATAAATGTTGTATCACAACAAATAAATTCCAACCATACAACAAAAGGCCTGTTGGCATAAAGTTTACAGTCCTTGCATATAAAAGCACCATCAGATGTATAGAAGCACAGATCATTTGACCTGAGTGCTAATGTTTCAGGCTGTAGAATCTGATGGAGCAGGACAATCTCCACCTTTTTTCCGCCATTGCTCTTGAACAACGAAGCAAATGTCTGATAGTCTGGTTTCAAACCATTCATATCTTGACGACATTTCTCAACCACTATTCTTGTTTCCGAAATAACGTCCACTAGGGATTGGACTTGTGTCTGGAGCACAGATATATCACTCTGTCTAGCAGGAAGATTTTGTTCAGTAGGCGATTTGGACGAGGTTACCTTGACAACCAACCCAGAATTACACAGGAAGGTGCTTTTTGCACTGTTAGTGGAGAGATACTGATGCACTGCAGCAAGAGGTGACATTGTGCCTGTAGTAGCCTCATCACCTTCAGGTGGTTGTGGCTGTTCAATCATTTGTTCCATAGCTTCCTGAAAGTTTGAACTTGTAGATTAGTGTACCAGATAAGTTACTAATGAGACAAAAACAAACAAAGTAGGTTAAATGTTTATACATAACTTATTTTGGTGAACTACTGTAAGACATTAGCATGTATTGTAGTGCCAACTACATAATAAAATCACTTTCGGAACATATGTCCATGTAGCATTCCTACTGTATTGTCTATTTCCTCACATTCATTGACATCTAAGGATAAAGAGACATGGTTTAAAGTAGGATGAACATAGTATGACATCATTCATATCATGGGCAAACAGGTATAAAACAAACAAGCTATTTTATCATTGTGTGCGCACGTGAACATACCAACTAGATTACAGATCAAGACCAAAAGAATATCCTTCATCTCTTTTAAACCATGTAAGGTGAAATGATACGTTAAGACAACAGTGAATAAAACTGAATAGAGTAACTGACATTGGCTGCAAACCAAGTAGTTAAATGAACACATCACATTACCAATCAGTTCAAGGCAGGAGGAGTAAGGACTTACAACAGCGGCTTGAACTGGTGTGCTCATGCCCTTCATCTTGCTGGTGTGGCAATCCTTGAAGATTTGCACTGCATTCGGTTCAGGTTCTTTTTGGTCCGCACATGATTTCCTCTGTATTTGGAACAAGTCAATATAGATACGATAATATGGCACAAAAAGAAGGAAGTAGCAACTATTTACAAGAGCCTCGCAGTGTGCAATATAGCTATGAGATCCTGTGGTCTATTGGAATTTCAATTTAGAACAGTTGGTTTTGTTCTTCAAACAGTTAGCCTAGAAGAAGATACACTTGTAAGGCACATACATAAATACAAGTTCAATATGTGGTCTGATCAAATACATATAGCCTACCTGATACTTTGGATCAGACCAGTGTTTAACGAGGGCTGTCCAGTCTTCATCTGTAATATATTCCACTGGAGATGTTTGGGCGATTTCATTGTTAGCCTTGCCTTCAAAGTGAGATTTTCTAAGGTGGTACCGATACTGTCGCAGAGCAGACTAAAAAACATGAGTGCATGCTTGTCTAGTTGCATCATCTTTCGGATCCAACTTGAACCTCATCTGTTGAAAAAAGAATGTAAGTCTTATTAGGAGGAAGCTAGAAAGTATGGGACAGAGCAAGACAATATTACTAATTGCAATGAATAACATTACTTACGGATAAATGGTCAAGGAAGGTGTTAAACTGGGTATTGTCTTTCTCATTCCTGTACTGGATCCACGTTGGGAGGATACATGCATGACACCTAACGGCAACGGCTGCCTCTGATACTAACTTGGCTGACTCTGTAGCATCACGTGGCCTTTTTAAACCTGCCTCAAAATGGATCTCCATTCTTCCTCCTTTAGATTTTGGTAATCTGTCAAGCATTATCCCTGATGTCTGTTTCCGCTTGCGCCGTGGTGCTAGTTCAACAACGAATATGGAAAGTGTTAGTGTACATCAAACTATGAGAGTACATATAAAGGAGCATGCAACTGCAACTTGACTCGGTCAGGTACCGTCTTGGTGTTGATGCTCATGAGGTTCATATGATCTTGCCAAGTCCTGTTGTGTCAGCAGTGCTTCGGAAGTAGTGTTAGGTGTGAAGGCAGCCTGGGAACTGGCCAGTTCCGGATTAAACAAATGAGTAACTGGTTGAGATGCTGGTATAGTTGAAGCGGATGCTGCAGCTAGTGGAGCAGGTGATACTGTGTTTGTAGATTTAGCCGGTGGACTTGGACCTTCTACTGCACTATAAGTACCAGCAGAATCTCGACGGCAGAACCTTTTCCGTTTCACCCGACGAGTAATAGCACTCCCTACTATATTATTTTCCTTGCTCTTTTTTGACTTTGCCATGTCAAGCTGTACCCACAACACAAAAGAATAAAATCACTCTTCAGAACTCATTGATGCATGATACAGACAAGCAATACTTTGATGTAAGACAACCGTATGAGGATGGAATATGTAAGAAAAACAGGACAACAAGACATATTCACAGCTACGATGTGCAAACTAAGAAGAAGGATTTTCAAGAAAATAGAAGTAATGCAAGCTAGACACCATATGAAAGATGCGACCAATATTACTCTGCCAAGTTAAAAGTGTCTTGTCATAAGTGGCAATTCGAAAAATTAGAAGCAGTACAATGTAGCAATCAATGCAAGATGCAACCACTATCAAACTGCCATGTTAGAAGCGTCCAATCATGAGTGACTGATGCAGGATACACAACAGCAGTACTTTGATGTAAGAACATGGTATGATAGATAGATGCAGTGTATTCTAGACACAGAAAGCCATGTCATATGTACATGTATAACGTATAAACTCAGCAGGTGCAATTTAATCAAAATAGAAGAAATACAGGCTAGACAACATATGCAACATGAAACCAATTATCACACTGTCAACTCAGAGCAAGCACCTGTGATGGTGGAGTACGGGAGATGAACTCATCATGTAGACTTGGGACTTCAACTTCATTAGCAGTAGCAGTGGCAAATCTAGAGAGTCTTTGTTTGCGTCGGTGGGGAGGACCACCAACATCCCCTAACTTACTCTTTTCCTTTCTATTTTCTGATATTGCCTTATGAAGTCAAAACCACAAGAAGATGAATAAAATTAGCTCTGCATAACTGGTTGATGCATGATACAGACGAACACTACTTTGATGTAAGGCAAGCGCAGGATAGGAGGATGGAATATATACAAAAAAAGACAAGTTTCATATTCACACGTACGATAGGAGGATGGAATATGTATGAAAAAATAGTAAGCGGAAGGCATTTCAACAAAATTAGAAGAAATGAAAGCTAGGCACCATATGAACATGCAACCAATATCACTCTATCAGGTAAAAAGTGTCTCGTCGTAAGAGCCATTTCAAGAAATTAGAAGCAGTACAAGCTAGAAGACAATGCAAGATGCAACCTACACCATAGTCCCAAGTTAAATGTGTCTTATGGGTAAGTGATCGTTGCAGGTATAAGTTGTAAGCTACGCAGATGCAATTCAACATAATCAGAAGCAATACAAACTAGACATCATATAGAAAATGCAACCACGTATAACAGTTCCAAGTAAGAGCAAGCACCTGTGATGGTGGATTAGGGGAGATGTGCTCATCATGTACACGTATGTTCTAGAAACTGGAACACGTGTCATATTCACAGGCATTATGTGTAAAGTAAGCAGATGCAATTCAAGTTAGAAGCAATACAAGCTAGACATCATACGCAACATGCAACCACATATAATAGTGTCAAGTTAGAGCAAGCACCTGTGATGGTGGAGTAGGGGAGATGTGCTCATCATCTACACAGCTACGTTGACTTTCCAGCCTTGTGTTGTCTTGCGAATCTTGTTGGGAGGATGGCGGAGTAGAATCTGTAGAGACCCCCTGTTTGAGTTGCTCGGAAGGACCACCATCATCCACTGCCGGACTAAGTTCCTTCAGCTGTAATGATTTTGCTCTTCAGAACTCATTCATGCATGATACTGATGAACACTACTCGGATGAAAGGCAAACACATGATGCGAGGATGGAATATGTATGAAAAACAGGATGGTGTGACATATTCACACCTATGATGTGGTAACTTGTCACACCCTAGCTAGTCATGCATTAGAGTGTTGCATCATGTTTACTCTTTCATCAGAAACTTGAAATGGGGATGACAGAACCCCCAGTCCCCTCTGAAACCAACTAGGGTTACTAAAATAATTTTCAATGAACCTGAAATGCCCTTCTAAAATGCCCCTCATTTTTGTCTTGGTTCAGAACCTCTGCCAAAAGTGGTGCACATTTTCCTAGGCCATCCTAGGGTTTTTGAATTAAATCATAAATATTTGAATTTGGGCATTTAAAATTATATAAAATATTTAAATGCTCAAATATCTCCAAACTAAAATGTTTCATGTTGGAAATGGTGCACATTTTCCTAGGCCATCCTAGGGTTTTTGAATTAAATCATAAATATTTGAATTTGGGCATTTAAAATTATATAAAATATTTAAATGCTCAAATATCTCCAAACTAAAATGTTTCATGTTGGAAATAATCCAACTATGGGCTAGGAATAGTTTGGTGATTTTTGAAGTTGCCTAGGTATTTTATTAAATTCAACAAAGTTGCAGTTATATTAAATAAAAACAGAAACAGAAAAAAAGGGGAAAACTTACCTGGCGCCACCGCAGGCCCACCAGCCAGCCCACCTGGCCGGCCCAGCCCGGCCACCGCTCCAGCGAGCTGCTTGGCTCGCCAGGCAGGCAGCCAAGGTGCTCGGCGGCGGCACCGCAGCTCGCCACGCAGCTGCACGCCGCCTTGCCTCCCCCTCTCGCCGCCCTGATGGCCTGGACGAGCTCCACGTCGCGCCCCGACCCTCCTGGACATCTCCATTCGCCCCCAGTTCCTCTCCCTCGCGCTCCCACGCCATGGCCGACGCCACCGTCGCCGCACCTCCGCCGTAGCCGTGCTCCCCTTCGTCTCCACGCCGCGCCACCGTGTCCAGAAGCTCTGCCGTCCTCCACTTCTTCGAGCTAGTCGAGCCCCGAGCGCTCGCGTGCCCCGAAGCCGCCGCACCAACCTCGCCCGAACCGCCATCGCCGGAGATCCCCTTCGCCGTCGCCGCCGCAGCAGCTCGTCCCCGACCACGCCGTCCTCTCCATCAAGACCGCAGTGAGCTGGGCTAACTTCCCCTTCCTCTCTTTCTCTCTCTCGTGCACCACAGCGAGCACACCAAGCTCACCCGCACGCGCCGTCGCGGACCTCGTCGCCGACGTGCTTCCGGCCACACTCCGGCCACAAGATGGTGTCCATCTTACTCACCGAGTCCCACAACACCTAGCTAGCCACTCCACGAGCCTCACCGACCCCTCTAGCGCCTAGTTCATCTTCGACCGAGCCCCGGTGGCCGCCAAAGTCGTCGCCGGCGCCAACTCCGGCCACCCCGACCCCAACAGACTCCGCCAAGAGCTGCGGTTTGTCCTCAGCTTCACTCCGGTGGTCTCCGCGGCCCATTTGGTGGCCGAAATGGCCAAAACCACTCCCGCCGCCGCGTCGGGCTCGCCGGCGGCTAAACGCCGGCGTCGCTGGCTTTGACTTTGACCACGGGTGGGCCCTGGTTGACTCCCCTGAGTCAATGACAGGTGGGGCCCAGCCCTGTTAATTAAACAGGATTAGTTTTAATTAAATTTTAATTAAAATAACCACCCTGACATGCGGGACCCACTGTCAGGTTTGACCCAGACCTGTTCCGTTGACCTGCTGACGTCACACTGACGTCAGGCTGGCGCAGTAATTGATTTTCTGGATTTAATTTAAATCAGGAATTTCCAGAATATTATTTAAACTTCAAAAATTCATAACTTTTATTCTGTAACTCCAAATTGGACAAATTATATATGAAAAATGATCAGAAAAATCCAATCTATCCATCTGTACTATTTTCATGCATGATCAAACAAGTTAAATTGATGTTTTAAGCAGAACAAGGAAAAGCACTTTAAAAGGCCATATTTGAATTTGAAATTTGAATCCTTGATTCAAATTTGCTCAAACCCTTCTGGTTTTAGTTGCATTAGCCCAACACACTCATATTGCCATGTTTCATGCATGCATCATATTGTTGCACATTGTTTGGTGATGGTTGTGTATCGGTGTCCTTTGCGACAGGTTCTGCCTCCGAGGAGTACCGTGATTACCCTAACGAAGAACCGTATCAGTGCATCGAACCATCAGGCAAGCAACCAACCATTTGATCATATCGATACAATCCCATGTTCTCGCTCCTGCTCTCTTTTACTGCATTAAGACAACGCGTTTCAAACTGCTGTGTGCTACGGTAGTTGAACCCATTTCCTCTGCATGACCTGTCATTGCCACAGATAACTAGATGAAACCCACTAGCATGTGTAGGAGTTGATTGAGCCATATGTATGTGTTGTTCCTACCTTGCTATGCCTGCTATGCTTAGAGTCGTGTCAGGTCTGGTTCATCTGGATGATGGGCTAGAGTGAAATGTTTATGTCGGTAATGAGAGTGGTGTGGTGAACACGATTTGGTAAAGGTATCGATGAGAGGCCATGTAGGAGTACATGGTGGGTTGTTTCATTGAAGCCGACCTTAAGCACTGAGATCTGTATGTGTGATTTAAGAATCAGCTACTACCATGCATTGGGCCCGAAACCAATGGACCCTCTCGGCTTCTTATTCACCCTAGTTCTCCGTCCAGGAGTTGCAAGTAGTTTCTGGTGTTTGTAGCCTACTGGAGGCCGTGGACAGCGCTGACCGTAGGGGTGGGCTGTGATGCGGTAGGTACGTGGCACGGTGTACCGAATACCCGTTAGGTATCTCGGGAACCCTGTTCACATCGTTCGGGGCCGTATGGGAAACCTTGGCCGGACTCCCTGCGGATGGAACCTGGATAGGCGATAAACCTGGACTGGAGGCTTAGGTGATTAGGTAGGTCGTGGCCGACACCCACGTTGGGCTTCCGCTTGAAGGTTGCCGAGTACATGTCGTGTAAACGACGGTAAGTGGTGAGAGCGTGTATGAAGGAGTACACCCCTGCAGGGTTAACATGATCTATTCGAATAGCCGCGTCCGCGGTAAAGGACTACTTGGTTGCCTATACAGTTCATAGACAAGTAAATGGAAACTACTAAAAGCCTCAAGATAAGTGTGAGTGCCAAGGATGGCTCTTCCGTAGGAAGACGGAGGTGGATCCTCGGTAGTGTATTGAAGTGGTGAGTAGTGGACTCGTGTGCGCAAAACCATTTCAAGTTGGAGTCTCGTAGGATAGTCTAGCCAAGAGTCAAAGCTGGCTTGCTGCAATAACTCCACCAACCCTTCTTGATACTAAGCATGTATGTAGGATCTGATGTAAGTCTTGCTGAGTACCTTTGTATTCATGTTGCTATAATTTACATTTTTACAGAAGACGCTGCAACCCCTTCTGATGGGTTCTACGTAGACGTTGACATCAACGAGTAGGCTAAAAGACCCAGGTGGTGACCCTGAGCTTGTGAAGGACCTTGTAGTATAGCTAGGCTTCCCAAGCCTCTTTTATTTTACTAGTTGTCTGTACTCAGACAAGTTACTTCCGCTGCTGGTTTGTATGACTGTATGACTTGTATGTTGGGTCGTGAGACCCGTACCTTTGTGTATGTTATGTATGGCTCTCTGAGCCTTAAATAAAGTACTTGTGTCGTAGAGTCATGTTGTGATGCTTCGTTGTATTTGCACATATCGAGCATATTGTGTGTATGATTGAAATGCTTGGTATGTGTGGGATCTGACTATCTAGTTGTTTATCTTTAGTAGCCTCTCTTACCGGGAAATGTCTCCTAGTGTTACCGCTGAGCCATGGTAGCTTGCTACTGCTCTGGAACACTTAGGCTGGCCGGCATGTGTCCTTCTTCGTTCCTGTGTCTGTCCCTTCGGGGAAATGTCACGCTTTGAGTACTGGAGTCCTGTTAGCCCGCTACAGCCCGGTTTACCGGAGTCCTGCTAGCCCAGTGCTACAGCCCGGACCCATTTGCTGATGACCGACACGTTCGAAGCTGGGTCATGGATGCCTGTCCCTGTAAGTCTTTGCCACTTTGGGTTTACGACTAGTCATGTCAGCCCGGGCTCTTTATCATATGGATGCTAGCGACACTATCATATACGTGAGCCAAAATGCGCAAACGGTCCCGGGCAAAGGTAAGGCGACACCCGTGGGGATACCGTGCGTGAGGCCGCAAGGTGATATGAGGTGTTACCGGCTAGATCGATGTGACATCGAGTCGGGGTCCTGACAGCGTTGGTATCAGAGCAGGACTGCCTGTAGGTTCTCCAAGCCAAACTGGTCGATGTTGAGTCTAGAAATTCTTTAGTTATATGTAGGGGAATTGTTTGTGGGATGGAACGTAAGGCTCTTTTACTCCTTTATCTTATGACATTCTGATCTGAGTTAGTCCATTCTTCTACCGGGGGTTAAGGAATTAGGATCTATTCTCTCTATCAGGATCACGTGTTATTAATCAGTAGTACCTTATAAGTTTGATGGATACAAACCTAGTTCAGTTCTACTACCACATTATGTTGTTAGAATGGATTCAGAACTTTGATATGATGATGTTGAGTGTGTATAAAATCCTTTGTCAATTGTCTCAAAATCCTTCTTGAGCATTTACAGCTGTTATGCTGCCAAAATTTCGCTAGAAATTCTAATGCCTTTGCATTACGATTGTGCTTTCAGATGGCCACTCGCGACCTCAATCAAGTGGTTCGCCTGACTCGATGCCTAGATGTACCCGGCCATACTGCCAAGTTGGTCAGGGTAATGACTGAGGCAGGATACCGCTGGTATCCTGAGTACACGGTCGAGGAGCAATTCCGAGACTTTAATCAAAGCCAGTATCTCTGCACTGTCAGGATATTTCCATCTTATCCTGGATCCACCGAGCCTCTTCACTGCTCCTATGGACTCGGGGTTACTATTGAGATGGTTGTGCAGGACGCCGCCTACTCTATGATGACCATTATGCGAGTCAGATCTGGTCTATTTCGGGACTCTGATTTCCGGTATATGCCAGGATCACTTCCGGGAGCACAAGGGTATCTCCAGGCTATTTATGCTGACCCCACTCAGGAGGATTCACGGACTCGCACCACTGCTGAGATGCTCGAGGATAAGGACCGTGAAAATCGGGCCTTAAGGTTAGAGCTCTTCAATACCCGTGCTGACCACTGGGCCACTTTGACTCGGTTCGCACCGGCGGTGCAAGCTGGATTCTCAGATATGCGCGATCTCTATCCTGTGAGATCTGCTCTGCCAGACGTGATGGTTTGGCGTGATGTAGGAGGCATCACCCCACCTCGCGGTCCCCGCAGGCCACCGTTTGTTGGTCCAAGGCCTCATCCTAGCCCCTATGGTCCACAAGCTCCGCGAGATCGTCTGTTTCCGGATGATCATGTTGAGCTCCCAGGCTATGGAGGTGACTTCTACGAGGACTACTACGGATCGGTCTGAGTTAGTGGTAGTATCACTAGTTCGCACTAGCTGTGTCATCTATCGTCCCGCGTGACTCGGGGGATATGACCTAGTTTGTACTCTTTCCGGAGGTGTAGAAAAATAATGTATAGGAGCTTGGGATGCCTCCGATGAGATGTAATCCTCTTTTCATCGTAATAGTACTTTGTTTGGTCTTGTACTAAACCCTGTATGGTGTGTATGACGATGGAATAAAGAAGCAGTTTCTGTATCTACCATGTCATACGGATGATCATCTTGCATTTCGAGTTATTCCTTACATTTTTATCCTATGTCGGAATTTTATCATCCTGACTAAATCATTGTCTTGTTTACCTAGGATGGTCAACACGCGCGCTAACCCTGCTTCTCAAGAGCAGGCCGAAGGCAGTGAAGCCAGGGATGCAAATCTGCCTCATCCTCCTTCACTAGCCGAGGTTATGATGGAAGCTGAGAGAAACAAGCGGGAGACCAACCGTTTGTTAGAGCGTATTGAACAGAACACGGCACACCATCAGAGGACTAACATGGTGTCACTCAGTGATTTTATCAAATTACATCCACCCATGTTCCACCACTCCGTCGAGCCTCTCGACGCTGATGACTGGCTTCGCAGTATCTCTCACAAACTGCGTTCCGCGCTGCTAGCGGAGGCTGACAAGGTCACCTTTGCTGCATATCATCTTGAAGGCCCCGCCAATCTATGGTGGGAGAATTATGGAGCTATGCGCCCAGCGGGCCATGTCACTACTTGGGCTGAATTCAGCGAGGCTTTCCGTGAACATCACATTCCGGAGGGTCTCATGGACCGTAAGCGTGAAGAATTTTGCAGTTTCACCCAAGGCCGGCTTTCTGTGGATGCTTACAGCAGGGAGTTTGGTAATCTCGCCCGATATGCAACTGAGGAAGTGTCTACTGATGCCAAGAAGCAAGCAAGGTTCCGTAAGGGCCTTAGTCCTGAGCTTCGCCGCGACCTCCGTCTGCATGAGTGCACATCCTTCCAGAAACTTGTCAACAAAGCCATCAGTGCTGAAACTGGTCAGACTGACTATGACACAACACGCAAGCATGGCCGTGACATGGGTTCCTCATCCGGTGCTGGTCCTCAGAAGCGCCGCGTGTGGGTACCCAACACCGCCCTGCTACCCAGGTTCACACCGAGGCCATCTTTCCAGGCGCCTCGCCCTGTTCAACAGTCTGCACCGGCCAAGCCCTATGGGGGTCCATCTAACAATGCTCCTCCACGTACCAGTTCCGTGACTTGTTTCAAGTGTGGGGAATCTGGCCACTATATGCGTGAGTGTCCCCAGACCAACCCCAATCAATCTGCTAAAGCTGTTGGCCGTGGCAAGCCGACAGGAAAAATATTCCACGCCAAGCCGGTCACCGCTTCACGTGGCCATGTCAACTGTATCTCTGCCGAAGAAGCTCAAGAGGATCCCAACGTCGTTCTTGGTACGCTTCTTGTTAATTGCCACCCGGCATCTGTTCTTTTCGATACAGGAGCCTCTCATTCTTTTATATCTGAAAACTATGCTCGCTTGCATAACGTCGCATTCGGTGATATGCCAACCTCTATGGTAATTCAAACTCCGGGATCCAAATGGCAAACTTCTAGAGTAAGCCATGGAAATGAAATCCAAGTCGACAGACTTGTTTTCCTCGCGTCTTTGATAGCCCTTAAATCTTCAGATATTAATATCATTTTGGGTATGGACTGGATGTCAGCTCATCAAGCCAAAATTGATTGCTTCTCTAGGACTGTTCAACTCACCCATCCTTCGGGGAAGATAGTCAATGTCTTGACCCGAATAGCTAAGCGAGAATTATATTCTCTTAACGCCAGCCCTTTGCCAGACCTTGAGGACGTTCCGGTAGTCCGTGACTTCCCGGATGTCTTCCCAGAAGAATTGCCAGGTGTTCCACCTGACAGGGATGTTGAGTTCGTAATAGACCTCATTCCAGGAACCATTCCGATTGCTAGAAGACCTTATAAGATGGCACCACTAGAACTAGCCGAGCTTAAGAAACAACTCGATGAGTCCTTGAAAAAGGGTTTCATCCGACCTAGCTCTTCTCCGTGGGCTTGCCCCGTCCTATTCGTCAAGAAGAAGGATGGTACGGACCGGATGGTTGTAGATTACCGACCTGTCAATTTGGTCACAATCAAGAACAAATATCCGCTTCCCAGGATCAACGACCTGTACGATCAGCTCGCTGGATCCTCAGTCTTCTCCAAGATGGATTTGAGGTTGGGCTACCATCAAATCAAAATCAGAAACGGGGACATTCCTAAAACGGCCTTTGTTACTCGTTATGGCCAATACGAGTACACCGTCATGTCCTTCGGTTTAACCAACGCTCCAGCCACCTTTTCTCGGTTAATGAACTCAATCTTCATGGAGTATTTGGATAAATTCGTCGTGGTTTACCTCGATGATATACTCATCTACTCCAAGAACGAGGAAGAACATACCGAACATCTAAGGCTAGTGTTGCAGAAACTTCGAGAGCATCGCCTTTATGCCAAATTTTCTAAATGTGAATTCTGGTTGTCAGAAGTGACCTATCTGGGTCATGTAATATCTGGTAAAGGTATTGCTGTTAACCCTGAGCGAGTTCAAGCCGTCCTTAATTGGACTCCACCTGAATCGGTCAAGCAAGTTCGGAGCTTTCTGGGCTTAGCGAGCTATTGCCGTCGCTTTGTCGAAAACTTCTCCAAAGTTGCTAAACCTCTAACCGAACTCCTCAAGAAAGATAAAAAGTTCGAATGGACTCCACAATGTGAGCACAACTTTCAGGAACTGAAAAGACGCCTGACTTCTGCTCCCGTACTGGTACCGCCAGACTTCTCCAAGGATTTTGTTATCTACTGCGACGCCTCGCGACAAGGACTAGGTTGCATTCTCATGCAAGATCGACACGTAATTGCCTACGCTTCACGGCAATTGCACCCACACGAGGAGAATTATCCTACTCATGATCTAGAGCTTGCAGCTGTAGTCTATGCACTTAAGACCTGGCGACATTACCTCCTCGGTAATCGTTGCGAAATATTCACTGATCACCAAAGTTTGAAGTACATCTTCACCCAACCGGATCTGAACCTCAGGCAAAGACGTTGGGTTGAATTGATCACAGACTTCGACCTAGGAATAACCTACACCCCAGGGAAAGCCAACGTCATGGCTGATGCGCTAAGTCGTAAATCTTATTGTAACAACCTGATGTTACAACAAAGTCAACCGCTTCTCCATGAGGAATTTCGGAAGCTTAACCTTCACATTGTACCTCAAGGTTTTCTTTCCACTTTGGTGGCAAAACCTACCCTTACGGATCAGATTATTAAAGCACAGAAGGTAGATCCGGGAATCTCCCGCATCAAGAGAAACATTCAGAAAGGAATTGCGAATTGCTTCTCCATTAATGATCAAGGGGTCGTATACTTCGGGAATCGACTAGTGGTTCCCAAAGTGCGAAACCTGAGGCGTTTGATCCTTAAGGAAGCTCATGAATCTCCTCTCACCATTCATCCCGGTAGTACTAAGATGTATCAGGACCTACGCCAGAGGTTCTGGTGGACTAGGATGAAGAGAGAAATTGCTCAGTATATTGCTAATTGCGACGTCTGTCGTCGTGTAAAAGCAGAGCATCAACGGCCTGCTGGCACCCTTCAACCCCTAGCTATTCCTGAATGGAAATGGGATAAAATTGGTATGGATTTCATTACCGGTTTTCCCAGGACCAAGAGAGGGAATAATGCTATTTTCGTCGTGGTCGATCGTCTTTCCAAAGTAGCCCATTTCCTACCTGTTCGTGAGAGTATAACCGCTAGTCAGCTGGCAGACTTATACATCTCCTGAATAGTGTCTCTCCATGGTGTTCCTGTGGAAATTAACTCGGATCGAGGAAGTCTTTTCACCTCTCGATTTTGGGAAAGTTTCCAAAATGCTATGGGAACCCGTCTCTCCTTTAGCACCGCTTTCCACCCTCAGTCGAGTGGTCAAGTGGAACGCGTCAACCAAATTCTAGAAGACATGCTTCGAGCCTCTGTTATCTCATTTGGAATGGACTGGGAGAAGTGTCTTCCATTTGCCGAATTCGCCTACAACAACAACTATCAATCTAGCTTGGGTAAAGCCCCTTTTGAAGTTCTCTATGGACGACGGTGTCGAACACCCCTTAACTGGTCAGAAACCGGGGAAAGACAATCCTTTGGCCCGGATATGATTCAGGAAGCAGAAGAACAAGTTCGCATCGTTCGTGAAAAGTTGAAAACAGCCCAATCTCGTCAAAAGAGTCAATATGACCGAAAACATAAGGCTATGACTTTCGAGGTTGACGAGAAGGCTTATCTTCGGGTCACCCCTCTGAAGGGAACCCATCGTTTCGGTATCAAAGGCAAATTGGCTCCTCATTACATTGGACCTTTTCGCATTCTCGCCAAACGAGGAGAAGTTGCCTACCAGTTGGAACTACCTCCGCACCTCTCCAGAGTCCACGATGTCTTCCATGTTTCCCAACTCAGGCGTTGCTTCTCGGATCCTATCCGTGGAGTAGACTACAAAACGCTTGATCTCCAAGATAATCTTACATACCGAGAGTACCCCATTCGTATCCTCGATCGGGCCGAGCGTACCACTCGACGTCATAATATCAAGTTTCTCAAGGTTCAATGGTCGCACCATTCTGAGGATGAAGCAACTTGGGAAAGGGAGGATCGTCTTCGACTCGAGTACCCCGCCTTCTTTCCGGAGGAACGCAAATCTCGGGACGAGATTCTTTTGAGTGGGGGTGAGTTGTCACACCCTAGCTAGTCATGCATTAGAGTGTTGCATCATGTTTACTCTTTCATCAGAAACTTGAAATGGGGATGACAGAACCCCCAGTCCCCTCTGAAACCAACTAGGGTTACTAAAATAATTTTCAATGAACCTGAAATGCCCTTCTAAAATGCCCATCATTTTTGTCTTGGTTCAGAACCTCTGCCAAAAGTGGTGCACATTTTCCTAGGCCATCCTAGGGTTTTTGAATTAAATCATAAATATTTGAATTTGGGCATTTAAAATTATATAAAATATTTAAATGCTCAAATATCTCCAAACTAAAATGTTTCATGTTGGAAATAATCCAACTATGGGCTAGGAATAGTTTGGTGATTTTTGAAGTTGCCTAGGTATTTTATTAAATTCAACAAAGTTGCAGTTATATTAAATAAAAACAGAAACAGAAAAAAAGGGGAAAACTTACCTGGCGCCACCGCAGGCCCACCAGCCAGCCCACCTGGCCGGCCCAGCCCGGCCACCGCTCCAGCGAGCTGCTTGGCTCGCCAGGCAGGCAGCCAAGGTGCTCGGCGGCGGCACCGCAGCTCGCCACGCAGCTGCACGCCGCCCTGCCTCCCCCTCTCGCCGCCCTGATGGCCTGGACGAGCTCCACGTCGCGCCCCGACCCTCCTGGACATCTCCATTCGCCCCCAGTTCCTCTCCCTCGCGCTCCCACGCCATGGCCGACGCCACCGTCGCCGCACCTCCACCGTAGCCGTGCTCCCCTTCGTCTCCACGCCGCGCCACCGTGTCCAGAAGCTCTGCCGTCCTCCACTTCTTCGAGCTAGTCGAGCCCCGAGCGCTCGCGTGCCCCGAAGCCGCCGCACCAACCTCGCCCGAACCGCCATCGCCGGAGATCCCCTTCGCCGTCGCCGCCGCAGCAGCTCGTCCCCGACCACGCCGTCCTCTCCATCAAGACCGCAGTGAGCTGGGCTAACTTCCCCTTCCTCTCTTTCTCTCTCTCGTGCACCACAGCGAGCACACCAAGCTCACCCGCACGCGCCGTCGCGGACCTCGTCGCCGACGTGCTTCCGGCCACACTCCGGCCACAAGATGGTGTCCATCTTACTCACCGAGTCCCACAACACCTAGCTAGCCACTCCACGAGCCTCACCGACCCCTCTAGCGCCTAGTTCATCTTCGACCGAGCCCCGGTGGCCGCCAAAGTCGTCGCCGGCGCCAACTCCGGCCACCCCGACCCCAACGGACTCCACCAAGAGCTGCGGTTTGTCCTCAGCTCCACTCCGGTGGTCTCCGCGGCCCATTTGGTGGCCGAAATGGCCAAAACCACTCCCGCCGCCGCGTCGGGCTCGCCGGCGGCTAAACGCCGGCGTCGCTGGCTTTGACTTTGACCACGGGTGGGCCCTGGTTGACTCCCCTGAGTCAATGACAGGTGGGGCCCAGCCCTGTTAATTAAACAGGATTAGTTTTAATTAAATTTTAATTAAAATAACCACCCTGACATGCGGGACCCACTGTCAGGTTTGACCCAGACCTGTTCCGTTGACCTGCTGACGTCACACTGACGTCAGGCTGGCGCAGTAATTGATTTTCTGGATTTAATTTAAATCAGGAAATTCCAGAATATTATTTAAACTTC
Source organism: Triticum dicoccoides (assembly GCF_002162155.2). NCBI lineage: Eukaryota > Viridiplantae > Streptophyta > Magnoliopsida > Poales > Poaceae > Triticum > Triticum dicoccoides. The sequence continues at coordinate 543,925,818 of NC_041386.1, read as the reverse complement.
AAAAATTCATAACTTTTATTCTGTAACTCCAAATTGGACAAATTATATATGAAAAATGATCAGAAAAATCCAATCTATCCATCTGTACTATTTTCATGCATGATCAAACAAGTTAAATTGATGTTTTAAGCAGAACAAGGAAAAGCACTTTAAAAGGCCATATTTGAATTTGAAATTTGAATCCTTGATTCAAATTTGCTCAAACCCTTCTGGTTTTAGTTGCATTAGCCCAACACACTCATATTGCCATGTTTCATGCATGCATCATATTGTTGCACATTGTTTGGTGATGGTTGTGTATCGGTGTCCTTTGCGACAGGTTCTGCCTCCGAGGAGTACCGTGATTACCCTAACGAAGAACCGTATGAGTGCATCGAACCATCAGGCAAGCAACCAACCATTTGATCATATCGATACAATCCCATGTTCTCGCTCCTGCTCTCTTTTACTGCATTAAGACAACGCGTTTCAAACTGCTGTGTGCTACGGTAGTTGAACCCATTTCCTCTGCATGACCTGTCATTGCCACAGTAACTAGATGAAACCCACTAGCATGTGTAGGAGTTGATTGAGCCATATGTATGTGTTGTTCCTACCTTGCTATGCCTGCTATGCTTAGAGTCGTGTCAGGTCTGGTTCATCTGGATGATGGGCTAGAGTGAAATGTTTATGTCGGTAATGAGAGTGGTGTGGTGAACACGGTTTGGTAAAGGTATCGATGAGAGGCCATGTAGGAGTACATGGTGGGTTGTTTCATTGAAGCCGACCTTAAGCACTGAGATCTGTATGTGTGATTTAAGAATCAGCTACTACCATGCATTGGGCCCGAAACCAATGGACCCTCTCGGCTTCTTATTCACCCTAGTTCTCCGTCCAGGAGTTGCAAGTAGTTTCTAGTGTTTGTAGCCTACTGGAGGCCGTGGACAGCGCTGACCGTAGGGGTGGGCTGTGATGCGGTAGGTACGTGGCACGGTGTACCGAATACCCGTTAGGTATCTCGGGAACCCTGTTCACATCGTTCGGGGCCGTATGGGAAACCTCAGCCGGACTCCCTGCGGATGGAACCTGGATAGGCGATAAACCTGGACTGGAGGCTTAGGTGATTAGGTAGGTCGTGGCCGACACCCACGTTGGGCTTCCGCTTGAAGGTTGCCGAGTACATGTCGTGTAAACGACGGTAAGTGGTGAGAGCGTGTATGAAGGAGTACACCCCTGCAGGGTTAACATGATCTATTCGAATAGCCGCGTCCGCGGTAAAGGACTACTTGGTTGCCTATACAGTTCATAGACAAGTAAATGGAAACTGTTAAAAGCCTCAAGATAAGTGTGAGTGCCGAGGATGGCTCTTCCGTAGGAAGACGGAGGTGGATCCTTGGTAGTGTATTGAAGTGGTGAGTAGTGGACTCGTGTGCGCAAAACCATTTCAAGTTGGAGTATCGTAGGATAGTCTAGCCAAGAGTCAAAGCTGGCTTGCTGCAATAACTCCACCAACCCTTCTTGATAATATGCATGTATGTAGGATCTGATGTAAGTCTTGCTGAGTACCTTTGTACTCATGTTGCTATAATCTACATTTTTACAGAAGACGCTGCAACCCCTTCTGATGGGTTCTATGTAGACGTTGACATCAACGAGTAGGCTAAAGACCCAGGTGGTGAACCTGAGCTTGTGAAGGACCACGTAGTATAGTTAGGCTTTCCAAGCCTCTTTTATTTTACTAGTTGTCTGTACTCAGACAAGTTACTTCCGCTGCTGGTTTGTATGACTGTATGACTTGTATGTTGGGTCGTGAGACCCGTACCTGTGTGTATGTTATGTATGGCTCCCTGAGCCTTAAATAAAGTACTTGTGTCGTAGAGTCATGTTGTGATGCTTCGTTGTATTTGCACATATCGAGCATATTATGTGTATGATTGAAATGCTTGGTATGTGTGGGATCTGACTATCTAGTTGTTTATCTTTAGTAGCCTCTCTTACCGGGAAATGTCTCCTAGTGTTACCGCTGAGCCATGGTAGCTTGCTACTGCTCTGGAACACTTAGGCTGGCCGGCATGTGTCCTTCTTCGTTCCTGTGTCTGTCCCTTCGGGGAAATGTCACGCTTTGAGTACCGGAGTCCTGTTAGCCCGCTACAGCCCGGTTTACCGGAGTCCTGCTAGCCCAGTGCTACAGCCCGGACCCACTTGCTGATGACCGACACGTTCGAAGCTGGGTCATGGATGCCTGTCCCTGTAAGTCTGTGCCACTTTGGGTTTACGACTAGTCATGTCAGCCCGGGCTCTTTATCATATGGATGCTAGCGACACTATCATATACGTGAGCCAAAAGGCGCAAACGGTCCCGGGCAAAGGTAAGGCGACACCCGTGGGGATACCGTGCGTGAGGCCGCAAGGTGATATGAGGTGTTACCGGCTAGATCGATGTGACATCGAGTCGGGGTCCTGACATAACTAAGCAGAAGGCATTTCAACAAATTAGAAGCACTGCAAGCTAGACACCATATGAAAGATGCAACCAATATCACTTTGCCAAGTTCAAACTGTATGGCGTTTCAACAAATTAGAAGCAGTACATGCTAGAAATCATATGAAAGACACAACCAATATCACAGTGGCGACTTAAAGGTGCCTTATCATAAGTGACTGATGTGGGATATGCAAGAATAGTAGTCTGATGTAGAAACAAGAACACATGTCATATTCACAGACATTATGTGTAAGTAAGCAGATGCAATTCAACAAAGTTAGAAGCAATACAAGCTAGACATCATACGCAACATGCAACCACATATAGTAGTGCCAAGTTAGAGCAAGCACCTGTGATGGTGGAGTAGGGGAGATGTGCTCATCATCTACACAGCTACGTTGACTGTCTAGCCTTGGGTTGTCTTGCGAATCTTGTTGGGAGGATGGAGGAGTAGATTCTGTAGAGAACCTCTGTTTCAGTTGCTCGGAAGGACCACCATCATCCAATGCCTTGCCAATTTCCTTCAGCTTTATTGATTTTGCATTGTGAGGTCATATCGACAAGAAAATGGAATATCATTCGCTCTTCAGAACTCATTCATGCATGATACTGACGAACACTACTCTGATGAAAGGCAAAGTCATGATACGAGGATGGAATATGTACGAAAAAATGGACGGCTTGACATATTCACACCTATGATGTGGTAACTAAGCAGAAGGCACTTCAACAAATTAGAAACACTGCAAGACACCATATGGAAGGTGCAGTCAATATCACTCTGCCAAGTTAAAACTGTCTCGTCATAGGTGGCATTCATCAAACTAGAAGCAATACATGCTAGAAATCATATTCAAGACGCAAACCAATATCACACTGCCAACTTAAAGGTGTCCCATCATAAGTGACTGATGCAGGATACACAAGAAGAGTAGTTTCATGTAAGAACATGGCGTGATAGACAGATATAGTATGTACCAAAAACAGGAAAGCGTGTCATATTCACACGTATCATGTGTAAGCTAAGCAGATGCACTTTACACTAATTAGGAGCAATACGAGCTAGACACCATGTGCAACATGCAACCAGATATCGCATTGCCAAGTTAGATCAAGCACCTTGGATGGTGGAGTAGGGGAGCGGAGACTTGGACCTTGTAATGCACTATCAGTACAAGGAGCGTCGGTACAGATGCTCCGTTTATGTTGCTGCAGAGGACCACCATCATCGCCTTCCTTACTCTTTTCCTTCCTCTTTCTTGATTTTGCCTTGTCAAGTCAAACCCACAAGAAAAAAGAATAAAATTTTCTCTTCAAAACTCATTGATGCATGATACGAACACTACTTTCATGTAAGGCAGCCGCATGATAGGAGGATGGAATATATATGAAAAACAGGACGACGTGACATATTGACATGTATGATGTATAAAGTGTAAACTAAGCACAAGGTGATTGAAGTTGTTAGAATCGATGCAAGCTAGAAACCATATGAAAGATGAAACCAATATCACTCTGCCAAATTAAAAGGGCTCCCTAACAAATGTATTTGACCAAACTAGAAGCAATATATGGCAACAAGCTAGAAATAATATGCAATATGCAACGAATAAAGGTGACTCATCGTAAGTGATTGATGCAGGATACAGAAGAGAGGTAGTTTCATGTAAGAACAAGGTTAACACATAGATGTAGTGTGTACCAAAAATAGGAAGGCATGTCATATTCACAGGTATAGTGTGTAAACTAAGCAAATGCAATTTACCCTAATTAGAAGCATTACAAGCTAGACACCATATGCAACATGCAACCACATATCACACTGCGAAGTTAGAGCAAGCACCTGTGATGGTGCTGTAGGGGAAGTGCGGTCTTCAGGTACAGAGCTACATTCAATATCTTCATTTAGGCTTGCTGTTTCTTGAGAATCATGTGGAGAGGATGAAATTGCATTCTTTATAAGAGTATTGCGTCTCATATTAACCCACGCGCGTGACTGTCTCATCATAATCGATAGACGCAGGATACACAAGAACAGTAGTTTGATGTAAGAACATGGTGTGATAGGCAGATGTAGTATGTACCAAAAACAGGAAGGCGTGTCATATTCACATGTATAATGTGTAAGTTAAGGAGATGCAATTTAGCAAATTAGGAGCATTGATGAGAGATACATAAGAAAAGTGCCTTATCATAAGATATAGTATGTACCAAAAATAGGAAAGCATGTCATATTCACATGTATCATGTGTAAGCTAAGCAGATGTAGTTTACACTAATTAGGAGCAATACGAGCTAGACACCATATGCAACATGCAACCAGATATCACACTGCCAAGTTAGAGCAAGCACCTTGGATGGTGGAGTAGGGGAGCGGAGACTTGGACCTTGTAATGCACTATCAGCACAAGGAGAATCGGTGCAGATGCTCCATTTACGTTGCTGCAGAGGACCACCATCATCACCTTCCTTACTCTTTTCCTTCCTCTTTCTTGATTTTGCCTTGTCAAGTCAAACCCACAAGAAAAAGGAATAAAATTTGCTCTTCAGAACTCATTGATGCATGATACTGACAAACACTACTTTCATGTAAGACGAACACTACATATCACACTGCCAAGTAAGAGCAAGCACCTGCGATGGTGGTGTGGGGGAATTGCGGTGATCAACTAGAGAGCTACATTGACTATCTTCATTTAGCCTTGCTGTTTCTTGAGAATCATGTGGGGAGGATGACACTGCACTCTTTATACGAGTATGGCGTCTCACAGAAACCCACCCAGGTGACTGTCTCATCATAAGTGATTGACGAGGGATACAAAAGAGCATTAGTTTGATGTACGAACATGGTTAATACACATATGTAGTATGTATCAAAAATAGGAAGGCATGTCATTATCAAAGGTATAATGTGTAAAGTAAGTAGATGCAATTTAACCAAATTGGAAGCAATACAAGCTAGACACCATATGCAACATGCAACCACATTTGACAGCGCAAAGTTAAAACAAGCACCTGGGATGGTTGTGTGTGGCAATTGAGATCATCAACTGCAGAGCTAAGTTTACTGTCTCAAACTGCTGACACTGCACCCGTTAGAGCGCTGGAACGCTTAGTGCTTATCTTCGAATTACACTGGAGCGACTTCTGTCTTTTCTTTTCTGCATTCATCAACACTGCGTCAGAGTCTAAAATACCCATGCATAAAAAACAATAGTGTGAGTATGGGTGAAGTGTGTGCACAATTAGTACAGTGTAAAGGTAGTAGATGGCAGGTCGGTGAGAAATAAATGACGGGAGACATATGATAGCTCTACAACATGCATGACACACTAAATTACTACAAGATTCTATGAAAATAACAGTCAACTGAAATCAAATAGGTCAGTCCATTTTTTCTGCACCGTCCGATGTACAAAGAACGGGCAGATCACCTTCATCTACCTCCAGCGAGTCAGTGTTGACGAGCTTCCTCGAAACGCCAGCGACCATCAGCCCAGTATTCCTCCCCTGCCTGCGCCCTCCCCTCGACCTCACCGCACCGCTGTGCTTGGCACCGCCCCCGGCCATCCATTCAAGCCCCGCCGACTTCCATATTGGGCGCAAGCAGCTCCTTCTCCCCACACCCCTATGATAGACACCGATGCGCCGCTTCCCCGGGGAACAGGCAGACTAGGTGCTCTGCGCGCCTAAGCGGGTGATGCTTCTTTTAATTGTGGTTCGACTGACCTTGAATTGAAATCCAGGGGGGCTACTGACCTCTAGCAAAGGTGAAATAGTAAAAGGGAGGAAACCTTGTGCATTTAGTATCACGAAGAAGATGCAGTAAGAAGTGCTCAACTAGTTTCTTTCATGGGATGAATACAGTGTGAGCAGAGACGTAAGATTTGCACGAATAAGGGAAGAGGAGTACCTCTTTCTCCTGGCAGTGCTGTGTCCTCCTTCTGTTTTTCCGACAATCTTCTTGTTGTTCGCCGGAAACCAGAAGTTGTGGAGAACGGTGCAACCTTGGACGAACCCATGGCCAAGTTGTTGAGTGTGAAAAAACCAGGCGCAACGGCTACCTCGTCGGTCCGGCGAGACACGGCGGGGTGAGGCGGCGGCAGCGGCGAGGCGGCATGGCGGGGCTGCGATAGGGCGGCGCGGCACGTCAGCGGGCGGCGGTCGCTGCGGGCGGGGCGGGGTGGTGGTGGCGGTGGGGGGGCTGGTATTTAAGAGGGGGTGACTTGGGGAGGGGGCAAGGGGCGGCGGCGGTTTGCAAAAAGAATCAAACCAAACGGAGCAACGAAACTCAAACGGTGAAAGAAACAAGATCCGTTTACTAATCTGGACATAGGTCAAATTTTACAGTAGCAAAAGCTTGTTCAAGTTGGTTAAACGGAAAGAGGGTCTCGAGACAAAGATCTAGGCGCTTGAATCGCCTGATTCCGATAAACGAGCGAGATAAACTAGAACAAAAATCGGATCAGAAATAACCACGGAAAAATCCGATTAAAGAAAACTGACGAACAGGCTAACGAACGAGCGTTCGTTATCTGTAACTAACGAGCGAAAACCGTTCGTTAAAACGAACGTACGGACGAACGACCGCTAAAAAGAAAAACCGGGAAAAACCGATGAACCAAAAAAAAACGAATTAGGGTTTTCTTTTAAAAAAACCGGATCTGTTTTCTTAAAAAAACCGGTGCAACGGCTACCTCGTTGGTCCGGCGAGATATGGCGGTGACGGCGGGGCGAGGCGCGGCGGGGCTGCGGCAGGGCGGCGCCGCGGCAGGGCGGCGCGGCACGACAGT
>NC_041386.1:543911697-543917759 GCF_002162155.2 Triticum dicoccoides | reverse complement strand
TGCGGCTGCGGGCGGGGCGAGGCGGCGGTGGCGGGTGGTGGTGGCGGTGGGAGGGGGCTGGTATTTAAGAGGGGGTGACTTGGGGAGGAGGCAAGGGGCGGCGGGGAGGGGAGTCTGGCTCGGACTCCTCGAGTCGGCGGCGGTGCGGCGTGGCCGGTCTCCTGGAAGGAGATGGCGTGCGGGGAGGTGGGCCGGCGGCTGGGCTTCGGCCCAGTTAGCCTGTGCGCACTTTTTTTAATTAATTCCGCCGAAACTAAAAAAATCCTAAAAAATAAAATAAAAATCCAAAAATGCCAAAACAAATTTTCACCATCTAAATGAAATATTTAGAACAAGATGAACATTTTCTTGGCCCTAAAATGCAATTTTGAAAACGTGCAATTTTTTTAATGCAAACAAAATTGCAATAAAATCCAAATAAAAACAGATAATTGATTTTAATATTTTTCCTCCCATATTTCATTTATTTTGGAGAAGTCATATTATCTCTTCTCATATATTTTATTATGAAATATTTTCGGAGAGAAAAATAATTAAAACCAAAATTCTCGTTTCAAAATTTGATAAAATCAAATTTGAAAACCGGGGAAATCCCTAACTCTCTCCGAGGGTCCTTGAGTTGCTTAGGATTTCGAGAATCGCGAGACAAAATGCAATAAAATATGATATGCAAGAATGATCTATGTATAACATTCCAAATTGAAAATTTGGGATGTTACACGTTCGCTTTACCTAGAACATGTATGAAACTAGAAGTACTTTGTAGGTGTTTCTGGATAGGTTTGCAAGATAATAAAGAGCGCGTAAATAAAAAGTAGGGGCTATTTAGATGAAGACACAACTAAGTTAGTTTTAGTAGAGAGCTTTTGTCACGGTAAAGTTATTTGTCCCTAGGCAATCGATAACTAGACCGGTAATCATTATTGCAATTTTATTTGAGGGAGAGACGTAAGCTAACATACTTTCTCTTCTTGGATCATATGCACTTATGATTGGAACTCTAGCAAGCATCCGCAACTACTAAAGATCATTAAGGTAAAACCCAACCATAGCATTAAAGCATCAAGTCCTCTTTACTCCCATACGCAAGAAACCTACTTACTCCGTTACTCGGGTCTGTGCTTCTGTCACTCACGCCACCCACCATAAGCAAATCATGAACATATTGCAGACCCTACAGCGGGGATCCCTCACACTTACGCGACATGGAGAGCACCATAGGATAGCACCAATAATAAAACATGCAACTCAAACCAATCATGATCATAAATTAACCCATAGGACAAAACGGATCTACTCAAACATCATAGGATAACCATACATCATTGGGAAATAATATATAGCATTGAGCACCATGTTTAAGTAGATATTACAGCGGGTAAAGGAGGGGTTACACCACTGCATAGAGGGGGGAAGAGTTGGTGATGAGGACGGTGAAGTTGTTGGTGTAGATTGCGATGATGATGATGGCCCCGGCGGCGTTCCGGCGCCACCGGGAGAGAGGGGGAGAGAACCCCCTTCTTCTTCTTCTTCTTCCTTGACCTTCCCCTAGATTGGAGAAGGGTTTCCCCTCTGGTCGACGGCCTCCATGGCACGGGAGGGGCGAGAGCCCCTCCGAGATTGGATATGTCTCTCTGTCTCTCCCTGTTTCTGCCCTCTCACCGTTTCTTAAATTCCCGGAGATCCTTCACTCCGATTGGGCTGAAATTTAGACACAATTTTTATCTAGATATTAGCTTTCTTGCGGCAAAAGAAGGGAACCAACCACCTTATGGGGTTGCCACAAGGGCCCAGGGCGCACCTGATCCCCTGGGGCGCGCCCCCTACCTCGTGGCCCCCTCGGGCATCGTCTCGCGTTGATTCCACTTCCCAAAATTCACATGTGTTCCAAAAAAAATCTTCGTCAGTTGCTATCTCATTTGGACTCCGTTTGATATGGATTTTCCGCGAGACAAAAAACATTTAGCAAACAGGAACTGGCACTAGGCACTGGATCAATATGTTAGTCCCCAAAATGGTATAAAAAGTTCCAAAAGTATAAGAAAGTTGTATAATATTGGCATGGAACAATCAAAAATTATAGATACGACGAAGACATATCAGCATCCCCAAGCTTAATTCCTGCTCGTCCTCGAGTAGGTAAATGATAAAAAAGATAATTTTTGATGTGGAATGCTACCTAGCATAATCTTGATCATGTAATCTAATCATGGCATGAATATTAAGACACGAGTGATTCAAAGCAATAGTCTATCATTTGACATTAAGATAATAATACTTCAAGCATACTAATAAATCAATCATGTCTTTTCAAAATAACATGGCCAAAGAAAGTTATCCCCACAAAATCATATAGTCTGGCTATGCTCCATCTTCACCACACAAAATATTCAAATCATGCACAACCCCGATGACAAGCCAAGCAATTGTTTCGAACTTTTGACGTTCTCAAACCTTTTCAACTTTCACACAATACATGAGCATGAGCCATGGACATAGCACTATGGGTGGAATAGAATATGATGATGGAGGTTGTGTGGAGAAGACAAAAAAGAACAAAGTCTCACATCGACGCGGCTAATTAATGGGCTATGGAGATGCCCATCAATTGATGTCAATGTAAGGAGTAGGGATTACCATGCAACAGATGCCCTAGAGCTATAAGTGTATGAAAGCTCAAACTGAAACTAAGTGGGTGTGCATCCAACTTGCTTGCTCATGAAGACCTCGGGCATTTGAGGAAGCCCATCATCGAAATATACAAGACAAGTTCTATAATGAAAAATTCCCACTAGTATATGAAAGTGATAACTCAAGAGACTCTCTATATGAAGAACATGGTGCTACCCTGAAGCACAAGTGTGGTGAAAGGATAGTAACATTGCCCCTTCTCTCTTTTTCTCTCTTATTTGTTTTGTTTTGTTTTTTTGGTGGGCCTCTTTAGCCTTTTATTTATTTGGGCTTCTTTGGTCTCTTTTATTTTGATAACCTCACTTGGGACAATGTTCTAATAATGATGATCATCACACTTTTATTTACTTACAACTCAATACTAGAACAAAGACATGACTCTATATGAATGCCTCCGGCGGTGTACCGGGATGTGCAATGATCTAGCGTAGCAAAGATATCAAAAAATGGACAAGCCATGAAAATATCATGCTAGCTATCTTACGATCATGCAAAGCAATAAGACAATGAAAGCTCAAGTCATGTATATGATGATGATGGAATTTTCATGGCAATATATCTCGGAATGGCTATGGAAATGCCATAATAGGAAGGTATGGTGGCTGTTTTGAGGAAGATATAAGGAGGCGTATGTGTGATAGAGCGTATCGTATCACGGGGTTTGGATGCACCGGTGAAGTTTGCAACAAGGTGAGAAAGGGCAATGCACGGTACCGAAGAGGCTAGCAATGATGGAAGGGTGAGAGTGCTTATAATCCATGGACTCAACATTAGTCATAAAGAACTCACATACTTATTGCAAAAGTCTATTAGCTATCGAAACAAAGTACTACGCGCATGCTCCTAGGGGGTAGATTGGTAGGAAAATACCATCTTTCGTCCCCGACCGACACTCATAAGGAAGAAAATCAATAAATAAATCATGCTCCGACTTCATCACATAACGGTTCACCATACGTGCATGCTACGGGAATCACAAACTTCAACACAAGTATTTCTACAATCCACAACTACCCACTAGCATTACTCTAATACCACCATCTTTATATCGCGAAACTATTGCAAGGAATCAAACATATCATATTCAGTGATCTACAAGTTTTATGTAGGATTTTATGACTAACCATGTGAATGACCAGTTCCTGTCATCTCTGTAAATAGATATAAGTGAAGCAAGAGAGTTTAATTCTTTCTACAAAAGATATGCCCACGCTCTAACAAATATAAGTGAAGCAAAAGAGCATTCCACAAATGGCCGTTTTCTATGTGTAGGGAAACAGGCAATCCAAACTTCAAATGATATAAGTGAAGCACATGAAGCATTCTATAAAGCCATACTCAAAAGATATAAGTGAAGTGCAATGAGCATTCTATAAATCAACCAAGGACTATCTCATACTAGCATGGTGCATAAAAGAAAAGTGAAAACTAAATGCAAAAGACGCTCCAAGATTTGCACATATCGCATGAACGAAACGAATCCGAAAACATACCGATATTTGTTGATGAAAGATGGGATGCCTTACGGGACATCCCCAAGCTTAGACGCTTGAGTCTCCTTGAATATTTACTTGGGGTGCCTTGGGAATCCCCAAGCTTGAGCTCTTGCCTCTCCTCCTTCTACTCACATCGAGAGCTCCTCGATCTTCAAACACTTCATCCACACAAAACTCAACACAAAGCTCGGTAAGATCCGTTAGTATAATAAAGCAAATCACTACTCTAAGTACTATTGCAAACCAATTCATATTTTGTTTTTTCATTGTAGCTAATGTAATATAACTTTTCCATGGCTTAATCCAATGATAGAAATCGATAGTTTCATCAAAACAAGCAAACTATGCATCAGAAACAGAATCTGTCTTAAACAGGACAGTCTGTAGTAATCTGAACATTAACCATACTTATATTACTCTAGAAATTCTAAAAAACTTAGGAAAAATAAAAAATTTGTATAGAAAGACAGAGCAAAAGTTTCAGATCCGTTTGGCGTTCCAGTAAAAAAATGTAAAATCGCTCACTACAGCCAAAGTTTCTTTCTTGCACCGCACAAACCAACAAGCAATGTAAACATCCTAAAGGTGAATCTTGGCACATTATTTTTATTTTTAAACTTTATAAAATCACACAACAGAAATAAATGACTCTCTAAAACTTCCGGGTTGTCTCCCTGGCAGCGCTTTCTTTAAAGCCATTAAGCTAGGCATATAGTGCTCAAGTAATGGATCCACCCAGATCCCAAGGTATATCAAAGCCAATTTTAATTAACAATGATTTGTGATTTATTAGTGAGCACAAAGTAACATATATCAAGCAATTACGAAGTCTAACTCTCTTCCTATGCATCGACATGTAATAAAAGAACGATTCATGCACACATAGTAAAGGCCAATGCATAGTATAAATAGTTTCTTGCAATTTTATCGTGTTGGAAGCATGGAGAGGCGGAGATGTAGTTCCTCTCTCATAATAATTGCAAGTAGGAGCAGCAAGCACATGCATATTATATCTATCAAAATCATCATGTGAAGTAGTGAAACGCAACCCATCAATATAATCCTTAATAAGGGTAAACTTCTCCAATATAGTGTAGTCGGGAGAATTCAAAAAGATAATAGGACTATCATGCGTGGGTGCAATAGCAACAATTTCATGTTTAACATAAGGAACTATAGCAAGTTCATCTCCATAAGCATAATTCATATTGGCATCTTGCCCACAAGCATAGTGTAACATCCCAAATTTTCAATTTGGAAAGTTATACACTAGATCATCATTGCATATCATATTTATTGCATTTTGGTTGATCCTAGAAATTTTTCGCAACTCAAGGACCCTCGGAGAGAGTTGGGGATTTCGTTATTTTCATATTTGAGTTGTCTCAAATTTTGAAAATAGGATCATTTGATTTTATTTATTTTATCTTCAATTATTTCTATTACAAACATATGAGAGAGGAAATAAAATGACTTTCCCAAAATAAAGAAATATTGAGGATTTAATAAAAAAATCAAATAAGATTTTATTTGGTTTTATTTGCTATTTTATTTGAATTTAGGAAAAATGCGCGTTTTTCAAAATTGCATTTAGGCCCCAAATAAATGTTCATCATGTGCGGCTTGATTTTAGAAGCCGGGGAAAATTTATTTCGGGAATTTTGGAGTCCATTTAGTACTCCTTTTGTTTTTTTTTCGAGCGTAAGTTTAAAAAAAACGTCTGAACCGACCTACGGGCCATGCTAGGCCCGGACTCCCCCGGACACAGCCTTTATAAGCCACCGGCCCATCTCGGCCCGAAACCCTAGCCGCCCGCCTCGAACCCCATGCCCGCCGCCGCGCCTGACGCCGCCGCCCGCGCCCGACGCCGCCGGA
>NC_041386.1:543881632-543910951 GCF_002162155.2 Triticum dicoccoides | reverse complement strand
GCTGACGCCGCCGCCTCGCCGAAGCCTCCGCCGCCTTCCCGCCGCCCGAGGTTTACCTCGATCCCACCGCCGGTTTTCCCAGAAAAACCGTTCGGTTATCGTCGGTTTTTTTGTTTCGTTTTTTTAGATCGGATTTTTTCCGGTTTAGGCTAATTAGCGAGCATTCGCTCGTTCATTCGTTTTAACGAACGCATTCTTCGTTTAGATTCAGTTAACGAACGTTCGTTCATTAAACTGTTCGTCGTTTTTCTTTTTCTCAGATTAAATCCGTGATTTTCTGATCGCGATTTCTGATCCGATTTTCGTTTTAGTTTATCTCTTCGCTCGTTTATCGGAATCAGGCGATTCAAGCACCTGGAGTTTCGTCTCAAAACCCTCTTTCCGTTTAACCAACTTAAACAAGTATTTGCTTCTGTAAAAATTGCCTTAGATCTAGAATAGTAAACGAAGCCTGTTTCTTTTGCCGTTTGTCTTTCGTTGCTTCGTTCGATTCGATTCTTTTTGCCAACCGGAGTTCTTAAGTTGAACTTTCTGGTTAAATCTCTTATTTGAGTTTTACCTGTGCATTAGTTGAGTACTTATTGTGTGCTTGTTTGTTTGCGATAGAGTACCCGGAGTGCACCGCTTGTTACTTCGAATCGCTAGGTTTCCCGGATCATCAGCAAGGCAAGAAACACTTTGATCATACCTCATACTACCCAGTTTTATTGCATTAGATCAATCCTTACACATTGCATGATTAGGATCTAATTAAATTGTGGGTTTGGGAAGTAGTTGAGGTAGTACCTATTACCTGCCTAATTATCAAACCTTTGGGAGTTACTTCTACGTTTGCTTATTATTGCTATGCTATGCTAGTAGACGTGGATTGGGTGAGTGTATCCATGACAGATGTGAGCTTTGTTAATTAATGGTTTACTTAAGGTGGCAACCTAAACACACATTTGGGTGAATTGAGGCACCTGGGTATTCCAGGATTTCCTGTTTTCTTTTGGACCGCCACCCAGGCTCAAAGGGATCATGAGATTATTCATGCTAGAAACTTCCATGTGCAACCACAAGCTATTATGGGCTCTAGCATAGTTGACTAAGTCGTGCGGACTCTTACAGTGGTAGACTAGCAGATGTAGGGGATGTAGGTGGTACGGTCTACCCATCGTAAGGTGCTTGCGCTTCTGAAAGACTATGTCTCGGTCATCCGTTTCTCAAACACCATATAGTGAGAGAAACCAAATGAAGGCGATTGAGTCTTGTGGGGAAAAGTGCGCAAACCTCTGCAGAGTGTATAAACTAATCATGGTTAGCCGTGTCCCCGGTTATGGACATCTTGAGTATCTAGTACCTGGATTATCATGTGAATCTCAACATGTTACTCTAAATATTTATTTTGTTGGGTTTGTTTAATGATGATGTTTAATTGGGATTGAGAATGCTGTCAACCATTCTCAATGTTTAACAACCACCATAAAAGTTAAATAAATTTATTCCTTTGCAGTAGGGAAAAATTGGCTTTACGCAAAACTGTAACCATAGAGCTTTCCACCAGCCAAATATGCATATAGTATAGCTGTTTCATTCCATTATTCTCTATGTGTTACATTGCCAGCATATTCCATGTACTGACCCATTTTCGGGCTGCAACGTTAATGTTGTAGACTTTTCAGACGACGATTAAGGAGTTTTAGGTCGTGGTTTTATACTCAGTGATGCCGTTGGAGTTGATGGACTCACTTATCTTCCAAGCCTTCCGCTGTTATCGTTATTAGATGGACTTAAGCCATTTTTATTGTAATAAGTTATCTTTGGAGACACTCGATGTAATAAGTGTGTGATTGCTACTCTGCTATAAATCCTTCAAGTGCTGTTTGGTGTCAGCATTACTGATCCAGGGATGACAGTAGAGCACAGAGATTGGACCGTTTGAGGTCTGGTCGCTACAAGATGGTATCAGAGCACACGCTGACTGTAGGACACGACCACTAAGCTAAAGACCTAGATCACTACTCACTCTCTTCTATTCTGACCTCTCATCTTTTCTACTCTTTTAGGATGGCGGATGCAAGGAACAAGTTCACTCAACCGGATGAAGATACACCCTTTGGACGTCACTTGAAGGAAGTCACTAGATACCTGAACATAGGAGTACCAAGCTTCACTGGAACCTACAACGCCACCTTACCTAAATCAAGTTCAAGTTCCAGGAAGGATGTTCATGCCAGTCACTGAGCCCATAGAGTTTTCTTTCGATGCACCCACCTGGAGTCTAGGAAAGAGCATGGCAGATCACATCGCCATGGGACGCATTGGAGAAGTCTACTGCAATGATCTCAAGGATACTATCTACCAGATTTGTGGGCACCGAAATGAGCACTGGGAGATGATCAGCACCAGAAATGATAGATCAATTGCAGCTTTGATACAGGAGTTAAACCAGCACATTCGACGTCAGGAGAACTAGATGTGCGCCGACATGATAGACCCGAAGAAGGCAAGGACACGAATCAAGGAACTGGAGGAAGAACTCAAGGCTACACGTGAAGATTTTGAAGAAGAAATTGAAGTATTAGTGGAAAAGAATGACGATCTGATCAAGAAGATTGGAATATTCATGGGAGACCCTACATCGGTAGAAGAAGACGAAGAACCCAAGGAGATTCGCCCGGAAGACTACATCATCATCGACGACACCGACTCAGATCCAGATGATAGCGATGATGACTATGTTGATGAAGCTGGAGCAGATATCATGGAGTCTGCAACCGAAGAATATTTCTAGTAGACCACCCCAACAGTAGTAGTAGTCCACCATGTAAATATAGTAGCCCGAGCACTTTTGCGATAGTTAGATCGATTGTATGCCCTTGTTTGGTTGATTGAATGAAGTGAATTGTTTGCTTTTGCCTCACGTGCATATGGGTAGTGTTTTCTCTTTAGGCCCCCTCTATTCTTAAATCTCATCCTTTTCTAAACCCTTAGATGCCCCCGAGACGTGACCCCGGATTTACCTTCCCACCGGATCTCACTCAGTTGATCCAGCAGCAGAACACATTGATGCAGTTACTAGTCTAGAATCAGAACTAGGGGAACAACAACAAGAACAACCCACCACCACCACCTGTTGATCACTTAGCCCGTTTTCTTAGGCTGAATCCATCGGTGTTTTCCAGTAGCACCGAGCGGATAGTAGCAGATGATTGGCTCCACAAGACAGCTAGAGAGTTGACCACAGCAGGATGCACTGATGCGGAGAAGGTGAAGTTTGCCGCACATCAGCTTGAAGGACCCGCAACATCATGGTGGGATAATTTCACAGCCACTTTCCCTGTCGATACTATCACATGGGACCAGTTTTAGCAGGCTTTTCGTACTGCCCTTGTTTCAGCAGGAGCTATGTCCATGAAGAAGCGAGAGTTTCGTAACTTGTGCCAAGGAGGACGGATAGTTGGCCAGTATGTGGAGGACTTTAGTAAGCTAGCACGTTATGCCCCAGATATCGTTGCTACGGATGCAGCTAAGCAGGAGAAGTTTCTGGAAGGGCTGAATGATGAGTTGAGAATGTAGTTGATGGAAGCAACCTTCAAAAACTACCAGGAGTTGGTAGATCGTGCTCTTATGATTGAAGGGAAGCAACAACAAATTGAGAATCGCAAGAGGAAGTACGCACAAGGAAAGTACAATTCAGGAGCTCAGTAGAAGCCATGATTTACCCCTAGGCTGGGAGGACATTTTTAGCATACCCATGGAGGAGGTAGTTTGCACAATCACAATGGCCCCAGGAATGGCAATGGGAATGGAGGAAGCAACGGCCAGAACCGCACCAACCCATCAACCCCAGCCAAGAAAGACCTGAGCCAAGTCACTTGCTTTAACTGCCAGAAGACCGGACATTATGCCAATGAATGTCTTGAATCCCAGAATGGAAATGGCAATGGAAGCTCTGGGAAGAAGCCGAACCCTTACAACAGGGGATAGGTGAACCACGTTAACGTGGAGGAGGTTGAAGAGCAGTCGGATGCAGTAATCGGTAAGTTTTTCGTTAAGTCATTTACTGCACTCGTTCTTTTTGATACTGGTGCATCGCATTCATACATATCAAGGGGATTTGTGGATAAGTATAAACTGCCAACCCGAGCCCTTAGGTCACCCATGTTAGTAACCTCGCCTGGAGCAGAACATATGGCTAGTCTATAGTGTGATCGGTTACCATTAAGGATTGGTAACTATGTTTTTCCCTCGGACCTAATCGTATTGGAATCCCAAGGATTGGATGTGATATTAGGCATGGATTGGTTATCAAATTATGAAGGGAATATTGAATGTGCCAGTAAGTCAATTTCACTTACCACCCCAGAAGGGAGAAGAATCAAGTATGTATCCAGACATGTGCCAAAGAGGACTCAAGTAAATTGTTTAACCGGAGTAGTGCAGGAGGAAGTACCAGTAGTGAAGGATTTCCCCGAAGTATTTCCAGAAGAGTTGCCAGGCATGCCACCGGATAGAGATATTGAGTTTTTGATTGAGCTTTTGCCAAGCATAGGGCCAATATCAAAGAGACCATATAGGATGCCTGCAAAGGATTTGGTGGAAATTAAGAAGCAGATTAAGGAGTTACTGGATAAAGGATATATTCGCCCAAGTTCATCGCCTTGGGGATCACCAGTACTTCTAGTGGAGAAGAAGGATGGATCGTTAAGGATGGTTGTCGATTATCGAGGATTGAATGAAGTAACCATCAAAAACAAGTACCCCCTACCGATGATCAATGATCTGTTTGATCGATTGCAAGGAGCTAAGGTATTTTCCAAGATCGATCTGCGATCAGGATACCACCAGTTGAAGATTCGGGAACATGATATACCCAAGACGGCTTTTACCACTAGGTATGGGCTGTACGAGTATACCGTTATGTCATTTGGTCTGACTAACGCACCTGCATATTTTAATGAACATGATGAACAAGGTGTTTATGGAGTTCTTGGATAAGTTCGTCGTAGTGTTCATTGATGATATCCTGGTTTACTCAAAGAATGAAGAGGAGCATAAGGAGCATTTGCGTTTGGTTCTTGGAAAGCTCAGAGAACATCAATTATATGCCAAATTTAGCAAATGTGAGTTTTGGTTGAAGGAAGTTGGATTTCTTGGACACGTTATATCCGGAGAAGGTATAGCAGTAGATCCCACTAAAGTTGATACCGTGACCAAGTGGGAAGCACCAACCACCGTGGGAGAGATCCAAAGTTTTCTTGGACTCGTAGGATACTACCGGAGGTTTATTGAGAATTTCTCAAAGATTGTGAAGCTTATGACTAAGTTGCTGAAGAAGGATACCAAGTTCATATGGACGGAGGAATGTGAGGCTAGTTTTCAGGAGTTGAAGAAACGTTTGGTTACCTCACCCGTGTTGATTTTACCGGACCAGACCAAGGATTATGAGGTGTATTGCGACGCTTCACGATGAGGACTTGGAGCAGTGCTTATGCAGGAAGGCAGAGTTGTTTCATATGCCTCACGATAGCTTAAGCCTCATGAGTTGAATTATGCCACGCATGATTTGGATTTAGCAGCCGTAGTGCATGCATTGAAGACTTGGAGACATTTTCTGATTGGAAACCATTGCGAGGTGTACACGGATCACAAGAGTTTGAAGTATATTTTCACGCAGAAGGAGTTGAACCTCAGACAAAGGAGATGGTTGGAGCTCATCAAGGATTATGATATGAAATTGCATTATCACCCCGGAAAGGCTAACATAGTAGCTGACGCATTAAGCCGTAAGAGCCATGTCAACACCCTAATGATGGGAGATTTACCAGGGGAGTTAGCCAAAAATCTTCGAGAGCTATGTTTGGAAATAGTTCCAAGAGGCTATGTAGCAGCATTGGAGATTCAGTCTACTTTAATGGATAAGATCAGAGAAGCTCAAAGGACTGACAAGGAAATTGCTTCCATTAAGGAGAAAATGAACAAAGGAAAAGCTAAGGGATTTCGTGAGGATGAGCACGATACCTTATGGTTTGAAGACCGTGTCTATGTACCAAATGATCTGGAGATTAGGAAGCTAATTCTGCAAGAGGCCCATGACTCACCATACTCGATTCACCCAGGAAATACTAAGATGTATTTGGATATGAAGGATATTTCTGGTGGACCGGAATGAAGAAGGATATTGCAGAATATGTAGCAGTTTGTGATGTATGTCAGAGACTGAAGGCAGAGCATCAGAAGCCAGCAGGATTGCTACAACCATTGCCGATACCCGAATGGAAGTGGGATAAGCTAGGCATGGATTTCATCACAGGATTGCCCAGAACACGTTCAGGCTATGACTCGATATGGGTTGTAGTTGATCGTTTGACAAAGGTAGCTCATTTCATTCTAGTGAAGACTACCTATACCAGTGCAAAGTTGGCAAAGGTATACATGACCAGGATCGTATGTCTGCATGGAGTTCCAAGGAGCATTGTATCGGATAGAGGAACCCAGTTTACCTCAAAGTTCTAGAATCAGTTGCATGAGACTTTGGGAACCAGACTGGAGTTTAGCACAGCTTTCCACCCGCAGACAGATGGACAGACCGAGAGAGTAAATCAGATTTTGGAGGATATGCTAAGAGCTTGTGCGCTAGATTATGGATCTAGTTGGGATGAGAATTTGCCATATGCAGAGTTCTCTTACAATAACAGCTATCAATCCAGTTTGAAGATGGCCCCTTTCGAAGCCTTGTATGGAAGGAGGTGCAGGACCCCATTGTCCTGGGATGAAGTTGGAGATCGCCAGTTGTTTGGACCGGATCTGATAAAGGAGTCTGAACAGAAAGTGAAATTAATTCGTGACATGCTGAAGGTAGCTCAATCCAGGCAGAAGAGTTATGCAGATTCTAAACGCAAGGAGACAGTTTACAAAGTCGGAGACCAAGTCTATCTTCGAGTATCACCACTTTGAGGAGTTAAGCGCTTTGGAGTTAAGGTAAAGTTAGCACCACATTTTGTAGGCCCATACCAAGTTTTGGAGCGTATGGGAGAAGTTGCCTATAAGTTGGAATTGCCTGAAGGATTGTCAGGAGTTCACGACGTGTTCCATGTATCCCAGTTGAAGAAGTGCCACGCAGAGATGGCCGATATACCACTGAGAGATATGGTACCACTGGAAGAAATTCAGTTGGACAGTGATTTGACCTATGAGGAGAAACCAGTTAAGATTCTAGAGTATGCCAGTCGAGTTACCCGCATCAAGGTTATCAAGTTTTGCAAGGTGCAGTGGAGCCACCACATGGAGGATGAAGCCACCTAGGATCGAGAGGAAGATTTGCCGAAGGACCACCCTCACCTATTTTCTAGCCAACCCGAATCTCGAGGGCGAGATTCATCTTAAGGGGGGTAGGTTTGAAACATCCCAAATTTTCAATTTGGAATGTTATACACTAGATCATCATTGCATATCATATTTATTGCATTTTGGTTGATCCTAGAAATTTTTCGCAACTCAAGGACCCTCGGAGAGAGTTGGGGATTTCGTTATTTTCATATTTGAGTTGTCTCAAATTTTGAAAATAGGATCATTTGATTTTATTTATTTTATCTTTAATTATTTCTATTACAAAAATATGACAGAGGGAATAAAATGACTTTCCTAAAATAAAGAAATATTGAGGATTTAATAAAAAATCAAATAAGATTTTATTTGGTTTTATTTGCTATTTTATTTGAATTTAGGAAAAATGCGCGTTTTTAAAAATTGCATTTAGGCCCCAAATAAATGTTCATCCTGTGCGGCTTGATTTTAGAAGCCGGGGAAAATTTATTTCGGGATTTTTGGAGTCCGTTTAGTAGTCCTTTTGTTTTTTTTCGAGCGTAAGTTTTTTTTAAAAAAAACGCCCGAACTGACCTACGGGCCGTGCTAGGCCCAGACTCCCCCGGACCCAGCCTTTACAAGCCGTCGGCCCACCCCGGGCCGAAACCCTGGCCGCCCCGCCTTGAACCCCTTGCCCGCCGCCGCCGCGCCCGCCGCCGCCGCCGACGCCACCGCCTCGCCGGAGCCGCCGCCGCCGTCCCGCCGCTCGAGGTTTACCTCGATCCTGCCATCGGTTTTCCCGGAAAAACTATTCGGTTTTGGTCGGTTTTTTTGTTTCGTTTTTTTCTTTAGATCAGATTTTTTCCTGGTTTAGGCTAATTAGCGACCGTTCACTCGTTTGTTCGTTTTAACGAACGTGTTCTTCGTTTAGATTCAGTTAACGAACGTTCGTTTGTTAAACTGTTCGTCGTTTTTCTTTTTCTCGGATTAAATCCGTGATTTTCTGATCGCGATTTCTGATCCGATTTTCGTTTTAGTTTTAGTTTTCGCTTGTTTATCGGAATCAGGCGATTCAAGCGCCTGGAGTTTCGTCTCGAAACCCTCTTTCCGTTTAACCAACATAAACAATTTTTTGCTTTTGTAAAAATTGCCTTAGATCCAGAATAGTAAACGAAGCCTGTTTCTTTTGCCGTTTGTCTTTCGTTGCTTCGTTCGATTCGATTCTTTTTGCCAACCGGAGTTCTTAAGTTGAACTTTCTGGTTAAATCTCTTATTTGAGTTTTACGTGTGCATTAGTTGAGTACTTATTGTGTGCTTGTTTGTTTGCGATAGAGTACCCGGAGTGCGCCGCTTGTTACTTCAAATCGCTAGATTTCCCGGATCATCGGCAAGGCAAGTAACACTTTGATCATACCTCCTACTACCCAGTTTTATTGCATTAGATCAATCCTTACACATTGCATGGTTAGGATCTAATTAAATTGTGGGTTTGGGAAGTAGTCGAGGTAGTACCTATTACCTGTCTAATTATCAAACCTTTGGGAGTTACTTCGACGTTTTCTTATTATTGCTATGCTATGCTAGTAGACGTGGATTGGGTGAGTGTATCCATGACAGATGTGAGCTTTGTTAATTAATGGTTTACTTAAGGTGGCAACCTAAACACACATCTGGGTGGATTGAGGCACCTGGGTATTCCAGGATTGCCTGTTTTCTTTTGGACCACCACCCAGGCTCAAAGGGATCATGAGATTATTCATGCTAGAAACTTCCGTGTGCAGCCACAAGCTATTATGGGCTCTAGCATAGTAGACTAAGTCATGCGAACTGTTACAGTGGTAGACTAGCAGATGTAGGGGATGTAGGTGGTACGGTCTACCCATCGTAAGGTGCTAGCGCTTCTGAAAGACTATGTCTCGGTCATCCGTTTCTCAAACACCGTGTAGTGCGAGAAACCAAACGGAGGCGATCGAGTCTTGTCGGGAAAAGTGCGCAAACCTCTGCAGAGTGTATAAACTAATCATGGTTAGCCGTATCCCCGGTTATGGACATCTTGAGTATCTAGTACCTGGATTATCATGTCAATCTCAACATGTTACTCTAAATATTTATTTTGTTGGGTTTGTTTAATGATGATGTTTAATTGGGATTGAGAATGCTGTCAACCATTCTCAATGTTTAACAACCACCATAAAAGTTAAATAAATTTATTCCTTTGCAGTAGGGAAAAATTGGCTTTACGCAAAACTGTAACCATAGAGCTTTCCACCAGCCAAATATGCATATAGTATAGCTGTTTCATTCCATTATTCTCTATGTGTTACATTGCCAGCATATTCCATGTGCTGACCCGTTTTCGGGCTGCAACGTTAATGTTGCAGACTTTTCAGACGATGATTAAGGAGTTTTAGGTCGTGGTTCTATACTCAGTGATGCCGTTGGAGTTGATGGACTCACTTATCTTCCAAGCCTTCCACTGTTATCGTTATTAGATGGCCTTAAGCCATTTTTATTGTAATAAGTTATCTTTGGAGACACTCGATGTAATAAGTGTGTGATTGCTACTCTGCAATAAATCCTTCAAGTACTGTGTGGTGTCAGCATTACTGATCCAGGGATGACAACGGAGCACAGAGATTGGACCGTTTGAGGTCTGGTCACTACACATAGCATCAAAAAGGGATATTTCAAAAGAATCAACGGGATCATAACAATCATCATAGCAATCATCCTTCGGTAAGCACAAAGGGAAATTAAACAATGTATGAGTTGAAGAGTTACTATCATTAGAAGGTGGGAATGGGTGATCAATCCGCTCTTCCTCTTTTTGTTCTTCGCTCTCCTCCTCATCTTTTTCATCCAATGAGCTCACAATGTCATTAATTTCTTCTTCCATACACTCCTGCAAAATATTAGTCTCTTCTTGGACAGCGGAGGAGTTCTCAATATATGGTTTAATATAAGGATTAGAAACATAATTATCATAGCAATATTTAAGTATGGCCAAATTTTCAGATTTGTAGAGAGTAGTATCACACTCTTTAATAAAAGAAGTAATTTCACAAGTACCCCTAAAAGCAACAAATTCTTCAATTTGTTGAACATCATAGTAATTATGAACACCCTTAATATACGAAGATATGATTCCATTATCACTAAACCCACATTGGTAAGGAAGGTGTTTCTTAGGGTCTTTAGCACAACAAGTACAGTCATATATTTCACATAAATTCCAAGCATAGCACTACAAACGATGAATTTGATCCAGTAAAAGTTTCCCTTTTCAGATATGCGGTGTCGCACATAACAAGCATGCTCATCTAAAGATTTGTCCCCAACTAAGCTAGTTGGGGTTTCAGCCCGAGCACATAGGGATCAAAGATTATCCAAGTAAAAATCTTCAGTAGTGTGATAGATTTTGAGTGGTTCTTCAACCATTAGTGTAGTAGGTACAACTATTTTTTTGGTATTTTGCATTTCCTACATGTCGTGGGTTTGTCATGGCAGATGTCCTTGTGAAAGGTCTTAGTCGTGGAGCCATCGCTACGGGTTACCTTAAAGGGGTTAAACCGAACAAGGGGACATGGGGAGTTTATACTAGTTCAGCCCCTTCGATGAAGGTAAAAGCCTACATCTAGTTTGTGATTGGTATTGCTAGGGTTTCGGTGACCAGGGAGCGAATCCGCTTTGACTGGCCCTCGAGTTGTTGTTTCCTGTCCTCAAACCGTGGTCGGGTCGTCCCTTTATATACACAGGTTGACGCCCGCCGGTTTACAGAGTCCCGAGGCCGGATCATAAAGGTGTCCGGCTCGGTCTCTATTCCTCTAACTTACAATACAAGTTTACATAATAAGGTCGGTTTACATCTACAGGTGTTAACTCGCCTTTGGGCCTTGGGCCTTCACAAAGTACCATCATTCTTATGTCTTCATGGGCTTATAATCTTCATAAAGTTAACCCGGCTACTCCTGGCCGGTTTACGTCCAGTAGTAATATCCCCAACATTAGGCCCCAGATTGGTTTGAACTTGTTCATGTCAATCTTCAACACTTAGAAAAAACTCCTCCTTTGCATCTTCACCTTGATCTTGTAAACCGCCGTGACATCATGCTCCAGGATCATAACAAACCGCCCTGACGTCATCTATTCGTTGAAACCGAAAATTACCTTCATTAATGCATATCCACTCATCGAGGTGACACCATTATTAACTATCCATTTTTGAGCTCCTCGATTCCCGCACTTGTCGCTTTATCGCTTCGCCTTATAAATAGGACCATAGGTCCTTCTCTTTTTTCCCCTTCGTCTCCTTAACTTCTTCTTCCTCCTCGCAACGTCTCTGCCCCTGAGCGCCACCGCCGTCACCGAGCTTCCCCTCTGCTTCGACAAAGGCCGCTGCATCAACCTGACCGTTACCAGAGACACATGGTGCTCCTCCGTTGCTTCAATCAGTCGCTGTAAGTCCTTTCCTTTCCCCCTTTGTAGATCTGTCTAGGGTTTCCTCGTTCTTCGTAGTTCATCGAAGTTCATCAGAGCTTCGGTGCTGCTCTTCCTTGTTCCTCCTTAGTCTATGGATAGAAAATCTCAATCTTGATATATTCCGTGTAATGGTTTATCTTCCGCTACCACAACAAACCTTTTGTACGCGAAAGACTGATCTGAACCTTTACAACCTGCTTTGGGTCCAACCCTTTTAGGTCAAAAATATTATAGCTTTCCTGTCTTTCGATAGATCCAAAATTCCCATGTCCCCTTGTGGAACCTGTTTTACTTTACTTAGTCATTCTTACCTTAGATCTGTATCCTCTTTACCACATAGGCGGTTTACCTTTGTAAAAGCAGCCTAACACATACCATTAGTCCCCTGGTGAACCGGCAAACCCTTTTTACCTCCATTATTATACTCCAGTTTAACAGTATGTGCATACCTTTGTTATGATATTGTCTTGTCATTCATTATTGTATCAGTCTCCGGTTTACGCAATGTCACACATCTGTATATGTTTATTCCATTGCATCTTGCGCACCACCATGAACGATTTGTAAACCGGCATTTCTTTTTTAGCTTTTCGTTTCACAATGGCCAAACAGTTTGCCGCTTGCAACTGGGCTCCTTCCTGGATCACCGAAGAACAATTGAACGGAATGGTCAGTATCGGCACCTTGCCGAAGAAAACGGAAATTCGTGGCGAGTTCCAGGAACAGAGAATCCTCCTACCTCGAGGCAGGGTGAGGTAGTGGTCTTTGTCGACCACATAGGCCGTAGTTTCAAACCGCCTGGGTCGAAGTTTTTCCGGGATGTTCTTGCCAGTTTCCAACTCCATCCTCAAGATATCGGACCCAACTCGGTGTCCAATCTATGCAACTTCCAAGTCTTCTGTGAAGTATACTTACAAGAAGAACCAACTGCTGAGCTGTTCTGGGACTTTTTTCATCTGAACCGGCGTACAGAGTTTGTAAATGGTCCCAACACTGAACTTGGTGGTGTCTCTATTCAAAAGCGGAAGGAAGTTGAATTTCCTCATGCCAAACTGCATAGTCACCCTAAGGAATGGAACCAGACTTGATTCTACTGCAGAGATATCTCTCCTAAAGATGAGAATCCTCTTCCAGGCTATCGTGATCACCAGCTTTCCAACACTCATCCAATGCCGGAAAGTTTAAGTTCTACAGAACGGGCCAAATATGCCCCTCAACTCGCCAAGCTCCGGGCGTTTATGGCCAATGGTTTATCAAGCGTTGATTTCGTGCGTTGCTGGATATCTTGGAGCGTCTTGTCACTAAGCCGCCACCCCGGTTTAATGTGTGAGTCTACCGGTGATGTTGAAGACCCCCAATGCCATATCAACATTCAGATAACCGATGAAGAGGTCACTGAAGGCGTTAAGAAAATTTTGAATGAATCGGAATCTGTCTGTCACCAAACCGGCTTGAACCCCTTATATACTCAAAATAAACCGCCTACTGTAAGCACTATGCTTCCTTTTTATCTTTGATATCTTTTAAATTGTTCAATCTTGTGAACTTTCCTCTATTTGTCAAGGATAATGCTTGCATTGTTCTGGAGACTTATAAAAGATGTAGTGAATCAGAGAAAATAGGCATTAGCTCCCATGTACAAAGTGCATAACTTGTTATACGCTTTGTACTTAGAAAATACATATCCTGTTGTTGACATATCTTAACTGTTACAGGGCGAGCTAAGCAATAGAGATGCCCAAACCGCTGATTTGCAAGAGAACGTGAAGTCCTAGCAAGCAGAGGTTGTGAAAGCCAAGGAGGAGCTGACCAAAGCCCTGACAGCTATGGAAAAGATAAAGGAGTCTTTTAACAAAGAACATGCTGACTAGGAAATCGAGAAGGCCGGTTTAACCAAAAGAGCTAAGGATGCCGAAGCAGCCCTGAAGCCAGTTGTAGATGAACTAACTGGTTTGAAGTGGCAAATCAACGCTATGACGTCCGCTGTATTTGGTAAGTATCTCCTTATGATGTTTTTCCAATTCATGAGACCTTGTTGTTTACCAGTCTGGCTGATATTAAACCATGACATGCACTCGCATTACTCATCTGGGTGCTGATATGCGGATGAAGCTTAAAGCGGCTTATACCTTGATTGAACAGCTGTACTCTGGAACCCAGTGTGCTATTTACACTGCGGCTTACAATAAGCCGGCGCCATCACTGATAAAATAAACTCTTGAGAAGCTGGCCATGTTACCAGCCCGGATTACCGAACTGAAGAAGGCAGCCGCAAGAGCAGGAGCATTAACCGTGCTAATCCGGGCCAAGGCATGGATTCCGGACCTTGAAGCGGATGACATTATAAAAGGATATCCATGTGTGAAGGAGGATGGTTCAAACTTCGGCAATGATGATCTCCGAAGGCTGATAGAGGAGATGCGGCCAATAGCCAGCAAACTGCAGAAGACACAGACTTATCTCATCTCCAACCGGCTTACGACACTGAAGGGAAGAGACAACCTGCTGAAATCGATGAAGTCGAAGAACTTGTGCCTCCAATCCGTAAGCATACTTACGCTCCTGACATTAACCCCTCCAGCCTTATCCATGAAGAAGCCGTGTTTCAAGCTTTAACCGGAATCGATTGGTCAACGGTTGATTTCCAGCGTCTGGGGAGGGATGAACAAGAAGTAATTGCACCAAATGACCCTCAACCGTCAAACCATCCAGACGAAGCATCTTAAACCGTCAGCTGGTTTACCAGCTATTGTGCGCCAATGCTTTAAAAACAATTATTCAATCGGAGCTGTTTTGAAGCTTCTTGTAATAGGATAGCAAAAACTCCTTTAACTGTCATGCCATTGAGCATGTTTTGTGGTGCTTTGATATTGTGAAAACTTGCTCCACTTTTTGGGATCTATTTATGCATAGCCCATGATGATTTGTGTTCCTGGATACAAGAACTTGAAAGTGTCCTAGTGGTTTACCACTGGACGGGTCATGATGCCCAAAAATATACAATACTTGGATGGATAATCAAAGTTTGTATATAAAAAATAATATCTGCAACATACCTTGTTGGCTGACCAACTGCTTGTATGGTAAAGGTGTAAACACCAATCCGGAGCATTGCTAACTCCTTCCTTAATTTGCCGGATTATGATAATAAACCATACCGGGATATAATGAGCACCGGGTTTCCTTATAACACTGGCGGCTTGTTAGTCAAAACCAGACCGGGTTAATGCACGCCGGATTATAACTGATCAAAGACTGACAACTTGTAGTTGAAAGCCAAGCCGGGTCAAGGACACCGGTTTGTCAGAAGATACTATGAACCTGAACAAAGTCAAAAAACTTGGCAAATAGAACTCAAAAAGAACATGCAAGGCTTTTTACGACCTGCCAGGCTCCAAATCGAGGCTTTTCATGGGCTACCAGGCCACTGGGTTAAACCATTTAACAAAGCCTTTTAAGATGGGCCTCCAATTAACCAATCGTCATTTTAAATTTGACAAGTTCAGGGTCTGTATAAGATTGACTTGTCAAACGTTCGGCGGGTCATACCAGGATTACGTGGACAGGAGTGTCTTACTTGATGAAGGCAGGTTAACCCGGGGTTTTAGGTGAATACACCAGGCTTCCAAGCTGTGGCTTGATAGCCTATTACAAGGGTTCAAAACTCATTGTTCTTTGAGAAGCAAAGAGCCCCTAGATAATATGTGAGCTGTGCTCGGTGGTTACCTATGTTTGAGTTGTGCTTAATGCAACAAACTCTCTTTGGCTCCACATAATGTCCTTTTGGCTTAACGCCTATCAAGAGGTGTAGCTATGGTGTGATAACAACCAAGCCCCCTAGTGAAATCCCTTTTAAACCGATCAAGAGGTGTAGCTATGGTGTGATAACAGCCAAGCCCCTAGTGATATCCCTTTGTGGTTTCAAAACCGATCAAGAGGTGTAGCTATGGTTCAGATATGACCAAGCCCCCTAGTGATTATCTTTATATACGTGCGGCTGCAGAGACCGGTTTAACAAAACTCCGCTTTGTCAGTAGAGTAAGCACACACATGATGTAAAAAGAACAGAGACCCCACTTTATTCGAGGCTCCGATTTATTATATAATATATACATTGTCATAAATATGTACATATGAAGAGCCTGTGGCTCAAGTATAGTAAGGCCGAAGAAGAGCTATATTCCACGGCCGCTTGGTCTCCTCCTCCGATTTATGTGAGTCTTTGTGCTCTCGAACATCAATGAGGTAGTATGATCCGTTGTGCAGATTCTTGCTGACCACAAAAGGTCCTTCCGAAGGTGGGGATAACTTGTGCATATCAGTCTGATCCTGGATGAGCCGGAGCACCAGATCGCCCTCTTGAAATGTTCTGGTTTTAACCCGGCGGCTGTGATAACGTCGGAGGTCTTGTTGATAAATCGCCGAACGTGCTGCTGCAAAATCACGCTCCTCATCTAACAGGTCCAGAGAATCCTGACGTGCCTTCTCATTATCAGCTTCAACATAAGCTGTCACACGGGGCGAGTCATGACGGATGTCACTAGGAAGAACTGCCTCCGCTCCATAAACCATGAAGAAAGGTGTGTAACCCATAGATCTGTTGGGTGTGGTGTTGATGCTCCATAACACAGAAGGTAACTCCTCAACCCAACAACCCAGTGTCCGTTTCAAAGGAACCATAAGCCGGGGTTTAATACCTCGCAAAATTTCTTGATTTGCCCTCTCCGCTTGACCATTAGATTGGGGGTGAGCCACCGATGCTATATCAAGCTGGATGTGCTCACGTTGGAAAAATTCCTCCATCTCTCCCTTTGACAGATTAGTACCATTATCAATTATAATACTGTGTGGAAAGCCAAACTGGAATATCACCTTTTTGATGAACTAAACCGTCGTGGCCGCATCACACTTACTGGCTGGCTCTGCTTCCACCCATTTGGTGAATTTGTCAACTGTCACTAACAAGTGGGTCTTTTTGTCCTTGGATCGCTTGAAGGGTCCAACCATATCAAGCCCCCAAGTCGCAAACGGCCAAGTTATTGGAATCATCCTCAATTCCTAAGCCGGAATATGAGCACGGCGTGCAAATTTTTGACAACCGTCACATCTTTTGACTAAATCCTTCATATCAGCGTGAGCTGTTAACCAGTAAAAACCGTGGCGAAAAGCTTTAGCAACCAAAGACTTTGAACCGGCGTGGTGACCACAATCCCCTTCATGGATTTCTCGCAAAATCTCACAACCCTCTTGAGGAGAGACACAACGCTGAATTGTCCCTGAAACGCTATGTAACTCTCCATTGAGTATGGTCATTGACTTGGAACACCGGATTATCTACCGGGCCGAGGTTTCATCCTCCGGTAACTCGCCCTGGTTCATGTAAGCCAGGTATGGGATTGTCCAATCCGGTATGACATGCAACGCTGCCACCAATTGAGCCTCCGGATCAGGAATACCCAACTCCTCCTCTGTTGGTACCTTGACCGACGGATTATGCAGCACGTCAAGAAAGACATTTGGTGGGACTGGTTTACGCTGAGAACCAAGGCGGCTTAAAGCGTCCGCCGCTTCGTTCTTTGGCCGGTCTATATGGTCCACCTGATAATCCTTGAAGTGACCAGCCACTGTGTCCACCTCTCGTCGATATGCAGCCATGAGTGGGTCTTTGGAATCCCAAGTGCCAGACACCTATTGAGCCACCAGATCTGAATCCCCAAAGCACTTAACCTGGCTTAAGTTTATTTCCTTAGCCATCCGAAGACCGTGGAGTAAGGCCTCATACTCAGCTGCATTGTTAGTACAAGGGAACATTAAACAGAGGACATAACAAAACTTGTCACCTCGTGGGGAAGTTAGTATGACTCCAGCCCCCGAGCCCTCCAACTATCTGGATCCATCAAAATGAATAGTCCAATACGTGTTATCTGGCTTTTCCTCTGGTGAATGCAACTCTGTCCAATCATTGATGAAGTCCACAAGTGCTTGGGACTTAATTGCTGTTCGAGATGTGTATTTGAGCCCGTGAGGTCCAAGCTCAATAGCCCACTTGGCAATCCGGCCAGTTGCTTCTCTGATTTGAATGATATCTTCCAGAGGGGCTGAACTGACCACTGTGATAGGATGACCCTAAAAATAATGTTTGAGCTTCAGGCTTTCCATAAACACTCCATACACCAGCTTCTGCCAATGTGGATATCTCTGCTTTGATTCAATGAGCACCTCACTGATATAATAAACCGGCTGTTGAACCGAATACTCCTTTCCAGCTTCCTTGCGCTCCACCACAATAGCCACGCTAATAGCTCGGGCATTAGCAGCCACATATAGCAATAACGGCTCTTTATCGATCGGGGCTACAAGCACAGGCGGTTCAGCTAACTGCCTCTTCAGATCCTCAAACGCTTTATCAGCCGCCTCGCTCCAGACAAAATCATCTGTTTTCTTCGGCATCTGATATAAAGGGATAGCCTTCTCCCCAAGACGACTGATAAACCGGCTCAAAGCCGCAATCCGGCCGGCCAAACGTTGAACGTCATTGATACACGCCGGTTTAGCCAAAGATGTAATTGCTGAGATTTTTTTCTGGATTAGCCTCGATGCCTCTGTTTGATACCAGAAAACCCAAGAGTTTGCCTGCCGGGACACCAAAGACACACTTTTCTGGATTGAGCATCATCTTGTAAACCCGGAGGTTGTCAAAGGTTTCTCTCAAATCATCTATCAATGTTTCCTCCTTCCTGGATTTTATCACAATATCATCCACATATGCATGAACATTACACCCAATTTGCTTGTGAAGACAATTCTGAACACAACGTTGATAAGTCGCCTGGGCACTTTTAAGCCCAAAGGGCATGGGGACATAACAGAAGGCTCCAAAGGGAGTGATGAAAGCTGTCTTCTCCTGGTCCTTAACTGCCATTTTGATCTGATGATAACTAGAATAAGCATCCAGAAAACACAAACGGTCACAACCCGCTGTAGCATCGATGATCTCATCAATACGAGGGAGGGCAAAGGGGTCTGCAGGGCAAGCCTTGTTCAAGTCTGTGTAATCTACACACATACGCCAAGTGCCGTTTTTCTTAGGAACCAACACCGGATTAGCCAACCACTCCGGGTGAAAGACCTCCACGATAAACCTTACGGCGAACAACCAAGCTACCTCTTCACCAATAGCCTTGCGCCTTTCTTGATTGAAGCGGCGGAGAAACTGTCGGACCGGTTTAAACTTAGGATCAATGTTAAGTGTGTGCTCAGCGAGTTCCCTCGGCACACCTGGCATGTCAGAAGGTTTCCATGCAAAGATGTCCCAGTTCTCATGGATGAACTCTATGAGCGCGCTTTCCTATTTGGGATCCAGGTTAGCGCTGATGCTGAACTGCTTGGATGAATCGCCAGGAACAAAATCAACCATCTTAGTATATGTGGCTGATTTAAATTTCAATGCCGGATCGTGTTCCGTAGTTGGCTTTTTCAAAGAGGTCATATCTGCCGGATCAACTTGGTCTTTATAAAACTTCAGCTCCTCAGTGGCACAAACTGACTCAGCATAAGCCGCATCACCTTCCTCACATTCCAAAGCGATCTTCCTGCTCCCATGTACTGTGATGGTCCCCTTATGACCTGGCATCTTAAGCTGTAGATACACATAACACGGCCTCGCCATGAACTTAGTGTAAGCCAGCCGCCCAAACAAAGCGTGATATGGACTTTTGATTTTCACCACCTCAAAAGTCAATGTTTCTGACCTTGAATCATGACCATCTCCAAAAGCCACCTCTAAGGCTATCTTGCCCACTGGATATGTAGACTTACCAGGCACCACACCATGAAAAACGGTGTTTGACGGTTTAAGATTCTTATCTGTCAACCCCATACGACGGAAGGTATCATAATATAGAATGTTGATACTACTTCCCCCGTCCATGAGTACCTTAGTGAACTTATATCCCCCAACTTGAGGGGCCACCACTAAAGCCAGATGACCTGGATTGTCAACCTTGGGGGGGGGGGGGTGATCCTCTCTACTCAACAAAATGGGTTGCTCAGACCAGTGCAAATACTGAGGTACCGCCGGTTCAACAGAGTTTAATGCCCTCCTGTGAAGCTTCTGATCATGCTTATACAAGCTAGTGGTGAAGACATGATACTGCCCACTATTTAACTGCTTAGGATTGCTTTGATAACCCGACTGCTACTGCTGCTGGTTCCCCTGATGATTGTAACCTCCCTGGTTCCCTTGATTCCCTTGATTGTTGTATCCAGTTTGATTGCCCTGAAATCATGAACCGGAGCTGCCGCCTCCGTAACCCGGCCCATGGAAACCACCTCCTGAACCGCCGGGCGGGCCATTATCGTACTGAAACATATTGGAGTTCTTGAAATCTCGCAGGATATAACAATCCTTCCAAAGATGTGATGCTGGCTTCTCCTTTGATCCATGCTTTGGACATGGCTGGTTTAACAGGCGCTCCAAATTGGGGCCTGAACCTCCGCCTCTCTGGGGCTGCTTGCCCTTATGGTGCTGACCATTCTCCTGAGCATTGGTGTTAGCCACGAAGTCCAAACTGTTGTCAGCCTTGCGCTTACCATTGTTCCCATGGCTTGCCGGATTATGCTGCTGACCCTTGGTGTTGCCGTTCTTTTTCCCTTTCCCTGGTTTGTCCTCCTCTGAGTTAGGGTCTTTGGTATTATCTGAATCAGCGTATTTAACCAAAGCGGCCATAAGCGTTGACATATCATTGCAGTGACGTTTAAGCCTTCCTAACTTCTGTTTGAGCTGCAGAAAACGGCAATTGCCCTCCAATGTTAGTACTGCGGTATCTGCATTGATACGATCCGATGAATGCAAAATAGCTGAGACCCACTTTACCCAATGGGTCGTGGACTCCCCATCCTCTTGGACACAAGCGGCCAGATCCACAATTGACATGGGCTGCTTACAAGTATCTTTGAAGTTCTGGATAAACCGGTGCTCAATTCGGCCCATGATCTGACAGAGTTAATTGGTAAGCTCTTCAACCAAGTACGAGCTGTTCCTTCCAACATCATGGTGAAGTATTTAGCACATACTGCTTCATCCACATCCAACATTTCCATTGCCATCTCGTAGCTTTCAACCCACGCCTCTGGTTGCAGATCGGCGGTGTAATTGGGCACCTTACGAGGCCCTTTGAAATCCTTGGGCTGTCTCACATTACGCAAAGCGGGGGTAAGACATGGCACTCCTAAGGAATCGAATACCACACCTGGTTCTTCTCAAGTGGTAGGGTGAACCAGAGTAGGTTGACAGGCTCCGAGCAGAGCTGCTTACTCGGCCTCTCGACGTGCGTGACCATGATCCACCACATCCTGCGCATTAGCACCTCCCCCTGCTAGGTTGTGCCCTCGCGGCGAGTTACGGCGACGTGCACTGCTTGACACGGCCGGTTCATCCTCAACGTGCCTGATGTAGCTCCGGCTTGGACGGGGGGGTGTGGGGTGGAATGAATCCTCTCACGACTGTGCGAATATGCCTGCTACTGGTTTAGAGCTGTTTAAAGGAGATCTCTGGCCCGTCGTGCCTCAATCACAACTGGTGATCCGCCGTTGGTTGGGAGGGCTGCCAATCGTGAAGCAGCAGCCACAATGTTGTCCAACAGGTTGGAGTAATGCCCGGGAGGTGTTGGAACATACTGTGGCAAAATGTTGTTCTGACGAGGCGGGTCCGTTGTGCGCAACTGAACCGGCGCTCCTATTCCTGGCGCCTCCGTCCGGTTTAATATTGGCTGGGTACTCGTTCCTGCTCCTGGCGTATTGAAGAGATTTCTTGGCTCATAACTCGGCGGGAGATGTGATCGGTATCTTCTTCTCATGACTTCCTCTGAAGCATTCTGATCCAGCCTAAGCCGGTAGGCCTGAGCTTCCAACTCGGCCCGTTCTGTAGCCATCCTAGCATTCTCTGCCACTAGGTCTGCTTTAGCCTGATTTATCTGATCTTTCACCTTTGCAATCTCCACATTGTGATGATCCTGGGCTGCTGCGTCCACTTCTGCGGCCATCAATGTTGCCAAAGCGTTGAACAAGTCAGACAGAACTTGAGATGGAGGTGGCGCAGAGCTCCCCGCCCCCGCCGGCGTGGCTGTTGCAGAACTGTAGAGCATTGCTGCGGCAGTTGATGAGTGGGGCGCTGATTGTGTATCGGCCATGAAGATAGCGGCCCGGTTTGGCAGATCAGGGGAGTCCGGAATACTGTTGCCCTCAGAACCTCCACTAATCCGGCCATCTTGCAGCTGATAGAGCGATTCGGTTTCTCCAGATGACTCGTCGTCGGAGCAGACAATGGTTTCTCCATCGGATGCCGGTCCGTCCTCATACTCTGCTCCATGGATGACACCTACGAAAACATGCTTTGTCATGGGCTGAACCGGGGACGGGCTTGGACGCTGAGCCGTCTCGATGATGTCCGTGCAGGTGTCCTGTTCAGGGCCCGGTTCGCCAATCTTGCCGATGAAGACGTGAATTCCACCAAAGGGGACCCGGTACCCGTATTCGATTGAATCGGCCTCGGGGCCCCATCCTGCGTTGTCGATGTAGAGCTTGCCGCAACGACTCTTCGTCATCCGGCCCACAGCGTATCCCTTGAGTCCATCAAAGCTGCCCTTTAAGAACTCAAAACCATCGTGTGATAGCCCCACGGTGGGCGCCAATTGTCGTGGGTTTGTCACGGCAGATGTCCTTGTGGAAGGACTTAGTCGTGGAGCCATCGCTACGGGTTAGCTTAAAGGGGTTAAACCGGACAAGGGGACACGGGGAGTTTATACTAGTTCGGCCCCTTCGATGAAGGTAAAAGCCTACGTCTAGTTTGTGATTAGTATTGCTAGGGTTTCGGTGACCAAGGAGCGAATCCGCTTTGACTGGCCCTTGAGTTGTTGTTTCCTGTCCTCAAACCATGGCCCGATCGTCCCTTTATATACATAGGTTGACGCCCGCCGGTTTACAGAGTCCCGAGGCCAGATCATAAAGGTGTCCGGCTCGGTCTCTATTCCTCTAACTTACAATACAAGTTTACATAATAAGGTCGGTTTACATCTACATGTGTTAACTCGCCTTTGGGCCTTGGGACTTCACAAAGCGCCATCATTCTTATGTCTTCATGGGCTTCTAATCTTCATAAAGTTAACCCAGCTACTCCTGGCCGGTTTACGTCCAGTAGTAATATCCCCAACACTACCCATAGCTAAAGATAGAAAACAGGAACACAAAATAAAAACTACTTAGTGATAAAGCAAACAAGCACACACGAGAATATTCACCCCACGCTATAACTCCCCGGCAATGGCGCCAGAAAAGGTCTTGAGAACCCACAAGTATAGGGAATCAATTGTAGCCTCTTTCGATAAGTAAGAGTGTCAAATCCAACGAGGAGCTAAAGGTGGAACAAATATTCCCTCAAGTTCTATCGACCACCGATACAACTCTACGCATGCTTAACATTCGCTTTACCTAGAACAAGTATGAAACTAGAAGTACTTTGTAGGTGTTTTCGGATAGGTTTGCAAGATAATAAAGAGCACGTAAATAAAAATTAGGGGCTGTTTAGATGAAGACACAACTAAGTGAGTTTTAGTAGAGAGCTTTTTGTCACGAGAAAGTTATTTGTCCCTAAGCAATCGATAACTAGACCGGTAATCATTATTGCAATTTTATTTGAGGGAGAGGCATAAGCTAACATACATTGTCTTCTTGGATCATATGCACTTATGATTGGAACTCTAGCAAGCATCCACAACTACTAAAGATCATTAAGGTAAAACCCAACCATAGCATTAAAGCATCAAGTCCTCTTTACTACTGTCGTGGGTTTGTCACGGCAGATGTCCTTGTGAAAGGACTTAGTCGTGGAGCCATCGCTACGGGTTAGCTTAAAGGGGTTAAACCGAACAAGGGGACACGGGGAGTTTATACTAGTTCGGCCCCTTCGATGAAGGTAAAAGCCTACGTCTAGTTTGTGATTAGTATTGCTAGGGTTTCGGTGAAAATACGAACTTTGTGTAACTTGGCCCATTTTCTAAATTACTTTTAAACCGTTCAAAATTAGAAAAAACTTTAAACATCAAAAAGTAGCGCATTTTCATAAGCTTTCCAACGCCATATCATTTGCCTCAACTGGGCTAGCCATTTAGAAATGGCATCGAAACTACCAACTCTATTGTTCGGTTTGCAAAATTTTACGATTTTCCAAATTACACTTTAACCATAGGGAATTAGAGAAAACTTTCTATATGTGGAAGGAGCGTTTTTGCACTAGCTTTCCAACTCCGTATTATTTGCCTCATTCTGATAAACAATTTAGAAATGCGATCGAAAATACGATTCATGTTTTTTGTATGAAGAAAAAATGGTTTCAAAACTGTTCTTAAACCGCTTACATTTTGCCAAAAAATTAACTTGGGTCATGATACTGGTGTCCATAGCTTTCCAACGGTATATAGCAAGCCCCATTTGGGCAATGTTGGCGGAAGTTCAACCTAACACAGGGGGAAGTTCAGGTCGTACAACTCAGGCAGTAAAATTGCAAAAAACGCAATTTCATCATGACCCAAGTGCAAAATCCGCCAACGAGCGAGATTCCTATTTAAAACCGGTATTTAGTTGCTAAAAATTGTTTCTAGATTACACTAACATCATATAGAATACGACTAACCAGAATAATTCGCAGGGGAAGCCACGATTGTG
Source organism: Triticum dicoccoides (assembly GCF_002162155.2). Taxonomy (NCBI): domain Eukaryota; kingdom Viridiplantae; phylum Streptophyta; class Magnoliopsida; order Poales; family Poaceae; genus Triticum; species Triticum dicoccoides. The sequence continues at coordinate 543,886,462 of NC_041386.1, read as the reverse complement.
AAGATAGCCCGAAAGTCGGGTTCGTACAGAGGGAAGTTCACGCGCATTACTCAGGCAGTTCAGGTTGTGATTAGAATATTATTCTGATCCCGTGATCAGAACAGGGATCGAGCTTAGGAAGAGATCCCTGCCTCCAGCTCTCGCACGCTATAGCTTAGGAAGAGATCCCTCCCTCCGGCTCTCGCACGCTATATATATATATATATATATATATATATACATATATATATATATATATATACATGGCCCTCTTACCTCCAATATGGTACGAAGTTAAGGATCAATTAGACCACTGTGTAATGAATCAACGGCTCAAATTTATTACATACTCTTATATCTCTATTTTGTTCCAAGGTGTGCATTGATGGGGAATTTTTTCATGGGATATTGCCCGTGCGTTGTTTTATTTGACAGACATGTGCATGTCGGACCTGGCGCTCTTGAAGGCACATCGTAAGGACATAAACTTTCACAAATTCTGAGTGCCTTCATTATATTTGTTCCTTGAGAGATGACCCCCGACACTTTGTGCGTACAAATAGGATATCTCAAAAGCATATGATTGGTTGATTGGGAGTTTTTGGATAAGGACTTGCTCAAATGTGGCTTTCTTTGAGACGTAGATTTCTCATATCATGGTGTATGTTTCCTCGGTAAAATATTATGTGAAATTTAATGTGAACCATGGGCCATGGGGGTGTGGTCAGCCTCTATCGCCCTAGATGTTGGGTAGCCCTGGCCGACCAAAGAAGGATATGGGCAATACATGCTGGGGCTAGCACTCCTGTCATGGCACTGAGCATGACCATTCACTTACCATGAGACTTTTTTCATGTTGGCATGAGACGATCATGTCATGCGTCCAGGTACGAACTTGTTTTTGCCCGGCCTTTCCCAAATGCTCCCATACTCCGCTTCATCCCGATCTGTCAACGATCGGTAAGCACAGATCAGGTGGGAACCCGAGCGATGATGCGTCTGACCATCGTGAGACTCCAACGTTGGACCCGGCGCATCCAACGTGATGCTCTTCACTATGCTCATTTGGCAACAACAATCCTTTCTATAATCTCACAAGACACCCACCACGTCAGATGGCCTAAGCCAAATTAACTGCTCGGCCATCAGAGCCGATCATCCAACATGGCCACCGGCATGGGAAAAAATGGTAGGCCGCAACCCCAATAATGCTCTACTTACGGATGATTTGTTATGGAAGGAGATAACCGCACGTAGAGGACCGAGGCAAGGAGATCCCATCTCTCCTTAACTATTTTTGTTTTGTGCGGAAGCCTTCTCTAGTCTGCTTAGTAGTGCAGAACAAGATGGTGTGCTGGAAGGAGTGAAAGTATGCAGGAACGCACCGAGTTTTAATCACCTACTGTTTGTAGATGACTCGTTGATTCTTCTGAAAGCCTCGGAAGAGAGTGCACTTCATTTGCAAAATATGTTGAATTTGTATGAGAACTGCTCGGGGGCAAACCATAAGTGGACCAGGAGAGGTGCGTCGGGACGCGCTTGGCCCAGGCGAAGAGGTTGACTGGGTGGGGACGGCTTGGCGGGTCCATGCGACTGGCGAGACGGGGCGTGGGAGGATTGGATGGTGCGACTGGCGAGACGGGGCCAGCGGCCGACCCGAGGCGCGCGGGTGGGATAGGGGAAGCGAGCGCAGGTGGGAGCGGGGATCCCGGAGAGGATCGGTGAGGCGACAGGTATGAGGTAGGTGGCACGCGGGGTTCTGGGAAGGATTGGCTCCCGGGATTTTCTGCGCCAGCTGAAGGTGGGGTGTGACGTGGAGGCTTGATGGGAAGATATGGGAAAATATTTTCATCGAACATAACGTGTCTAGAGATTATAACATTGCATGAGGATAGATCAAGGCATCGATATCCCTTGTTCTCCAGGGGGTACCCAAGGAAAACGCAGCGAGAGGAGCGTGGCGCGAGCTTGTGTGGTGCAGTTGCAATAATGTTTGGAAAATAGAGGTAGTCGAATACACGCATGTGGTCGTAGGTGGGATGATGCCCTAGGAGGAGGAATTAGGGGGTGACGAAGTTGATGGCAAAGCAAGGTCGCCTGTTGAGGATGTATGTGGCCGTGTGAAGCGCTTCGACCCAGAACGGGGGTGGGAGTTTGGCATGGATGAGGAGGACACATAGAATGTTGTTAGTAGTCCGGATGAGGCGCTCGGCCTTCCCGTTTTGTGGTGACGTGCAGGGTAGGAGAGGCGGAAGGAAGCCCTGTGGCGACAGAATAGGTCACGCAACGAGGACGTGAGAAATTCATCGTCGTTGTCGCATTGCATGCATTGAATGGGAACATGAAATTGTGCAAGGACGTAAGAGAAGAAGCGAGAAATAGTGTTGGCGGTGTCAGATTTGTTGCATAATGGAAATGTCCACGAGTAGTGCATATAATCGTCTAGAATAACGAGGTAGTACTAAAATCCGAAGAAGCTATGAACAAGGGAGGTCCACAAAATCACAATGAACCAATTGAAAGGGTGCACTAGTCTTTATACAAAGGGAAAAAGGCAGCCGGGGCTGCTTGCCTAATTTACATGAGGGGCAAACAGTAGTTCTTGGCAAGTCTTTATTACATGAGGGAAGTAAATCACGAGCTAAAGTGGAAACAGATTTATTGCTAGCATGCGCCAAACATTGATGCCAGAGGTCACCAGTGACGACGGATAGTGCTTCTTGGACGCCAGAGTTGGTGAAGAACGCGTAGAGCTCCCCGTGGCTATTGGATCTCAGAATTATTTTCCCCGTTGCTATGTCCTTGACGGAAAAACCGAACGGATCAAATTCTATAGAAACAAAGTTATCTTGAGTAAAACCGCGTACGAAGATTAAATTCTTGATGATTGTGGGGGAAACTAGCACGCGGTTGAGAGAAAAATTGGAGAGGGATGTAGATCCTACGGCAGTAATGGGAATACGCGAGCCGTCCCCGACGAGGATTCCTGAGGAATGACGCAGAGACGGGGAACCATATGAGGTGAGAGAGCTCATCTTACCAGGGATGTGTGACGTAGCGCCCGTGTCGAGGAACTAGTCCGGCGCGGCACCGGCCTGCTGCTGCTGAATGGAGAGGTTCTGAAGCGCCGCGTAAAGCTAGTTGTATTGCTCCCAAGATGGCTCGCTGGAGGAGGCCTCGGCGGCCACCGGGCAGGCCTGGTGAGGTGGTGGCGGGCGCGGGCCTAGAACGCCCGCAACATTTGGCGCAGCCCACGGGGCACGAGGTTGGGGAAGGCTCGGAAGAAGCGCCTTGTACGAAGCGAAGTAGCCGGTGGGGAGCGATGCGAGCGAGGGAACGCCAGGAGAAGCAGCCCCGCGCCCGGACAAGGTGGCGCCAGGAGACGGGGCGCCACGGCCACGGCCGCGCCCGCGCCCATGCCCTCGCCCTCATCTGTCGTGATCGCCAGCCGAGGGAGCGGCTGGCCCCTTGCCTCGATCGTTGGAGGCGTGGTCAGGAGGACGGTCGGCGGAAGGGCCGCCCGGGCTGTGGCCGATGGAGAGTGTGGTGGCCGTGGCTTCAGGTCGACTGTCCAGGCGCACCCGCTCATTAGCCGAGATCTCCTCCATGACCAGCCTGGAGCGCGCCTGCATGAAGGTTTGGAACGGTGATTGCATTGACAATAGGGTAGCCATGACATGAAACTTATGATTGAGCCCGCGGATGAGCTGGAGCGTGAGGGACTGGTCGATGACGCGCTTGCCGACGTCCTCGAGGGCATCTGCGAGGGACTTGAGACGCCTGCTGTATTCAGCAACGGAGAGGTCGCCTTTAGTCCTGGCCATCTCAGGCCCGGCCCTAAAATCCAGGGCCTAGGCCCGATGGGCTTGACCGTGGGCCGGGCTTGGGCCTGAGTTTTGAGCCCACTAGCAGGGCCTGGGCGGGCTTGGGATTAGCATATTGACATTTTAAGGAAGAGGCCCAGCCCATGGCCCTAAGCCCTAAGGGCTTTTTAGGGCTTTTTACCAGATGGGCCGGGCTTGGGCTTGAAAAGTAGGCCCGATGGTAGGGCCTAGGAGGGCCTGGGCCTCAATTTTCTGCCATGGGCTGTTTGCGGATTTCCGCGCGCGAGGATGACAGCGTGCCCGGGCTGGTTGTCCATGAAGAGGAGGTGGAGCTGCGACCAGATGTCGTAGGCGGAGCTGGCCAGGGTGGCTACGGCGTCGAGGAGGTCCTCGCCGACCATCCCATGCATCCACAGCACGAGGGTGAGGTCGTCGTTCCTCCACACGGCGCTATGGCTGAGTGGCTCGGTGGCGAAGTCGAGGTGATGTTGAACCTCGTACTTGCAGGCGATGACGTAGAAAAGCTGGCCCCACCATGAGTAGTTCCCCGACTCAAGCTGGAGCTTGGAGGTGAAGTAGTGCGCGACGGAGAGCTTGGAGGTGAAGAAGGACCCGCGTCGGAGCCGGCCCTCCTGCGGTGAGGGACGAGCACGCCGCCGGTGCCGTCGAGCGCGAGACGGGGAGCCGGAGTGTTGCCAGCGGTTCGAAGGACGCCCGTGGTGGGTGTAGGAGCCAAGCGGGGTGCAGACGAGGAAGAGCCCGCGGTGCCCTCGGGAACGGGCATCTTGCCCCGGTCGGATGCGAGAGGTGCGCGGCGAGGAGCGGGGACCGTGGCGGCCGGAGTAGTGGTGGCCGCGGGAGGCGCGGTTGGTGTGGCGGGCGCGGCGGTGGCGAGGGGCACTGCGGCGAAGGGAGCGGGCGCCGATGCGTCGAAGTCCGCCGAACAGGAAGAGGACCGGAGGTACTCGGCGTCTGATACCAAGCTAAGTTATGCAAACTCACACCATGCTGTATTCATGACTCAAGT
>NC_041386.1:543870968-543881227 GCF_002162155.2 Triticum dicoccoides | reverse complement strand
ATATATATATATATATATATATATATATATATATATATATATATATATATATATATATATATATATATATATATATACTGATACAGTGAGGAGAGAGCCGGGAGATCGTGTGAGAGTACAACTGCAAGGGCTGATAATCCTCCTGGCATGCAGGGATAAGCACGCACGTACTGCACGCCCGTTGGGGCTCCTGGTGACGCGGTTGTGTGGTTAGAGCATCTCCAGCCGCGCCCCCAACAAGACCCCTCAGGCGATTTTTCGGCCGCCGGCGTCGAAAAATTGGCCCAGTCGTGCCTCCAAAGGCCCAATTTTCACCGGCTCGGGCTGAAATTGGCGCAGGCGGACCTAGGCCGAACCCGGCGCGCTTGGGGGGCGCTCGGGAGCGCCGGCCGAATCATTTTTTGGCACGAAAGTCGGCAGGCCCTCCTTGGCAGCAACTCGGTTCTTCCCGCCGCGTCGTCGTCCTCATCGCCTCGGTTCCCGTGGCGAATCAATGCCAACGCTTCCGCGCGCCACCGCGTCGGTCTCCTCCATTGATGCCTCATGGGCGGCGCAGTGAAGACCAGACGACGGGCACCCCTTGCCCGCCACGCGTAACACGGTGGCCACGCGTACGCGCGGCGCCTCTGCCTATATAAGCCGTCCCCAGTGCACCGGTGACGCACAGACTCTCCATCGCCGACGCCCCGTTCCTCCCCGTCCCCCCTCTCCTCTCATCGTTCCAGCTCACCCATGGTCGAGCGCTTCCCAGGCGACAACGTGGCGGCGAACGGCTTCGGCTGCCGCCACCTCCACGAGGACGAAGCTCGGCTCCTCTACGAGGCCGATTACCCGGTCCCGCCGGACATGCTGGTGCCCGGGGCATGGAGGATTAGCACCGGTGGGGTCCCGGTGCCACCATCGCCCACTGGAGCGGCGCAACGTGTGGAGATCGCGCGTATCCGCGCCTCTCTGCCGCAGGCGGTGAGGGAAGGCCCTCGGTATGTCCCCGACAGCCCGCTGTGGGAGCCCTACTTCCGCCGCCGCCACGCCGAGCAGCTCGAGGCCACCAACGGCGTCGTGCCCTCCGGGAGGCTCAACTCCGAAGGCCCACCGATGACGGTGGGGCGTGCCCGGGCGCATGCTGGAGGCCGTCCTCAAGTACATCGAGGGCGGCAACACGCCCAAGCTGGAGTACCCCGCTCCCCCGTCCTTCTGCCGCCGGTGTGGGAGCTCATGAACGCCGAGGCGCATGGACCCGGGGGCATCCTCCTCCTCGTCCGGCTGCTCGACCGCCGACCGGAGTACCCCAGGACACGCCGGTCAGCCACCACACGCGCAGCTCCGGCATCCGCATCGCCGACTCCTCCCCCACCTCTGGCCGTTTCGTCCTCGTCAGGCCGAAGGAGGAGCCTGGCCTCCCTGCGGACTACAAGGCCATAGCACGGCACGGCTTCTCCGACGAGGAGGCCCTAAAGTGGGCGCGGGACGACTACCTCCGCGACGAGATGGTCCGGCGGCGCCGAGCCCTGGAGGAGATAGCCGCCCGCAAGCGTGGGCGCGAGCACGAGCACGACATGGTGATCCTCGACAGCGATGAGGACGAGGATGCCCCCAGACTGTCCAACCTGCCGCGCCAACCTAGGGAGGGGTGCAGCAGGGACGGCGGCCGCAGAGAAGGTGACGACGACGACGACGGCGGCGGCGGCGGCGCCGACTACATGCAGTTCTACAGGCTCCTTGACATGTAGAGCTTCAAGGGCGGCGGGCGGCGAGGAGCAGCGAGGGCGACGGCGGGCCTAGTAGCATTTTTTTTTCTTTTTTTGTAAAATATTTTAAATATGTATGAACTCGCTGAAGTGGTTGAATTTGCGCCTAGTTTGCAGGTTTCAAAAAAATGCGTGCGCGCCGCGACTGGGGGCACAACGCCCCTAGCACGCGGTTTTCGTCGGTGCGCCTTCAGGGGTGATTTTTAGCGCCTCCTGGCGGCCAACGGCTGGAGATGCTCTTAGCTAGGCGAGGAGCATGACGTAGTGGTCTTCCAACAAAAGTTACTCCATCGATAAGCAACACGGTCTAAATATAGCTAGCATTCCTTTATCCTGGGTGTTTTTAGAGAAGGCCGCAGACAATATTCGAGGAGTAAAGCAGTCACAATATCCGAGGTAGACTTTAAGATGTTTTAGCTTTTTTACTATCCGCTTGTATTTAGACGTGTTTTAATGTTTATGCTAACTCATTTCATTTTGTATGTAGTCCAAATTAATATATCTATATCTATACCAATATAATCTATATCTATATCTATATCTATACCAATATAAAAAGACCCAAAGGGGTAGATTCAAACCATCTCGACCGTCAAATCATGTTATCTAGCGGTTCAAATCGATTCAATGTTGAGCACCAAACACGTTTAACACTCTAATTACCCACCACTGCCATTGGTTATAAACACGATTTTGACGTTATCCCATGAAATCTGCCATGTAATTAATATCCTACCATTATCTCGAAAAAGTAATTGATATCTTACCAAATACCTACGTGCAAGAGATATATCTTACCTAATATGACATGCAACTAATATCCTACCTAATATGAACGTGCATTGCACGTACATTATACTAGTCTATCTAAGTATCTAAAAACATGTTATAATCCAGTAGCATGCGGATGTCAAACCACTGGTTGACTCGAGCGACCAAACCGGGTACGCATTTTTCTGTAGTTGACCTTGACCACGGCTCGACGACAGTCCAGTCGTGTCTGCACTATTTCACGGGGGTTCCACCTCCCCAAGCAGCCATTTTACGATTCTGCCCCTCACCTCACTCGTCCACCACCACGATCGGCGCCGCCGCCCGCCTCCCCCTCCTCTCGGACGGAGGCCAACCAGGGCGAATGGCTGCACCGGCGAGCGACGATGAAAGCAAGGACGTGGACGCCTTCCTGTCGTCGTGCGCGGTGTCTGGCGAGGTCGCGTATGCCGCCGCTGAGGCCGTGCTCGAGCGCCTCCAGGCCCGCGCCTCCCGCGCTACGGCCCGACGCCTCCTCGACGCCGTCCACCGCTGCTTCGACGTCGGGCAGGAGCACCGCTTCCTCACCTTCCACTTCCGTGACGTCATTGTCGACCCCCACATCCGAGGTCGCCCCCCCAGTCCTCTCCGCAAACGTATCACCTTTCGCGGAAATCGGCCGTCTGGCCGTCAAAATTATAAAGGCCACGTCTATGGGTTATTGTAGTGTTTAGGTAAAGCGCGTGGGCAATTCCACTGGAGTGTCAACCATGTGGGCATGTGGCGGCCTATAAATATAATGCTGCTGACTAATGTAAGCGCTAGGTGTCCCTCGACTGCAACTGTGTGTGAGATTATGAGTGTATAATTGCGCAGAGACTTGATCCCCCTGCTCCTTATGCAGGGAACACTTCAGTCTCGCTTGTTGAATAATTCACACTCTCTGTTTTGGACTTTTGGTGCTCATATAAAATGGAAACAATGGCACTCCGGATCTGTCTGACATAGTTTACTTGATGAGATTTATTTAACTTTTAGCGTTTGCTTCAGAATCCGGTACTGCACATAATGTGATGTGCCTCCTTGTGTGAGGCTTACTCTGTTAGTGTATCTGATCCCTAGCACTTTTTTACTGAGATTCCCTATACGTTGTTTAGAAATATATGGATATACTATTTATTTTTGTGGGAACAAGATTTTTTTTGGTGACTAGTTGGAGCCAGATTTATGTGTGTGAGAAAGTGAACCAAAAACAGACACTTGTTTTTTGTTTTTGTGGGAGCTAGTTGCATTCAAAGATATGGCTTCAATGTGACCACCTTCTTTTCTTGTGGAAGTTTGATAGTCATAGAGGATCAACGGAAGTTCACATGAGATTAGCACACATCAAGGCATTGGTCAAATGGTACTCAGAGAAATGTTTTCATGGCCTCTAAGCATCATTTTTTTCATTCTTTTGTGTAAGCTGCAGAGTTTGGAGGTTGATGCTATCTATTTTTCTTCTTACAATTCATCTTTGGCAGAACAATCCTAACTGCAGCGATCAAACTTATTGCAGTAAGAAAAAAAATAGGGCATAGCCTACATACTTTGGAGAGTGTTACTATCAATTTTTCTCTTCTAATTTAGCAGCTGCTTCTAGGGTTCCAGCAAAGCACGAAGCTAACAATGATGGAGATACCTAGCATTTTCACTCCTGAAGATTGGTCCTTCGCTTTTTATGAGGGCCTTAATCAGCATCAAGATTCCACTTCCAGGGATAAGACGTATGGAGAGCTGGGGTGTGGCAATGGTTGGATATCTATTGCGCTTGCAGAGAAGTTGTCCCCTTTGAAGGTGGTTTTCTCTAGTTCTGTCAATAATTTATATTATCGTCGTTGCTACAGAAGTGGGAGCCACATCAGTTATACATTTACTTTGCTATAATGATATATCACTTTTGGTACCTCTGAGGAAAATAATATCTACCGAGCATTTATTATTCAATTTGAGCAAGGATCTAGTCTAATACCACACATTGTTCAAACCACGCTGAGCATTGTGTCCTTTTTTCTTGAACTGAGCAGTGTGTCCTTTAAAGCAGGAAAGAGGGAAATGACATCCAATTAGATTTTGATCCGCACATGTCAGTCAAACAAATTAATTTGCAAGCAGCTAATTATTACCTTCATAGTCCAGCCGTTGTTTCTGTCAGAACCCAAGCTGAGCATTGTTTATTTCTTTGCAGGTCTATGGTCTGGATATTAACCCAAGGGCCATCAAGATTGCATGGATAAATCTATACTTGAATGCCCTAGACGACAATGGTCTCCCGGTCTATGACAGGGAGGGAAAAACATTGCTGGATAGAGTTGAATTCCATGAATCTGATCTTCTTTCATACTGTATAGATAACAAGATAGAACTTGATTGCATTGTTGGCTGCATACCACAGGTACGGTTAGTTATTACTGTATCATGAAAGGAAATTATAGTAGACCAGAACCGAAGGAAATTGCTTACTCTCGAAATCTGCTTTTCAGATTCTTAACCCCAATCCAGAGGCAATGTCAAAGATTATGACTGAAAATTCAAGTGTACTCCTTGAGCAACTACTGTGCTCTTCAGGTAAGTAGAGATATACCTTCTTCATGATTACCACTTAAGGAAAATGTATTGACATGTGTAATGTGTTGAACTTATTCCATTCAGTTTACCTAATACCAATGGCGATTTGTCTTCATGTCGCTTCTCTAGCTGGAGTGAACTTATTTCTTGATTGCTCTATGAAGTAACTACATTTTGTATATAACCAGATATAAGAAAAAAAATTGTCTTAGGAGTGTATGCTATTTCCTTGTAGGCATGTGTTGCTAGCTCTGATATAATTAAATAATTTTTATAAATAATATAGGATCTGTACTGAAAACTTGGTCCCACAAGTATCATAATCAGCTTAACACTTTAACTGGATGGTTAGGAAGGACAGGACTGACAGTCTACATTAAAAGGACAACTAGGCTAAATGCTGGATACTAGAATAACTCTTTTGGCAGTATTCCATGTTTGAAATTCCTCACCTCGACTTCCACCTTTTGCACAACTTCATTTTTTTGCAACATATCTCTTTTGATCCCTATAAATAGAAGTTTTTCTCAGTTGCTAAGCATTTCATCATCATTTGACATGATGCACACATAGTATTAATCAAGACAATGTTTCATATGATGGCTGAATGTTCTATTCCATTTCCCTTGTGCTTATTTGTTATGTTTCTAAACTTGTTGCATCTCTTACCTCCAGGTTTTTTTTGAGGACCAGTTTGGCCTCGGGTTGATTGCTCGGGCAGTTGAAGAAGGGATAGCTGTCATAAAGCCTATGGGTATCATGATATTCAACATAGGAGGCCGACCAGGTCAAGGTGTCTGTGAACGCCTATTTCTACGCCGTGGATTCCATATCAGTAAGCTCTGGCAAACAAAAATTATGCAGGTATCAATTTTGTGAAACCAGGAAATCTTTCCATGCCAGCATTATGTTCTGGTTTTAGTAGGGCGTAGATTTTCCATTTCTCGCCTCATAGTTTCATATTACAATTTGATATTCTTGTTTGGGATCATCACCAACTAGTTGATAATTTTCCAGGCTGCCGACACTGATATTTCAGCTTTAGTTGAAATTGAACAAAACAGCCCACATCAATTTGAATTTTTTATGGACCTTGCCGGGGATCAGTCTGTCTCTGCACGCACAGCCCAAGCATACATGAAATCTGGTGGCCGTGTTTCACATGCTTTGTCTGTGTATAGCTGTCAACTTCACAAACCCATTCAGGTTCCTTCACACTCTCATTGGATTTGTAAAGTAAACAATACAGTGATGGAAGTAGTACTAATTCAGACGATTTTCAGGTGAAGAAATTGTTTGAGATTCTTAAAGATGGGTTCAATGAAATCAGCAGCTCCCTTGATTTGTCCTTTGATAATGATTCGGTTGCTTCTGAAAAAATGGTCTTCCTAGTATACCTTGCTAGTTTTTTGAAAGAGAATAAGTCCAATCCTTGTGAGCCTCCATTTGGATGTTTAAACTTCCGGAATCTTGTTGCTGAATTTATGAAGAGCTACTACAACATCCCATTAACTTCTGATGTAAGGCTTCTTAGTTGTGTTCGCTTATACCAGAAATTCATAGGATCAACTTATTTGCCGCTTCTATCATGTGCTTCATATGATCCTCCTTTTTTTTCTGGTGCACCAGAATGTTGCTGTATTCCCTTCTCATGCTGTTGCCATAGAAATTTCTCTTGGACTGTTCTCACCGGCACTTGCAATTGTGGATGAACATCTGACCAGACACTTGCCGAAGCAATGGTTAACATCCTCAGCAATTGAGGTACTCCCTGTGTGTGGCCCATGCATGCATATGCAGCTTGTGAATGTAGTGCAACACTTCTTCAAGCAACACCCAATGTGTACTACTTAATGGTGCAATGTTCTTCTTCTTTTTTTAAAAAATTGTTCAACGGGAATAATGGAAAAGGCATGCCTGTTAGGTGAAGAAAATATGATGATTCAAGAATGTTGATGTTAATGCTTCTTTTTAAAATTTCAGGGAAGAGCAGATTGTAACCATGCTGAAGACACAGTCATTGTAATTGCAGCACCACGCCAATTAGATTTGCTAATTGAGTTGATCAGGAAACTGAAGCCTCAGGTGGTTGTTACTTGCATGGCTAAGTTTGAGGCTATCACCAGTGCTGCTCTAGTGAATATACTAAGTGCAACAAGAGATATTGGTTCCCGGCTGTTCGTAGATATTTCAGAGCATCTGGAGTTGTCTAGCCCGCCAAACTCTAATGGTGTGTTGAAGTATCTTGCTGAGAACACCCTACCTTCGCATGCAGTTATACTCTGTGGTCTAGTAAAGGATCAGGTGCCTATAACTTTACCACATCAATTTTGTTCCATGGTGGATCGATCTCTCATGTCTCCTTTTAACTACGATTTATTATGATGAGTTAAATACCTTATGTGTCTCATCCTGACGCCCTGACCCCACTGGGGGATGTGTATATGTGATTGATGGTTGGTCTTATACATTAAAGACGATCCTACACTGTATTTGAACTTCTCTGCATTTTTACACCTGCTTTAGAAACTTCCTAAATATTTTAATCTGCATGTGCTCTACCTTATTTTGGATTATTGTGCAGGTTTATTCTGATCTGGAAGTTGGATTATTGTGCAGGTTTATTCTGATATGGAAGTTGGTTTTGCCATATCTGAGGATGAAACTGTCTATAAGGCGTTGTCACAAACTAGTGAGCTATTGGAAGGACATACTTTTGTGATCAGCCAACAGTATTATGGCTGTCTTTTTCATGAGCTACTGGCGTTCCAAATTGACAACCGGCATGCACAGCGAGAGGTAATCGTGACGTAACTCCCGCAGTTTTCCACTCATCCTCATGATAATGGAAAACTGTTCTGTCTAATGGTGCCAATAGTGGACATTCCTCTCAGCATAACTCAGCCGTTTAGTTGGATAACAGGTAGTCAGAGTGAACAACTAAATATATTAGTAGGATGACTGATTATGTTCCTTGATGTCTAACTATGAGTAATAATAATAATATGCCCTGGTATCTATGGAATATCACACTTAAAAAGAAAGGGGGCCTATGGAATATCTTTTGACCTTAATGTTTAACTTTTGGTTAGGCTTTTGATGTTTCCTTGCTCTTTTGTAGAGACAACCTGCAGAAGTGATACCTCAGAAGATGATAGGATTTTCTAATTCAGCTATGTCAACCCTGAAAGAAGCTGAATTTTTCGTTCCTGACTCCAAGGAATCTAGTATCATTCATATGGATCTAGACCGCAGCTTTTTGCCAGTACCTTCTGTGGTGAACACTTCAATTTTTGAAATTTTTGTTAGGCAGAACATCACGGATTCTGAAACTGATGTTCATTTCGGCATTAAAAAGTTGTTGAAACATTACTATGGTGGTTTCCCAGGAGACCGTTATTCTGACAGGTTAGATGGCTTCGGTATGGAAATTATCTATGGAAGCACCTGTGTTGCACTCTTCAACAAGCTTGTTCTTTGCTGCGTGCAAGAACAAGGTACCTTCTTTTTCCCTTTGGGCACCAATGGGCACTATGTCTCAGCAGCAAAGTTTATGAACGCAAACATCTCGACCATTCCAACAAATTCAGATTCAGGATTCAATATTGAACCAATGGTTCTAAACAAAGCTCTAACTGAGGAAGAAAATTGGGCCTGTTGGGTCTATATTTCTGGCCCTACAATTAACCCTTCTGGTTTCCTATACAGTGACAAAGAGATCAGAGATCTGCTTTCTATTTGTGCTATGCATGGAGCTAGGGTAGTGATAGATACCTCCTTCTCTGGTCTGGAGTTCCAAACCGACCGCTGGGCTTGGAGAAATTTGGAAAGATTTTCTCATAATGTTTGCTTAGATCCCCCATTCATCGCTTTTATGCTCGGAGAGCTGTCCCTTGGGCTGACTGCGAGTGGCCTTGATTTTGGGTTTTTAATTTTCAATGACCTGTCCGACGTTGAACATAATCTCGCAAACTTGAGTCAGCCACATAGCACATTGAAGTACACTTTCAGAAAGCTATTGGGTCTTAAGAACAAGAGGGATCAACACTTCTCTAATCTCAACATGGAGCAAAAGGAGACACTGAAAAATCGTGCCAACCACTTGGCAAAGGTTAGCCTTTTGTAACATTCTGAACTGCCCTCTTAAATTTGTACTCCCTTCAGATCTTAGTTTCACATAGAAAGATTGGCAGAACCTTATTAGTGTAATCTGAGTAACTTGAGTTCATGTTGGCAATCATTCCATCGAAAAATCAGTTTGATCTGTACTATTCCATAGAAATTGTAATATGCGGGCAAAAAAAAACCTCGGTCGTACCTGTCCAGGGCGACTCGACCTAAACCTAGTGCTGCCCCCAATCCCCTCCCCCCCCTCGCGTCGTTGCCGGAGGATGCCGCCGGGCGAAGCCCGTGTCGACGGCGGCGGCAAGGTGCTCTCTCGTGGCGACCCTAGTTCTATGGGCGGAGGAACTCCTTGGCGGCCGTTGTGTCCCAGCCCGCGCGGGACTGGGTGAGCGGTGGCAGGCTGTGGCGGGCGGAGCTTGACAGACGGCGGCGTTCTGCGGGTCAAGCTGGTGATGGCGGCGCGGTGGCGTGCTAGGGATGATGGTCCCATCCAGATCGTGGCTGTGGTAGTGTTGGGCGGCACGGGTCACTTCCTCGCCGGCTTGGTGCACGATGGTCCTTGACGCAGTGCCGGATGGATCTGGAGGGGCGGCGCGAGAGGAACCATGACAGGCTGGCGGTCGGGGGTAGCCCGGTGACTTCGGCAGCAGCGTACAAGCAGGGGGGTTCTGTTGGGGAACGTTGCAGAAAACAAAAATTTTCCTACTCGTTTCACCAAGATCATCTAGGAGTTCATCTAGCAACGAGTGATTAGATGCATCTACATACCTTTGTAGATCGCGCACGGAAGCGTTCAAAAGAACGGTGATGATGTAGTCGTACTCGACGTGATCCAAATCACCGATGACCAACGCCGAACGGACGGCACCTCCGTGTTCAACACACGTACGGGACGGGAGACGTCTCCTCCTTCTTGATCCAGCAAGGGGGAAGGAGAGGTTGATGAAGATCCAGCAGCACGACGGCGTGGTGGTGGATGCAGGGCGTCACAGCAGCAGGGCTTCGCCGAGACTACGAGGGAGAGACGTA
>NC_041386.1:543858097-543870286 GCF_002162155.2 Triticum dicoccoides | reverse complement strand
CACCACATGGACTCTTCCATGGTGGAAACCCTAGGTGCATGGGCCTATAGGGGCTGGTGCCCTTGGCCCATCTAGGCCAAGGCGCACCCCCTACAGCCCATGTCCCCCCCCGGGACAGGTGGCCCCACCCGGTGGACCCCCGGGACCCTTCCGGTGGTCCCGGTACAATACCGATAACCCCGAAACTTGTCCCGATGCCCGAAATAGCACTTCCTATATATATTTCTTTACCTCCGGACCATTCCGGAACTCCTCGTGACGTCCGGGATCTCATTCGGGACTCCGAACAACATTCGGGTTTCTGCATATACATATCTTCATAACCCTAGCGTCACCGAACCTTAAGTGTGTAGACCCTACGGGTTCGGGAGACAAGCAGACATGACCGAGACGACTCTCCGGTCAATAACCAACAGCGGGATCTGGATACCCATGTTGGCTCCCACATGCTCCACGATGATCTCATCGGATGAACCATGATGTTGAGGATTCAATCAATCCCGTACGCTATTCCCTTTGTCTATCGATATGTTACTTGCCCGAGATTCGATCGTCGGTATCCCAATACCTCGTTCAATCTCGTTACCGGCAAGTCACTTTACTCGTACCGTAATGCATGATCCCGTGACCAGACACTTGGTCACTCTGAGCTCATTATGATGATGCATTACCGAGTGGGCCCAGTGATACCTCTCCGTCATACGGAGTGACAAATCCCAGTCTTGATCCATGTCACCCAACAGACACTTTCGGAGATACCCGTAGTCTACCTTTATAGTCACCCAGTTACGTTGTGATGTTTGGCATACCCAAAGCACTCCTACGGTATCCGGGAGTTACACGATCTCATGGTCTAAGGAAAAGATACTTTGACATTGGAAAACTCTAGCAAACTAACTATACGATCTTGTGCTATGTTTAGGATTGGGTCTTGTCCATCACATCATTCTCCCAATGATGTGATCTCGTTATCAATGACATCCAGTGTCCATAGTCAGGAAACCATGACTATCTGTTGATCAACGAGCTAGTCAACTAGAGGCTCACTAGGGACATGTTGGTGTCTGTTATTCACACATGTATTACGATTTCCGGATAACACAATTATAGCATGAATAAAGACAATTATCATGAACAAGGAAATATAATAATAATGCTTTTATTATTGCCTCTAGGGCATATTTCCAACAGTCTCCCACTTGCACTAGAGTCAATAATCTAGTTACATTGTGATGAATCGAACACCCATGGAATTCTGGTGTTGATCATGTTTTTCTCTAGGGAGAGGTTTAGTCAACGGATCTGCTATATTCAGGTCCGTATGTACTTTACAAATATCTATGTCTCCATCTTGAACATTTTCACGAATGGAGTTGAAGCGACGCTTGATGTGCCTTGTCTTCTTGTGAAACCTGGGCTCCTTGGCAAGTGCAATAGCTCCAGCGTTGTCACAGAAGAGCTTGATCGGCCCCGACGCATTGGGTCTGACTCCTAGGTCGGTGATGAACTCCTTCACCCATATTGCTTCATGTGCTGCCTCCGAGGCTGCCATGTACTCCGCTTCACATGTAGATCCCGCCACGACGCTTTGCTTGCAACTGCACCAGCTTACTGCCCCACCATTCAAAATATACACGTATCCGGTTTGTGACTTAGAGTCATCCAGATCTGTGTCAAAGCTAGCGTCGACGTAACCCTTTACGACGAGCTCTTCGTCACCTCCATAAACGAGAAACATTTCCTTAGTCCTTTTCAGGTACTTCAGGATATTCTTGACCGCTGTCCAGTGTTCCTTGCCGGGATTACTTTGGTACCTTCCTACCAAACTGTCGGCAAGGTTAACATCAGGTCTGGTACACAGCATGGCATACATAATAGAACCTATGGCTGAGGCATAGGGGATGACGCTCATCTCTTCTATATCTTCTGCAGTGGTCGGACATTGAGCTGAGCTCAATTTCATA
Source organism: Triticum dicoccoides (assembly GCF_002162155.2). NCBI lineage: Eukaryota > Viridiplantae > Streptophyta > Magnoliopsida > Poales > Poaceae > Triticum > Triticum dicoccoides. Next base: position 543,868,322 of record NC_041386.1, on the reverse strand, counting down.
CCTTGTAACACAGGCAAGAACCCCTTCTTGGATTGATCCATATTGAACTTCTTCAATATCTTATCAAGGTATGTGCTTTGTGAAAGACCTATGAGGCGTCTCGATCTATCTCTATAGATTTTGATGCCTAATATATAAGCAGCTTCTCCAAGGTCCTTCATTGAAAAACTTTTATTCAAGTAGGCCTTGATGCTGTCCAAGAGTTCTATATCATTTCCCATCAAAAGTATGTCATCTACATATAATATGAGAAATGCTACAGAGCTCCCACTCACTTTCTTGTAAACGCAGGCTTCTCCATAAGTCTGTGTAAACCCAAACGCTTTGATCATCTCATCAAAGCGAATGTTCCAACTCCGAGATGCTTGCACCAGCCCATAAATCGAGCGTTGGAGCTTGCACACTTTGTCAGCATTCTCAGGATCGACAAAACCTTCCGGCTGCATCATATACAATTCTTCCTTAAGGAAACCATTAAGGAATGCCGTTTTGACGTCCATTTGCCATATTTCGTAATCATAGAATGCGGCAATTGCTAACATGATTCGGACGGACTTCAGCTTCGCTGCCGGTGAGAAAGTCTCATCGTAGTCAACCCCTTGAACTTGTCGATAACCCTTAGCGACAAGCCGAGCTTTATAGATGGTCACATTACCATCCGCGTCTGTCTTCCTCTTAAAGATCCATTTATTTTCTATGGCTCGCCGCTCAACGGGCAAGTCAGTCAAAGTCCATACTTTGTTTTCATACATGGATCCTATCTAGGATTTCATGGCTTCTAGCCATTTGTCGGAATCCGGGCCCGCCATCGCTTCTTCATAGTTCGAAGGTTCACCGTTGTCTAACAACATGATTTCCAAGACAGGGTTGCCGTACCACTCTGGTGCGGAACGTGTCCTTGTGGACCTTCGAATTTCAGTAGGGGCTTGATCAGAAGTATCTTGATCATTGTCATTAACTTCCTCTCTAGTCGGTGCAGGCACCTCAGGAACATTTTCTTGAGTTGCGCCATTTTTCGGTTCAAGAGGTAATACTTCATCAAGCTCTACTTTCCTCCCACTTACTTCTTTCAAGAGAAACTCTTTCTCCAGAAAGGACCCATTCTTGGCAACAAAGATCTTGCCTTCGGATCTGAGGTAGAAGGTGTACCCAATAGTTTCTTTTGGGTATCCTATGAAGACGCATTTTTCCGACTTGGGTTCGAGCTTTTCAGGTTGAAGTTTCTTGACATAAGCATCGCATCCCCAAACTTTTAGAAACGACAGCTTAGGTTTCTTCCCAAACCATAATTCATACGGTGTCGTCTCAACGGATTTCGACGGAGCCCTATTTAAAGTGAATGCGGCAGTCTCTAAAGCATAGCCCCAAAAGGATAGCACACCATATCTAATAGAGTGCGATTACGACGTTCGGACACACCATTACGCTGAGGTGTTCCAGGCGGCTGAGTTGTGATACTATTCCACATTTTCTTAAGTGTGCGCCAAAGTCGTGACTCAAGTATTCTCCTCCACGATCTGATTGTAGAAACTTGATTTTCCTGTCACGTTGATTTTCAACCTCACTCTGAAATTCCTTGAACTTTTCAAAGGTTTCAGACTTGTGTTTCATTAAGTAGATATACCCATACCTACTTAAATCATCAGTGAGGGTGAGAACATAACGATAGCCACCGCGAGCCTCAACACTCATTGGACCGCACACATCAGTATGTATGATTTCCAATAAGTCGGTTACTCGCTCCATTGTTCCTGAGAACGGAGTCTTGGTCATTTTACCCATAAGGCATGGTTCGCATGTGTCAAATGATTCATAATCAAGAGACTCTAAAAGTCCATCAGCATGGAGCTTCTTCATGCGTTTGACACCTATGTGACCAAGGCGGCAGTGCCACAGGTATGTGGGACTATCATTATCATCCTTACTTCTTTTGGTACTCACATTATGAACATGTGTAGCATCACGTTCGAGATTCATAAAGAATAAACCATTCACCATAGGAGCATGACCATAAAACATATCTCTCATAAAAATGGAACAACCATTATTCTCAGATTTAAAAGAGTAGCCATCTCGAATTAAACGAGATCCCGATACAATGTTCATGCTCAAAGCTGGCACTAAATAACAATTATTAAGGTTTAAAACTAATCCCGAAGGGAGATGCAGAGGTAGCGTGCCGACGGCGACCACATTGACCTTGGAACCATTCCCGACGCGCATCGTCACCTCGTCCTTTGCCAGTTTCCGCTTATTCCGCAGCCCCTGCTTTGAGTTACAAATGTGAGCAACTGCACCGGTATCAAATACCCAGGAGCTACTACGGGCACTAGTAAGGTACACATCAATTACATGTATATCACATACACCTTTTGTTTTGCCGGCCTTCTTATCCGCTAAGTACTTAGGGCAGTTCTGCTTCCAGTGACCGCTTCCCTTGCAATAAAAGCACTCAGTCTCGGGCTTGGGTCCATTCTTTGGCTTCTTCCCGGCAGCTTGCTTGCCGGGCGCGGCAACCTCCTTGCCATCCTTCTTGAAGTTCTTTTTACCCTTGCCTTTCTTGAACTTAGTGGTTTTATTGACCATCAACACTTGATGTTCCTTCCTGACTTCTACCTCTGCTGATTTCAGCATAGCAAATACTTCAGGAATGGTCTTTTCCATCCCTTGCATATTGAAGTTCATCACAAAGCTCTTGTAGCTTGGTGGAAGCGACTGGAGGATTCTGTCAATGACCGCATCATCCGGGAGATTAACTCCCAGCTGAGTCAAGCGGTTATGCAACCCAGACATAGTGAGTATGTGCTCACTGACAGAACTGTTTTCCTCCATCTTACAGCTGAAGAATTTGTCGGAGACTTCATATCTCTCGACCCGGGCATGAGCTTGGAAAACCATTTTCAGCTCTTCGAACATCTCATATGCTCCATGTCTCTCAAAACGCTTTTGGAGCCCCGGCTCTAGGCTGTAAAGCATGCCGCACTGAACGACGGAGTAGTCATCGGAACGTGCCTGCCAAGCGTTCGTAACATCTTCTTCTGCAGGGAGAACGGTTGCGTCACGAAGCGGTGCTTGTAGGACATAATCTTTCTTGGCAGCTATGAGGATGATCCTCAGGTTCCAGACCCAGTCCGTATAGTTGCTGCCATCGTCTTTCAGCTTGGTTTTCTCTAGGAATGCGTTGAAGTTGAGGACTACATTGGCCATTTAATCTACAAGACATATTGTAAAATATTTAGACTAAGTTCATGATAATTAAGTTCAACTAATCAAATTATTAATGAACTCCCCCTTAGATTAGACATCCCTCCAGTCATCTAAGTATTACATGATCCGAGTTTAACTAGACCGTGTCCGATCATCACGTGAGACGGACTAGTCAACGTCGGTGAACATCTTCATGTTGATCGTATCTTCTATACGACTCATGCTCGACCTTTCGGTCTTCTGTGTTCCTAGGCCATGTCTGTACATGCTAGGCTCGTCAAGTTAACCTAAGTGTTTGCATGTGAAAATCTGTCTTACACCCGTTGTATGTGAACGTCTGAATAAAACACCCGATCATCACGTGGTGTTTTGAAACAGCAAACTGTCGCAACGGTGCACAGTTAGGGGGAACACTTCTTGAATTTATTGTGAGGGATCATCTTATTTACTACCGTCGTTCTAAGTAAACAAGATGCAAAACATGATAAACATCACATGCAATCAAATAATAAACGTGACATGATATGGCCAATATCACATAGCTCCTTTGATCTCCATCTTGGGGCTCCATGATCATCTTGTCACCGGCTTGACACCATGATCTCCATCATCATGATCTCCATCATCGTGTCTCCATGAAGTTGCTCGCCAACTATTACTTCTACTACTATGGCTAACGCGTTTAGCAATAAAGTAAAGTAATTTACATGGCGTTTCTCGATGACACGCAGGTCATAAAAAGAATAAAGACAACTCCTATGGCTCCTGCCGTTTGTCATACTCATCGACATGCAAGTCGTGAATCCTATTACAATAGCATGAACATCTCATACATCACATATAGATCATTCATCATTCATCACAACTTTGGCCATATCATATCACAAACCACTTGCTGCAAAAACAAGTTAGACGTCCTCTAATTGTTGTTGCAAGTTTTACGTGGCTGAATTAGGGTTCTAGCAAGAACGTTTTCTTACCTACGTCAAAGCCACAACGTGATTTGTCAACTTCTATTTACCCTTCATAAGGACCCTGTTCATCGATTCCGCTCCAACTAAAGTGAGAGAGACAGACACCCGCCAGCCACCTTATGCAACTAGTGCATGTTAGTCGGTGGAACCGGTCTCACGTAAGCGTAAGTGTAAGGTTGGTCCGGGCCGCTTCATCCCACAATACCGCTGAAGCAAGAAAGGACTAGTAACGGCAAGAAAGTTGACAAATCTACGCCCACAACAAATTGTGTTCTACTCGCGCAAGAAGAACTACGCATAGACCTAGCTCATGATGCCACTGTTGGGGAACGTTGCAGAAAACAAAATTTTTCCTACTCGTTTCACCAAGATCATCTAGGAGTTCATCTAGCAACGAGTGATTAGATGCATCTACATACCTTTGTAGATCGCGCACGGAAGCGTTCAAAAGAACGGTGATGATGTAGTCGTACTCGACGTGATCCAAATCACCGATGACCAGCGCCGAACGGACGACACCTCCGCGTTCAACACACGTACGGGACGGGAGACGTCTCCTCCTTCTTGATCCAGCAAGGGGGAAGGAGAGGTTGATGAAGATCCAGCAGCACGACGGCGTGGTGGTGGATGCAGGGCGTCACAGCAGCAGGGCTTCGCCGAGACTACGAGGGAGAGACGTAACGGGGGGAGATGGAGGCGCCAGGGGCTGGTGTGAAATCCCTCCTCTCCCCCCCACTATATATAGGGGTGCCAGGGGGGGCGCCGGCCCTAGTAGATGGCATCTACTAGGGGGGGCGGCGGCCAAGGGGAGGTTTCCCTCCCCCCAAGGCACCTAGGGGTGCCTTCCACCACATGGACTCTTCCATGGTGGAAACCCTAGGCGCATGGGCCTATAGGGGCTGGTGCCCTTGGCCCATCTAGGCCAAGGCGCACCCCCTACAGCCCATGTGGCCCCCCGGGACAGGTGGCCCCACCCGGTGGACCCCCGGGACCCTTCCGGTGGTCCCGGTACAATACCGATAACCCCGAAACTTGTCCCGATGCCCGAAATAGCACTTCCTATATATATTTCTTTACCTCCGGACCATCCCGGTACTCCTCGTGACGTCCGGGATCTCATCCGGGACTCCGAACAACATTCGGGTTTCTGCATATACATATCTTCATAACCCTAGCGTCACCGAACATTAAGTGTGTAGACCCTACGGGTTCGGGAGACAAGCAGACATGACCGAGACGACTCTCCGGACAATAACCAACAGCGGGATCTGGATACCCATGTTGGCTCCCACATGCTCCACGATGATCTCATCGGATGAACCACGATGTCGAGGATTCAATCAATCCCGTACGCTATTCCCTTTGTCTATCGATATGTTACTTGCCCGAGATTCGATCGTCGGTATCCCAATACCTCGTTCAATCTCGTTACCGGCAAGTCACTTTACTCGTACCGTAATGCATGATCCCGTGACCAGACACTTGGTCACTCTGAGCTCATTATGATGATGCATTACCGAGTGGGCCCAGTGATACCTCTCCGTCATACGGAGTGACAAATCCCAGTCTTGATCCATGTCACCCAACAGACACTTTCGGAGATACCCGTAGTCTACCTTTATAGTCACCTAGTTACGTTGTGACGTTTGGCATACCCAAAGCACTCCTACGGTATCCGGGAGTTACACGATCTCATGGTCTAAGGAAAAGATACTTTGACATTGGAAAACTCTAGCAAACAAACTATACGATCTTGTGCTATGTTTAGGATTGGGTCTTGTCCATCACACCATTCTCCCAATGATGTGATCTCGTGATCAATGACATCCAGTGTCCATAGTCAGGAAACCATGACTATCTGTTGATCAACGAGCTAGTCAACTAGAGGCTCACTAGGGACATGTTGGTGTCTGTTATTCACACATGTATTACGATTTCCGGATAACACAATTATAGCATGAATAAAGACAATTATCATGAACAAGGAAATATAATAATAATGCTTTTATTATTGCCTCTAGGGCATATTTCCAACAGGTTCATAGGCGTGCTGCCTGGTGTCGCCGGCAGGTGTCGTTCCTGGACGCATCGTCGGTCAGAGGGCTAGATCCAGGCGGGATTGGGCCTTGCTACCGGAGGTCTCTCCTCTCGGGGACATGCGATCCATCTCTATGCCAGTGATGTCCGCACAAAGGTGCTCCTTTGGTGGCGATCTCATGTTTCCGTGGTGGCAGTCTTGGATGGTGAGTGGTGTTGGCAATGCGCTTTGGCCATGTGGGTGGCGAGGTGCGCTGTGGTGGGTGATCAGTGCTAGTCGTGGGATCTGGAGTTCCTGGTTTGTTGTGGTGGGTCCCTGACGGGGAGGGGTTTGTGCCCTGTTCCCACGACGTGGTAGGGGGGTCGCGCTGAGAGAAAGCTTTGAGCCTTGGTGCCGGTGGCGGTAATGCCCGTGGGTGTTACGTTCCTCTTGGGGCGCCGCTTTGGTCCTCTCCTTGCCCTCCGACACTCAGGGTGGAATCCTTTGTCTACCTCAGTGGACACGGCGGCGGCGGTGCTTCATGTCGTGACCCTCTTGGGGGCGTCGCCGATGAGTGTGAGTACTATGTGCTTCTTCTCGGCGACTCGTGGAGGCATTTAGTGGTGGTTTTCAGCGGTTCTGGCTAGTTTTGTCGTTTTTTGTGTTTTGATCGGTTTCTGAGGATTTCCTCAATACCTTCGGTCGTATGGCTTTATTAATATATAAAGCGGGGCGAAAGCCTGTTTCGAGGAGGAAATGGTAATATGCAGTTAGCTAGACATACTTTTGCACAACTGGCTGTGAGGACCTTGAATTTGCGCGTTGTAGAGTTTGCGAGGCAATTTTTGACATGCTCTTCTTTTTTATGCAATGAAAAGACACTTGTGAGCTGTGGCTGGGATGTTCCTGGCTGTCATGGTGGTATCTCGATGCTGGCGAAACCGACAACCTACATTGGCAAATCATTCAAGACTGAAGGTTTTAAAGGCACGCTCGATGGTTGCAACATCAGGGAAGCCATTCTTAGATCCACTGGACTGTGTATAAGCAGTAGTAAATGGACCGGGATACCGGACTACTGCCGGTTCAGCTTTGCTTTAGAGAGCAGCGAATTCAACCGGGCAATGGGCTGCATAACCAGGTTCAAAGAGTTTGTTCTGGGAGTCGACATGCTCACATTAAGGATAGCTAGAGTGCTTCATCATGCTCAAACAAGTGGTTACTATTTCGTTGAAAAGCGGTAATATTTTCCTTTCTACGACAAGGTTTTGGCTGGAAGATGATTCTTTTCTTTCTGGTATCCGGTGGTTATAGTTATTTCAGATTGATTGTATAATGTCTCCTTGCCGTCGGTATGATTGTTGGCACTAGTTTAGAGACTAAATCGGACTGGATCGAAAGCTTGGAGTGCAAGAAGAAGAAACAACAACTGGAGAATTGGGGAAGATTTGTGCTCAGATTGATGCTGTGTACTACTCCAAGCTTTCTAATTAACCGAGGCATGTCTTTTCCCTTGCTGACTGCTTCGATCCTTCACCAAACGAAGTGTCCATGCATGTAGCGCTATTTGCGTTTATTTCATTTCAAGTTGAACCACAACATGCATGCATTTTGTATACATATTACATGTAGGGTGTGGGATCACATCTGAACATGAATCATCATGTTAGAGTGGTACAACACGTATTTCATTTCGTGGCTATCGAACATCTAGACGAGCCACGTAACTTTCTTGCTGCACTTCTGCTTCCATGGCCAGAGCACGACGAGAACATCATCAATCGCCTGCTGCTTGGTGTGGATCCCGATGCCGTCGTCAGGGTCGCCTAGTTTGGTGGCTTCTTTGCTCCCCTCCCACACGTCGTTGTTCTGCTTCGCCAGCAGCAGAGAGCACGATATGGCCTTCCAGTTGACCACCAGCAGAGAACGGACTTGAGAAGACTTTGCAGGGTGCACCGTGTCCGTGGCGCATGCATTGTAGCAGCTCCTTATATAGTGGAACTAGCTAGCTGCTCGGACCGGGGGGCATGCAGACTGCTCAATAGTTGCTGCATTGATGAAGCAATTCAGTTCCGATCACCTACATACTCCCACTCCGAGCTAGACACAGATGGAAGCATGGAGTAATTCCCGGCGCGGTATCCCTGCTACATATATCTGGTGCAGTTAGCGTCTTTTCATTCCATATTAATGTTAGTAACTTGAAAGTTGATGAAACTTGGATAGCATCTTTCCTTTCCTATGGGGAAGTTTTCACCTACTGCATGCTTGAATTTAGCAATCCAAATTCTAGCGCCTGCTGGCATAGGAGGAGGCATGCAGACTGCTCAGCAGTTGCTGCATCGGTGAAGCAATTCAGTTTTTCACTCAGCCGAGATAGATGGAAGCTAGCTGCACATATTTATAGATGAAGTAGTATATATATACACCTACATACTCCCACTCCGAGCTAGACACAGATGGAGTAGTATATATATATATATATATATATATATATATATATATATATATATATATATATGTATCTGGCACACAGAAGTTTTTCTGCAAAACTACCTACCGCATCCAACATCGTACGATTTGCATCAAACGCTTCTTTTTCGAAAACGCCCGCGCGTGGGCTGGTGCTACGCGCTGCTCCTTCCGCGCAAGACCTGTGTGGTCTTTTCTGCTGCTGCTGCTCCATGTGCAGCTCCCCCCGTGACAAAACGCGCGTGGGCTCCATGTGCCTGCTCCTATTTGTTGTTCCTGCCACTATTCCATATGCGTGCTACTGCTGTTTACTAGCTAGGCTAGGCTAGGCTAGCTGCAATCTGCTAATTAGGCTAGTTACTAGCTAGCAGCGAGTGCTACTGCTATTTCATGCCAGTAGCCGATGCGTTCTACTAGCTTTTATGCATTTTCTTACATCTTTGTGGTAAATTAAAAGAAAAAAGTTAGAAAAAGAATCATGTTTTTGTCAGATACACATCTCTCTTGCAGTAAATTGTCTGTCGACGATTTTTTTTACTTTGATCCAGACAACTTCGATACCATCATGGTAGTAATTTTGACCCCCAAAAAAGGTTGTTTGATCTAGTAGATTTTTTTTTGGAAATATACTCCGATAAATTTTGTGTAAACAACATGGTATTTTAAGCACCACGGGCCTGATAACTTACCTACAAACACATATATTATGTTTCTGAAAAAAGATACCCCGATAACTCTGTGTGAAAATAGCATGATAATATACAAACACATATATGATAATATACATACAAACATTGCGGTAAGATTTACCGGGGGAGGGGGGCTGTTCAAATATACCCCCCGATAATTTTGTTAAAAAACATGGTAATAAGCACCGTATAAACACCATGGTAACTTTTGCACCGAAAACAAAAGTTATTGAAAAATGTAACCATGTTAACTCATGTGTAAATAAGATGATAATTTACGCTCCGCGGTCTTGATAACATACATACAAACACCACAATAACTTTGACCCAAGGCGTGTATTAAAAATGTGCCACCGGTTATTTCTATGTAAATAACACAGCAATATAATCACCGCATAATTGATAACTTATACAACACATGATGGTAACTTTTTGACCCAGATTTTTTTGTTGGAAAACATAATCTCGCTAATTTATGTGTAAATGGTACGGTAATATATGTGTCGCATACCCGATAATTTACGTACAGAACACCACGGTGACCAAAGAGGAAAACGTTGTTTAAAAACGCACCCTTGATAACTTATGTGAAAATAGCATGGTAATATAAGAATGAGCAGCGCGATAACATTTTTTACGAAGGGCAAAAATTGTTGAAAAATATAACATCCCCACCCCCACCCCCACCCCGCGTGCACGTTAAATTTTGTGCAAAGTTATGATGTTGCACATGGTAAATTTACTATGATTTCCACGCTATAGTTACTGGCCTTCTCATGATATGATATATTCACCAGCTTTATCATGTCATTTTTAAACCAGGGGGTTAATGTTTGAAGTTATCAACATGCATATGTGATACTTAT
>NC_041386.1:543840151-543858087 GCF_002162155.2 Triticum dicoccoides | reverse complement strand
TAATTTGAAACATGGGATGTAGTATGTCAAAACTTCATGTTTTTTCGCCCTCTTTTTGTATGCTACCAGGTTTCCTCTCAAAACCATAACCTACACCAAAACGCCATGGTAACTTTCATGAAGGGGAAGGGGGTTGTTCAAACATCCCCACCCCCAACCCCACCCCGCGTGCACGTTAAATTTTGTGCAAAGTTATGATGTTGCACATGGTAAATTTACTATGATTTCCACGCTATAGTTACTGGCCTTCTCATGATATGATATATTCACCAGCTTTATCATGTCATTTTTAAACCAGGGGGTTAATGTTTGAAGTTATCAACATGCATATGTGATACTTATCATGCTGCTCGGCCAAAGTTATCAAGAAATTAAGCTTTTTGTTGACATGGTAGAAAACAAAAGGGTTCAAATTCTGTTGTTTACATACTATGGACAACAAGTTAAGGTGGATGAGTTGGTTATTAGGCATAGTAGACATGCATTAGACCTGAGTTCAACTCCCCTTTTAAGTGCTTTTTTCCTTCCCACGTAAATTAACTAGCATAAAACCGAAGAGATAAGAAAACCGATTTGAAAAAAAACCGTGAGGAAGAAAATCGATGGAAGCGTTTTATGCCGAGTTGAAAACGCTCGTTCGATCGAGCGAAACGAGGCCGTGTTTGGTAATTTTTGCTGTCTCAGGAAGATACAACTAGCATATAAGTTGTATGTAATCAGTTAAGTTTGCTAGTGCAGCTGGATGTTTATATATATATATATATATATATATATATATATATATATATATATATATATATATATATATACCGTTAGCATCTTTCCATTGCATGATACTGCATGCATGAAGGGTGAAACTTCGATGGGTTAGCATCTTTCCTTTCCTATGGGGAAGCTGTTGGTGAGCTTAATTGCAGCACTACGCAATGCAGCTTGCTCATTTTTCCCCTAGCTACGACCCCCGATTAAGGGCAGGGCAGGGCCGGGTTCTACTGGTAAAATGATAACGGTGAAGCTTGCCCATGGATGTCAATCTATTCCCTCACCGAGAGGGAGCAGTACGTGACAACTCATTTATCCGGTACATCGCTTGGTTTAATAAGTCTACGACAGTCTACTAGTGAAACATAGCAGTACACTTATTTTTGGTTACACAACGAAAGATCAGAACCCGAACGCATTAGTAGTGCTGAGAGAGTTGTTTTGATTCACAGCCCTTTGCGACTAAGTTTTTTTTACCGGAGCGGGGAGCTATCGGCGAAGAATCCACCACACATGATTGCTTTGAGATTCACGGCCACTATCCACGTATAAGTAAGCCAATCTCTTTCACACTTCAATACGTGAGAATACAAACCTGCTCTGGACCCCTATGCATGCCATGCAGCTTTTGTCAGGAATCTACATGTGGGTAGTAGTTCGGCGATTAAACATTCACAAGTCTCTATCCCAAGAAAAGACTAGTATTAAATTTGATAGCCAAAATTTTGGAGATTGCTATATTTAAACAATAAATTTAATTGCTGATATTTTTATATATTTGAATTGCTCGAGGCAAGACCTTTAAAATAAGATCAAAATTGGATACATTTTGACTAATTTTATTTCACAGAATCCAAATAACATTTTTCACTCAACTAAAAAAACTATTTCACCTATCTTGAACAAGAGACACTAGTGCAGAACCGGGCAATAGCACCGGTTCATAAGGCCCTTTAGTGCCGGTTTAGGAACCGACACTAAAGTTTCGGCACTAAAGGCCCCCCCTTTAGTATCGGTTCAGCATGAACCGGTGCTAAAGGGGATCCACGTGGCACGAGCCAGCTCCGGGGGCCGGGAGCCCTTTAGTACCGGTTGGTAACACCAACCGGTACTAAATGGTTGTGGGTTTCTGTTTTATTTTGTATTTTTCAATTAAATTTGTGTTATCAATTTAATTTAGGATTGTTTTACGTTATAATGAGTTGTAGTCGTCATCATCATCATCATCATCATCATCGCATATTAATAAATAAATAAACTCTAGCTAGCTAAAAATCATCATAGTCGTCTAATTACCACTATTTAATCATCATAGTCATTACCGCTAGCTATCTAATCATCATCAACGCTGGCTAGCTTAAAGAGGAAACATTCACTTTGTAACAGAAGCAAAGATATCATCCAGTTCAACATAATCATCACCAACATCGAAGTTCAGGACACGGACATGAGACAAGTACTAATTAAGAGCATGAACTAGTAGCTACTGATCCTGCTGCTCCCTCTCAGGTAGAATAACATAGAACATGTATAGCTCTCCTGATTCATCATACTGGAGCATGCAGATGAATCTGTCTCCTAATCTTGGGTTGCGCTTCTCCTTGCTGCCCCCTAGTACTTCTCTGCGATCATTAACAATTTTCCTCCAATATTTCACTATTGAGCATTCTTCGCTTTGAGAAATCCTGAATGCACTCATGTGCAATGTAGGAAATCTTGGTCGTAAGCTAACCATTGACATGCGACCTTTTGTCTCGATCCACTGAGGCACAACTGTCATCGGAAGTCCCTGTTGAAGAACATCGTATAGTAATTAATATACTAAGCAATGAAAGTTTAGCTTCAAAAATAATGTATGCAAAAGATGCACTAATTAAGGACAAATATTTAAAATCTTACCATCTTTCGATTATAGATGTGACCGTAGTTCAATACGATCACCATTGGTCGGACGTTTTGAGTACTAATATTTCTAAGTTCAGGAATTTTTTTTGTCTTGACAGTATTAAGATCCTCAAGCCATGAAACATAATGACTTATCTCCTCGCAGTTTAGTTGAGCCCCGGGGCAGTAGTAGGTCCTGTCTACCAAGCGTCGGACATGTTTGCTTGAACCGAAATAAGCTGACAATACAAATTAGTTGTCAACTATTTTTGAATAAACTGTATGAAAGACATAAACATATGCATGCATGGTTGAGAAAAACTCACCAAATGGTAGAACTGGAGGCGTTTGCACATCGACCCAGATGTCTATATTACCTTCAATATCATCTTCCGGACGAATATCAAAGGTGATAACCATATCAGGGTCAAATGCATAAGCCTTGCATAGTGCTTGCCAAGTTTTGCATTCAAAATGGGTGTATGTGTCTCCATTATATAATTTGACGTTGAAAGTATGCCCATGCTCCGTCTTCAAGTAAACTCTCTTTACCTCCATATCATCTATAGCACTAAAACCTATCTTATCCAAGACAAAAATTCTTGCATGACAGGGGATGCGCTAGTAGAATAGTAAAAATTTAAAATTATAAGTTAAAGCAAATGAAGCATAAGTTTTGTATTCAAATAATAATTGACAAAGAGACTTAGTGTATCAACTTCGAATGTCTCATCCAGCTTGATGCTGAAGCGCCTACCATCAACAAGGAAATTTTGGTCACACAGGCCGCGCTGGTCTTCACAGTGTTCGCACATAATGAAATCTTTTTCGTCGTCAGATGACATTTTTTATATTCATATAGGCGAAACATTAAACACCTATATCTAGCCAAATATATATTCATCTAACATTTGACATTAATATATCTAACTATATTCATCTCTAACAATTGACATTACTATATATTTAACTTTTCTATGGAATTCATCTAACATTCGACATTAATGTAATATTTATATAAACTAAAAATATATAAAAAATTAAATAAACAGAAAAACTCATTAACAAATAATATTTTAATTAGATCATCAAATCTGAGATACCTAAATTTTCTTACTAAAAATAAACTAGTTATATTAATTATTCAACTAGTTCAAATCTCATATACCTAATTAATATCTAGCTATATTCATCTCTAACAATTGACATTAATATATATTTAACTTTTCTATCTAATTCATCTAACATTCGACATTAATCTAATATTCGATCATCTAATTAACTTTTCTAAAAAACAGAAAACAAAAAATGTGTGTGTGTGTGTATGTGTGTGTGTGTGTATGTGTGTGTGTATATATGTAAAAAAATGTGTGTGTGTGTGTATGTGTGTGTATGTATGTGTGTGTATGTGTGTGTGTATACTGCAGTGCCGCCCCGTACGCCGCCGCCCCGTACGTACGAGCGAGGACGCCGGAATACGGGGCGGGGGCGGCGGCGTACGTACGGGCTGGTGCGTGCGGCGCGGGTGCGAGAGAGACGTACGGCCGCGGTGATGACGACAGACGGCGGCGGCGTTCGTGGCGGCAGCGCGAGATGACGACGACGACGGGCGGCGGCGGGGACAGCGACGATGACGACGGACGACGGGCGACGGGCGGCGACGACGGGATCGAGCGGCGTGCGCGGCGATGTCTCGCGAGAGGTTGGAGACCAAGTGGGGAGATGAAACTGAAATTTTCGTAAGTGCTATATATATAGGATGGGCCTTTAGTACCGGTTCGTGGCTCCAACCGGTACTAAAGGCCTATTTTCGCCAGGCCAAGCGGCGGGAAACGAAGGCTTTTAGTACCGGTTGGAGCCACCAACCGGTACTAAAGGCCTTGCGCTGCCACCACAAAGTTTAGTCCCACCTCACCCGGCGAAGGGCAGCCGCACTGGTTTATAAACCCAGCCGCGGCTACCTCTTCTATTTATATAGTTTTTTCTTTTCTGCATTATTTATTTTCTTTTATTTATTTTTGAGTAATTTTTTGTATAGTTTTTTTATTTTCTGCATTATTTTTTTTTTATTTTCTTCTGGAAATTGAATGTTGCATACTGAACAATTAGGTAAATGACCGAAAAACAACAAATGATGTCAGAACATGTTGGAAATTGATGACATCGCTTTAAATGCTGGATACTGAACACAAAAGAAGTCCGGAGTTCAAATAAGTTTAAAAAACATTGAAGTGGCCATGTAACAGATGAAGTGCGTCCAGTTTTTGCCGTAACCCTCTCTACTCTTTCGCGCATGCTATGCGGGTGATATGATGATACCATGCCAAGTTTCAACATTTTCAGGATTCATTTTGTAGTGATTTTCAATTTCACGGTCATTTAGCTCTCTAAACAATTAGGTAAATGACCGAAGAACAACAAATGATATCAGAACATGTTGGAAATTGATGACGTTGCTTTAAATACTGCATACTGAACACAAAAGAAGTCCGGAGTTTAAATAAGTTATTAAAAATAAAAAAGAGGTGCAATGCAGGTTAATTTGCTTCAACCATTCGGAATAGTGTAGACTGCACTGCACATAGCTCAGTGCAATCTATGCTATTCCGCAAGGCTTGAAGCTAATCAACATGTAGGTGAGCATTGCAACTCTTCGTCATTGTCTGTGCACTCACGGCTTATAAACCGCTCATACTGCCTCTCTCTTGGCGAGGTGGGACTAAAAACAGCTTGCCATAACCTCATTAGTACCGGTTCGTGGTATGAACCGGCACTAAATGGTGATGGTGGGGCCATAGCCGGACCGCAGGCTGACACAGCCTCTTTAGTACCGGTTCGTGGCATGAACCGGTACTAAAGGTTCGCCACGAACCGGTACTATTGATCGCCGCCACGAACCGGCACTAATGTACACGTTAGTGCCGGCTCTAATTCAAACCGGCACTAATGTGCTTCACGTTTGACCCTTTTTCTACTAGTGAGAGCTGATTTCACTCATTTTGAAAATATATATTTCAGTCATTTCAATAAATGATTTCACTTATATTATTTACAAAAGATAGGCTTCACACATTTTTCAAAACACATTACACTCACTCAATTGAAATAATGTATTTCACTCATTTTCGAAAAAACTGATTTCACATTTCTGTTACGTTCAAAATCCAATTTGACCCAGTTCCAAAAAATGATTTCCCTAAAAATTTAATAAGTTCAATGAAATAACTTTCACATGTCGATGAATGTAAGTTTCACATTTTGTAAACAACAATTTGACATCTTTTCACACACCGCAATAACATATTTTCACACTCAGTTCCACTCATTTTAGAAAACAGATTTCACTCAAATTTTAGCCATATTTCACTGATTCTAAACAACCAAATTTACTTATTTCAAATGATTTCACTCATTTGAAAAACATATTTCACTAATTTCAATGCAAAGTTATGTTATAATAACACAAAAAATATGCAATTTCACTATGTTCCAAAAAATGATTTCCCTGAAATTCAAATAAGTTTCAAATATGTTTCATAAGTTCAAAAAAACCATTTCATATATTTGAAATATTCAATTTCACGCATTGAAACAATCAAATTCACATGTTTCAAAGAACATGTTTCACATATTTTCACTCATTTCGAATAACAGATTTCGCCCGGTATATGCGTGGAATTAGACGTAAAATTTAAATGTGTTTGAAATTTGTCCAATATTGATCTTGTTCTAAAGATCTTAGTGTCACGAGTTCAAATATATAATATTTCAAAAATGAAATCACTATTAAAAAGATATAAACAATTGGAAATGTCAAAGAGAAAATAAAAGCCATGAAATTTATAGGATGGTAGATTAGACAGATGGGTCGCTTTCATGCATTTGCAGCACAGAGTGGATGTCTCTTGCATGCATGCATGGGTCGGACCTACGGATGATTTGACCTAATGGTGGATACATACATGAAAAGTTAAAATACACAGAGATACAATGATGTGGGCCACCAAACAAAACGAATCTTAAACTACACCAACGATGGATGCTTGACCGGTACCCCCCTCCACCGGTAAAAAGAGGTTTGCGCAGCCCTTTGCTCCTTGACCCGTGTTTCCTGCTCCTCATAGCTCATGTAAAACCGCTAGATGTCGGAGGTGTCATAGTGACCGAGCACGAACAGCATCCTGTTGTACCCCACCATCCGCTCCGCGAACGCCAGCCCTCTCATCAGTGCAAGGAAGCCGCGGAGGAGCGCATTGCTACCTCTTGAGCATGCGTTGGTTTTCCATTGAAGAGGAAAGGGTGATGCAGTAAAGTAGCGTAAGTATTTCCCTCAGTTTTTGAGAACCAATGTATCAATCCAGTAGGATATTACACGCAAGTCCCTGGTACCTGCACAAACAAACAAGAACTTCGCAACCAACGCGATAAAGGAGTTGTCAACCCCTTCACGATCACTTACGGAAGTGAGATCTGATAGAGATAATAAGATAAATATTTTTGGTATTTTTGTTGTATAGATTGCAAAATAAAGATTGCAAAATAAATGGCGACAGAAATGGCAAGTTGATAGGAAAATAATATGATGGAAGATAGACCCGGGGGCCATAGGTTTCAATAGTGGCTTCTCTCAAGATAGCAAAATCTACGGTGGGTGAGCAAATTACTGTCGAGCAATTGATAGAAAAGCGGATAGTTATGAGAATATCTAGGTATGATCATGTATATAGGCATCACGTCCGCGACAATTAGACCGAAACGATTCTGCATCTACTACTATTACTCCACACATCGACCGCTATCCAGCATGCATCTAGAGTATAAATTCATAAGAACAGAGTAACGTATTAGGCAAGATGACATGATGTAGAGGGATAAACTCAAGCAATATGATATAAACCCCATCTTTTTATCCTCGATGGCAACAATACAATACGTGCCTTGCCGCCCCTGCTGTCACTGGGAAAGGACACCACAAGATTGAACCCAAAGCTAAGCACTTCTCCCATTGCAAGAAAGATCAATCTAGTAGGCCAAACCAAACTGATAATTCGAAGAGACTTCCAAAGATATTAAATCATGCATAAAAGAATTCAGAGAAGAATCAAATATTGTTCATAGATAATCTTGATCATAAACCCACAATTCATCGGATGTCGACAAACACACCGCAAAAAGAATTACATCGAATAGATCTCCAAGAGAATCGAGGAGAACTTTGTATTGAGATCCAAAGAGAGAGAAGAAGCCATCTAGCTAATAACTATGGACCCGAAGGTCCGCGGTAAACTACTCACACATCATCGGAGAGGCTATGGTGTTGATGTAGAAGCCCTCCGTGATCGATTCCCCCTCCGGCGGAGCGCCGGAAAAGGCCCCAGGATGGGATCTCACGAGTATAGAAGGTTGCGGCAGTGGAAATAGGGTTTCGTGGTTCTCCTGGATGTTTTTAGGGTATATGGGTATATATAGGAGGAAGAAGTAGGTCGGTGGAGCTGCAAGGGGCCCACGAGGGTGGGGGGCGTGCCCTCCTGCCTCGTGGCCTCCTTGCTTCTTTCTTGACGTCCACTCCAAGTCTCCTGGACCAGACTTGTTCCAAAAATAACTCTCCCGAAGGTTTCATTCCATTTGGATTCTGTTTGATATTCCTTTTCTACGAAATACTGAAATAGGCAAAAAAAGCAATTTGCACTAGCCCTTTGGTTAGTAGGTTAGTCCCAAAAATCTTTCTCTAATAATAAAGCACGAATTGACTCATTGGGTTCACCGTCACAATACGCTTTAGCCGCCCTCCGCCGTTCGTCACCAGTTCCGGTGCCCGCGCCTCGCCGGACCCCGCAAGCTCTGGCGCCCGGCTCCCCGACGAACTCCGGTGAGTACCCGCAAGCGCCGGCCCCCGCGCCCTCGTCTTCTCTGACGCAACTCCGGCCGTCTTCCGACGAACCTCACAAACCATGTCACGAACCCTAGATCTAAGATCCGGAGGATATATTTTTCTCTAAGTCCTTTTTCTGCAACTTTTTCATGCTCTGATACCAACTTGTAACGCCTACAATGCAGCTATATCTCCCACGTGTCGGGGCATGACTTAAAGGCATAGCCGCATGGTAGGTTTGTCGCAAGAGGGGTAATCTTTACACATCCCATGTACTGAATAAGAAAGGGATAAAGAGTCGGCTTACAATCGCCACTTCACACAATACATAATTAATCCATACATCATCCAAGGTACAAACAAAGGTCCGATTACGGAACCAAAATAAAGAAGGACCACCCCAAATGCTAGATCCCCGATCGTCCCAACTGGGCTCCACTACTGATCATAAGGAAAGGAAACATAATAGCGACCCAAGTCTTCGTCGAACTCCCACTTGAGTTCGGTAGCGTCCCCTGCACTGGCATCATCGGCACCTGCATCTGTTTGGAAGTATCTGTGAGTCACGAGAACTCAGCAATCTCACACCCACTAGATCAAGACTATTTAAGCTTAAGGGTAGGAAAGGGGTAGTGAGGTAGAGCTGCAGCAAGCACTAGCTTATATGGTGGCTAACATACGCAAAAGAGAGCGAGAAGAGAAGCAACGCACAGTCGAGAAACTATAAATGATCAAGAAGTGACCCTGAAACTACTTACATTCAAGAATAACACAAGACCGTGTTCTCTTCTCGGACTCCGTCGAAAAGAGACCATCACGGCTACACACGCGGTTGATTCATTTTAATTAAGTTAAGTGTCAAGTTTTTTACAACCAGATATTAACAAATTCCTATCCGCCCATAACCACGGGCATGCCTTTCGAAAGTTCAAACCCTGCAGGGGTGTCCCAACTTAGCCCATCACAAGCTCTCACGGTCAATGAAGGATATTCCTTCTCCTAGGAAGACCCGATTAGACTCAGAATCCCGGTTACAAGACATTTCGACAATGGTAAAATAAGACCAGCAAAGCCGCCTAAATGTGCCGACAAATCCCGATAGGAGCTACACATATCTCGTTCTCAGGGCACACCGGATTGTCCAAACTTCTGGTAGGCCAACCCAGAGTTGCCCTTGGTGGCCACCAGCGGCTGACAAGTTGGACCAACACTCAAAGGAGCACTGGCTCGGGGGTTTAAAATAAAGATGATCCTTGAGTCCGCGGAACCCAAGGGGAAAAGGCTTAGGTGGCAAATGGTAAAACCAAGGTTGGGCCTTGCTGGAGGAGTTTTATTCAAAGCAAACTATCAAGGGGTTCCCATGACACCCAACCGCGTAAGGAACAAAAAATCAAGGAACATAACACCGGTATGACAGAAACTAAGGCGACAAGAGTGGAACGAAACACCAGGCATAAGGCCGAGCCTTCCACCCTTTATCAAGTATATAGATGCATTAAAGTAAATAAGAGATAATATCCTATTGTAGATAATGCTTGCATTGTTCTGGAGACTTATAAAAGATGTAGTGAATCAGAGGAAATAGGCATTAGCTCCCATGTATGAAGTGCATAACTTGTTATACGCTTTGTACTTAGAAAATACATATCCTGTTGTTGACATATCTTAACTGTTACAGGGCGAGCTAAGCAATAGAGATGCCCGAACCGCTGATTTGCAAGAGAACGTGAAGTCCTAGCAAGCAGAGGCTGTGAAAGCCAAGGAGGAGCTGACCAAAGCCCTGACAGCTATGGAAAAGATAAAGGAGTCTTTTAACAAAGAACGTGCTAACTGGGAAACCGAGAAGGCTGGTTTAACCAAAAGAGCTAAGGATGCCGAAGCAGCCCTGAAGCCAGTTGTAGATGAACTAACTGGTTTGAAGTGGCAAATCAACGCTATGACGTCCGCTGTATTTGGTAAGTATCTCCTTATGATGTTTGTCCAATTCATGAACCTTGTTGTTTACCAGTTTGGCTGATATTAAACCATGACATGCACTCGCATTACTCATCTGGGTGCTGATATGCGCATGAAGCTTAAAGCGGCTTATACCTTGATTGAACAGCTGTACTCTGGAACCCAGTGTGCTATTTGCACTGCGGCTTACAATAAGCCGGCGCCATCACTGATAAAAGAAACTCTTGAGAAGCTGGCCATGTTACCGGCCCGGATTACCGAGCTGAAGAAGGCAGCCGCAAGAGCAGGAGCATTAACCGCGCTAATCCGGGCCAAGGCATGGATTCCGGACCTTGAAGCGGATGACATTATAAAAGGATATCCATGTGTGAAGGAGGACGGTTCAAACTTCGGCAATGATGATCTCCGAAGGCTGACAAAGGAGATGCGGCCAATAGCCAGCAAACTGCAGAAGACACAAACTTATCTCATCTCCAACCGGCTTACGACACTGAAGGGAAGAGACAGCCTGCTGAAATCCATGAAGTCGAAGAACTTGTGCCTCCAATCCGTAAGCATACTTACGCTCCTGACATTAACCCCTCCAGCCTTATCCATGAAGAAGCCATGTTTCAAGCTTTAACCAGAATCGATTGGTCAACGGTTGATTTCCAGCGTCTGGGGAGGGATGAACAAGAAGTAATTGCACCAAATGACCCTCAACCGTCAAACCATCCAGACGAAGCATCTTAAACCGGCAGCTGGTTTACTAGCTATTGTGCGCCAATGCTTTAAAAACAATTATTCAATCGGAGCTGTTTTGAAGCTTCTTGTAATAGGATAGCAAAAACTCCTTTAACTGTCATGCCATTGAGCATGTTTTGTGGTGCTTTGATATTGTGAAAACTTGCTCCACTTTTTGGGATCTATTTATGCATAGCCCATGATGATTTGTGTTCCTGGATACAAGAACTTGAAAGTGTCCTAGTGGTTTACCACTGGACGGGTCATGATGCCCAAAAATATACAATACTTGGATGGATAATCAAAGTTTGTATATAAAAAATAATATCTGCAGCATACCTCGTTGGCTGACCAACTGCTTGTATGGTAAAGGTGTAAACACCAATCCGGAGCATTGATAACTCTGTCCTTAATTTGCCGGATTATGATAATAAACCGTACCGGGATATAATGAGCACCGGGTTTTCCTTATGACACTGGCGGCTTGTTAGTCAAAACCAGACCGGGTTAATGAACGCCGGATTATAACTGATCAAAGACTGACAACTTGTAGTTGAAAGCCAAGCCGGGTCAAGGACACCGGTTTGTGAGAAGATATTATGAACCTGAACAAAGTCAAAAAACTTGGAAAATAGAACTCAAAAAGAACATGCAAGGCTTTTTACGACCTGCCAGGCTCCAAATCGAGGCTTTTCATGGGCTGCCAGGCCACTGAGTTAAACCATTTAACAAAGCCTTTTAAGATGGGCCTCCAATTAACCAATCGTTGTTTTAACTTTGACAAGTTTAGGGTCTGTATAAGATTGACTTGTCAAACGTTCGGCGGGTCATACCAGGATTACGTGGACAGGAGTGGCTTACTTGATGAAGGCAGGTTAACCCGGGGTTTTAGGTGAATACACCAGGCTTCCAAGCTGTGGCTTGATAGCCTATTACAAGGGTTCAAAACTCATTGTTCTTTGAGAAGCAAAGAGCCCCCAGGTAATATGTGAGCTGTGCTTGGTGCTTACCTATGTTTGAGTTGTGCTTAATGCAACAAACTCTCTTTGGCTCCACATAATGTCCTTTTGGCTTAAGGCCTATCAAGAGGTGTAGCTATGGTGTGATAACAACCAAGCCCCCTAGTGATATCCCTTTTAAACTGATCAAGAGGTGTAGCTATGGTGTGATAACAACCAAGCCCCTAGTGATATCCCTTTGTGGTTTCAAAACCGATCAAGAGGTGTAGCTATGGTTCAGATATGACCAAGCCCCTAGTGATTATCTTTATATACGTGTGGCTGCAGAGACCGGTTTAACAAAACTCCGCTTTGTCAGTAGAGTAAGCACACACATGATGTAAAAAGAACAGAGACCCCACTTTATTCGAGGCTCCGATTTATTATATAATATATACATTGTCATAAATATGTACATATGAAGAGCCTGTGGCTCAAGTATAGTAAGGCCGAAGAAGAGCTATATTCCACGGCCGCTTGGTCTCCTCCTCCGATTTACGTGAGTCTTTGTGCTCTCGAACATCAATGAGGTAGTATGATCCGTTGTGCAGATTCTTGCTGACCACAAAAGGTCCTTCCGAAGGTGGGGATAACTTGTGCATATCAGTCTGATCCTGGATGAGCCGGAGCACCAGATCGCCCTCTTGAAAAGTTCTGGTTTTAACCCGGCGGCTATGATAACGTTGGAGGTCTTGTTGATAAATCGCCGAACGTGCTGCTGCAAAATCACGCTCCTCATCTAACAGGTCCAGAGAATCCTGACGTGCCTTCTCATTATCAGCTTCAACATAAGCTGTCACACGGGGCGAGTCATGACGGATGTCACTAGGAAGAACTGCCTCCGCTCCATAAACCATGAAGAAAGGTGTGTAACCCATAGATCTGTTGGGTGTGGTGTTGATGCTCCATAACACAGAAGGTAACTCCTCAACCCAACAACCCGGTGTCCGTTTCAAAGGAACCATAAGCCGGGGTTTAATACCTCGCAAAATTTCTTGATTTGCCCTCTCCGCTTGACCATTAGATTGGGGGTGAGCCACCGATGCTATATCAAGCCGGATGTGCTCACGTTGGAAAAATTCCTCCATCTCTCCCTTTGACAGATTAGTACCATTATCAATTATAATACTGTGTGGAAAGCCAAACTGGAATATCACCTTTTTGATGAACTAAACCACCATGGCCGCATCACACTTACTGACTGGCTCTGCTTCCACCCATTTGGTGAATTTGTCAACTGTCACTAACAAGTGGGTCTTTTTGTCCTTGGATCGCTTGAAGGGTCCAACCATATCAAGCCCCCAGGTCGCAAACGGCCAAGTTATTGGAATCATCCTCAACTCCTGAGCCGGAATATGAGCACGGCGTGCGAATTTTTGACAACTGTCACATCTTTTGACTAAATCCTTCACATCAACGTGAGCTGTTAACCAGTAAAAACCATGGCGAAAAGCTTTAGCAACCAAAGACTTTGAACCGGCGTGGTGACCACAATCCCCTTCATGGATTTCTCGCAAAATCTCACAACCCTCTTGAGTAGAGACACAACGCTGAATTGCCCCTGAAACGCTATGTAACTCTCCATTGAGTATGGTCATTGACTTGGAACACCGGATTATCTGCCGGGCCGAGGTTTCATCCTCCGGTAACTCGCCCTGGTTCATGTAAGCCAGGTATGGGATTGTCCAATCCGGTATGACATGCAACGCTGCCACCAATTGAGCCTCCGGATCAGGAATAGCCAACTCCTCCTCTGTTGGTACCTTGACCGACGGATTATGCAGCACGTCAAGAAAGACATTTGGTGGGACTGGTTTACGCTGAGAACCAAGGCGGCTTAAAGCGTCCGCCGCTTCGTTCTTTCGCCGGTCTATATGGTCCACCTGATAATCCTTGAAGTGACCAGCCACTGTGTCCACCTCTCGTCGATATGCAGCCATGAGTGGGTCATTGGAATCCCAAGTGCCAGACACCTGTTGAGCCACCAGATCTGAATCCCCAAAGCACTTAACCCGTTTAAGTTTATTTCCTTAGCCATCCGAAGACCGTGGAGTAAGGCCTCATACTCAGCTGCATTGTTAGTACAAGGGAACAATAAACGGAGGACATAACAAAACTTGTCACCTCGTGGGGAAGTTAGTATGACTCCAGCCCCCGAGCCCTCCAACTGTCTGGATCCATCAAAATGAATAGTCCAATACGTGTTATCTGGCTTTTCCTCTGGTGAATGCAACTCTGTCCAATCATTGATGAAGTCCACAAGTGCTTGGGACTTAATTGCTGTTCAAGGTGTGTACTTGAGCCCATGAGGTCCAAGCTCAATAGCCCACTCGGCAATCCGGCCAGTTGCTTCTCTGATTTGAATGATATCTTCCAGAGGGGCTGAACTGACCACCGTGATAGGATGACCCTAAAAATAATGTTTGAGCTTCAGGCTTTCCATAAACACTCCATACACCAGCTTCTGCCAATGTGGATATCTCTGCTTTGATTCAATGAGCACCTCACTGATATAATAAACCGGCCGTTGAACCGGATACTCCTTTCGAGCTTCCTTGCGCTCCACCACAATAGCCACGCTAACAGCTCGGGCATTAGCAGCCACATATAGCAATAACGGCTCTTTATCGATCGGGGCTGCAAGCATAGGCGGTTCAGCTAACTGCCTCTTCAGATCCTCAAACGCTTTATCAGCCGCCTCGCTCCAGACAAAATCATCTGTTTTCTTCGGCATCTGATATAAAGGGATAGCCTTCTCCCCAAGACGACTGATAAACCGGCTCAAAGCCGCAATCCGGCTGGCCAAACATTGAACGTCATTGATACACGCCGGTTTAGCCAAAGATGTAATTGCTGAGATTTTTTTCTGGATTAGCCTCAATGCCTCTGTTTGATACCAGAAAACCCAAGAGTTTGCCTGCCGGGACACCAAAGACACACTTTTCCGGATTGGGCATCATCTTGTAAACCCGGAGGTTGTCAAAGGTTTCTCTCAAATCATCTATCAATGTTTCCTCCTTCCTGGATTTTATCACAATATCATCCACATATGCATGAACATTACGCCCAATTTACTTGTGAAGACAATTCTGAACACAGCGTTGATAAGTCGCCTGGGCACTTTTAAGCCCAAAGGGCATGGAGACATAACAGAAGGCTCCAAAGGGAGTGATGAAAGTTGTCTTCTCCTGGTCCTTAACTGCCATTTTGATCTGATGATAACCAGAATAAGCATCCAGAAAACACAAACGGTCACAACCCGCCGTAGCATCGATGATCTCATCAATACGAGGGAGGGCAAAGGGGTCTGCAGGGCAAGCCTTGTTCAAGTCTGTGTAATCTACACACATACGCCAAGTGCCATTTTTCTTAAGAACCAGCACCGGATTAGCTAACCACTCCGGGTGAAAGACCTCCATGATAAACCCTACGGCGAACAACCAAGCTACCTCTTCACCAATAGCCTTGCGCCTTTCTTCATTGAAGCGGCGGAGAAACTGTCGGACCGGTTTAAACTTAGGATCAATGTTAAGTGTGTGCTCAGCGAGTTCCCTCGGCACACCTGGCATGTTAGAAGGTTTCCATGCAAAGATGTCCCAGTTCTCACGGATGAACTCGATGAGCGCGCTTTCCTATTTGGGATCCAGGTTAGCGCTGATGCTGAACTGCTTGGATGAATCGCCAGGAACAAAATCAACCATCTTAGTATATGTGGCTGATTTAAATTTCAACGCTGGATCATGTTCCGTAGTTGGCTTTTTCAAAGAGGTCATATCTGCCGCATCAACTTGGTCTTTATAAAACTTCAGCTCCATAGTGGCACAAACTGACTCAGCATAAGCCGCATCACCTTCCTCACATTCCAAAGAGATCTTCCTGCTCCCGTGTACTGTGATGGTCCCCTTATGACCTGGCATCTTAAGCTGTAGATAAACATAACACGACCTCGCCATGAACTTAGTGTAAGCCGGCCTCCCAAACAAAGCGTGATATGGACTTTTGATTTTCACCACCTCAAAAGTCAATGTTCCTGACCTTGAATCATGATCATCTCCAAAAGACACCTCTAAGGCTATCTTGCCCACTGGATATGCAGACTTACCAGGCACCACACCATGAAAAACGGTGTTTGACAGTTTAAGATTCTTATCTGTCAACCCCATACAACAGAAGGTATCATAATATAGAATGTTGATACTACTTCCCCCGTCCATGAGTACCTTAGTGAACTTATATCCCCCAACTTGAGGGGCCACCACTAAAGCCAGATGACCTGGATTGTCAACCTTGGGGGGGGGGGGGTGATCCTCTCTACTCCACAAAATGGGTTGCTCAGACCAGCGCAAATACTGAGGTACCGCCGGTTCAACAGAGTTTAATGCCCTCTTGTGAAGCTTCTGATCATGCTTATACAAGCTAGTGGTGAAGACATGATACTGCCCACTATTTAACTGCTTAGGATTGCTTTGATAACCTGACTGCTACTGCTGCTGGTTCCCCTGATGGTTGTAACCTCCTTGGTTCCCCTGATTCCCTTGATTGTTGTATCCGGTTTGATTGTCCTGAAATCATGAACCGGAGCTGCCGCCTCCGTAACCCAGCCCGTGGAAACCACCTCCTGAACCACCGGGCGGGCCATTATCGTACTGAAACATATTGGAGTTCTTGAAATCTCGCATGATATAACAATCCTTCCAAAGATGTGATGCTGGCTTCTCCTTTGATCCATGCTTTGGACAGGGCTGGTTTAACAGGCGCTCCAAATTGGGGCCTGAACCTCCGCCTCTCTGGGGCTGCTTGCCCTTACGGCGCTGACCATTCTCCTGAGCATTGGTGTTAGCCACGAAGTCCAAACTGTTGTCAGCCTTGCGCTTACCATTGTTCCCATGGCCTGCCGGATTATGCTGCTGACCCTTGGTGTTGCCGTTCTTTTTCCCTTTCCCTGGTTTGTCCTCCTCTGAGTCAGGGTCTTTTGTATTATCTGAACCAGCGTATTTAACCAAAGCGGCCATAAGCGTTGACATATCATTGCAGTGACGTTTAAGCCTTCCTAACTTCTGTTTGAGCTGCAGAAAACGGCAATTGCCCTCCAATGTTAGTACTGCGGTATCTGCATTGATATGATCCGATGAATGCAAAATAGCTGAGACCCGCTTTACCCAATGGGTCGTGGACTCCCCATCCTCTTGGACACAAGCGGCCAGATCCACAATTGACATGGGCTGCTTACAAGTATCTTTGAAGTTCTGGATAAACCGATGCTCAATTCGGCCCATGATCCGACAGAGTTAATTGGTAAGCTCTTCAACCAAGTACGAGCTGTTCCTTCCAACATCATGGTGAAGTATTTAGCACATACTGCTTCATCCACATCCAACATTTCCATTGCCATCTCGTAGCTTTCAACCCACGCCTCTGGTTGCAGATCGGCGGTGTAATTGGGCACCTTACGAGGCCCTTTGAAATCCTTGGGCAGTCTCACATTACGCAAAGCGGGGGTAAGACATGGCACTCCTAAGGAACTGAATACCACACCTGGTTCTTCTCAAGCGGTAGGGTGAACCAGAGTAGGTTGACACGCTCCGAGCAGAGCTGCTTACTCGGCCTCTCGACGTGCGCGACCATGATCCACCACATCCTGCGCATTAGCACCTCCCCCTGCCAGGTTGTGCCCTCGTGGCGAGTTACGGCGACGTGCACTGCTTGACACGGCCGGTTCATCCTCAATGTGCCTGCTGTAG
>NC_041386.1:543830949-543839812 GCF_002162155.2 Triticum dicoccoides | reverse complement strand
CACGACTGTGCGAATATGCCTGCTACTGGTTTAGAGCTGTTTGAAGGAGATCTCTGGCCCGTCGTGCCTCAATTGCAACTGGTGATCCGCCGTTGGTTGGGAGGGCTGCCAATCGTGAAGCAGCGGCCACAATGTTGTCCAACAGGTTGGAGTAATGCCCAGGAGGTGTTGGAACGTACTGTGGCATAATGTTGTTCTGACGAGGCGGGTCCGTTGTGCGCGACTGAACCGACGCTCCTGTTCCTGGCGCCTCCGTCCGGTTTAATATTGGCTGGTTACTTGTTCCTGCTCCTGGCGTATTGAAGAGATTTCTTGGCTCATAACTCGGCGGGAGATGCGATCGGTATCTTCTTCTCATGACTTCCTCTGAAGCATTCTGATCCAGCCTAAGCCGGTAGGCCTGAGCTTCCAACTCGGCCCGTTCTGTAGCCATCCTAGCATTCTCTGCCGCTAGGTCCACTTTAGCCTGATTTATCTGATCTTTCACCTTTGCAATCTCCGCATTGTGATGATCCTGGGCTGCTGCGTCCACTTCTGCGGCCATCAATGTTGCCAAAGTGTTGAACAAGTCAGACAGAACTTGAGCCGGAGGTGGCGCAGAGCTCCCCGCCCCCGCCGGCGTGGCTGTTGCGGAACTGTAGAGCATTGCTGCGGCAGTTGATGAGTGGGGCGCTGATTGTGTATCGGCCATGAAGATAGCGGCCCGGTTTGGCAGATCAGGGGAGTCCGGAATACTGTTGCCCTCAGAACCTCCACTAATCCGGCCATCCTGCAGCTGATAGAGCAATTCGGTTTCTCCAGATGACTCGTCGTCGGAGCAGACAACGGTTTCTCCATCGGATGCCAGTCCGTCCTCATACTCTGCTCCATGGATGACACCTACGAAAACATGCTTTGTCATGGGCTGAACCGGGGACGGGCTTGCACGCTGAGCCATCTCGATGATGTCCGTGCAGGTGTCCTGTTCAGGGCCCGGTTCGCCAATCTTGCCGATGAAGACATGAATTCCACCAAAGGGGACCCGGTACCCGTATTCGATTGAATCGGCCTCGGGGCCCCATCCTGCATTGTCGATGTAGAGCTTGCCGCAACGACTCTTCATCATCCGGCCCACAGCGTATCCCTCGAGTCCATCAAAGCTGCCCTTTAAGAACTCGAAACCATCATGTGATAGCCCCACGGTGGGCGCCAATTGTCGCGGGTTTGTCAGGGTAGATGTCCTTGTGAAAGGACTTAGTCGTGGAGCCATCGCTACGGGTTAGCTTAAAGGGGTTAAACCGGACAAGGGGACATGGGGAGTTTATACTAGTTCGGCCCCTTCGATGAAGGTAAAAGCCTACGTCTAGTTTGTGATTAGTATTGCTAGGGTTTCGGTGACCAAGAAGCGAATCCGCTTTGACTGGCCCTTGAGTTGTTGTTTCCTGTCCTCAAACCATGGCCGAGTCGTCCCTTTATATACATAGGTTGATGCCCGCCGGTTTACAGAGTCCCGAGGCCAGATCATAAAGGTGTCCGGCTCCGTCTCTATTCCTCTAACTTACAATACAAGTTTACATAATAAGGTCGGTTTACATCTACAGGTGTTAACTCGCCTTTGGGCCTTGGGCCTTCACAAAGCGCCATCATTCTTATGTCTTCATGGGCTTCTAATCTTCATAAAGTTAACCCAGCTACTCCTGGCCGGTTTACGTCCAGTAGTAATATCCCAAACACTACCCATAACTAAAGATAGAAAACAAGAACACAAAATAAAAACTACTTAGTGATAAAGCAAACAAGCACACACGAGAATATTCACCCCACGCTATAACTCCCCGGCAATGGCGCCAGAAAAGGTCTTGAGAACCCACAAGTATAGGGGATCAATTGTAGCCTCTTTCGATAAGTAAGAGTGTCGAACCCAACGAGGAGCTAAAGGTGGAACAAATATTCCCTCAAGTTCTATCGACCACCGATACAACTCTATGCATGCTTAACGTTCGCTTTACCTAGAACAAGTATGAAACTAGAAGTACTTTGTAGGTGTTTTCGGATAGGTTTGCAAGATAATAAAGAGCACGTAAATAAAAATTAGGGGCTGTTTAGATGAAGACACAACTAAGTGAGTTTTAGTAGAGAGCTTTTTGTCACGAGAAAGTTATTTGTCCCTAAGCAATCGATAACTAGACCGGCAATCATTATTGCAATTTTATTTGAGGGAGAGGCATAAGCTAACATACATTGTCTTCTTGGATCATATGCACTTATGATTGGAACTCTAGCAGGCATCCACAACTACTAAAGATCATTAAGGTAAAACCCAACCATAGCATTAAAGCATCAAGTCCTCTTTACTACTGTCGTGGGTTTGTCACGGCAGATGTCCTTGTGAAAGGACTTAGTCGTGGAGCCATCGCTACGGGTTAGCTCAAAGGGGTTAAATCGGACAAGGGGACACGGGGATTTTATACTAGTTCGGCCCCTTCAAGGAAGGTAAAGCCTACGTCTAGTTGTGATTGGTATTGCTAGGGTTTCGAAGACCAGGGAGCGAATCCGCTTTGTCTGGCTCTCGAGTTGTTGTTTGTCCCTAAACCGTAGCCGGGTCGTCCCTTTATATACATAGGCTGACGCCCGCTGGGCTACAGAGTCCCGAAGCCGGATCATAAATGTATCCGATTCGTTCTCTATCCTTCCTATCTTATAATACAAGTTACATGACTAGGTCGGTTTACATTTACAGGCTTTAACCCGCCTTTGGGCCTTGGGCCTTCGTGAAGCGCCATCATCCTTGCATCTTCATGGGCTTCTAAGCTTCAAGGAGTTAACCCGGCTACACAAGGCCGGTTTACATCCAGTAGTAATATCCCCAACAACTACCATACACAAACAACATACTTACTCGGGTCTGTGCTTCTGTCACTCACGCCACCCACCATAAGCAAATCATGAACATATTTTAGACCCTACAGCGGGGATCCCTCACGCTTGCATGACACGGAGAGCACCATAGGACAGCACCAATAATAAAACATGCAACTCAAACCAATCACAATCATCAATTAACCTCGACCATTTTTGAAATTGACTTAAAACCGTCATGAATTAGGAGAAACAATACATATCAAAAAGTTTCGTATTTCCTCAAGCTTTCCAACGCTGTATCATTTGCTGCATTCGGACTTACGGTTAAAAAAATTAGATTGAAAATACGAACTTTGTGTAACTTGGCCCATTTTCTAAATTACTTTTAAACCGTTCAAAATTAGAAAAAACTTTAAACATGAAAAAGTAGCGCATTTTCATAAGATTTCCAACGCCATATCATTTGCCTCAACTGGGCTAGCCATTTAGAAATGGCATCGAAACTACCAACTCTATTGTTCCGTTTGCAAAATTTTACGATTTTCCAAATTATGCTTTAACCATAGGGAATTAGAGAAAACTTTCTATATGTGGAAGGAGCATTTTTGCACTAGCTTTCCAACTCCGTATTATTTGCCTTATTCTGATAAACATTTTAGAAATGCGATCGAAAATACGATTCATGTTTTTTGTATGAAGAAAAAACGGTTTCAAAACTATTCTTAAACCGCTTACATTTTGCCAAAAAATTAACTTGGGTCATGATACTAGTGTCCATAGATTTCCAACGGTATATAGCAAGCCCCATTTGGGCAATGTTGGCGGAAGTTCAACCTAACACAGGGGGAAGTTTAGGTCGTACAACTCAGGCAATAAAATTGCAAAAAATGCAATTTCATCATGACCCGAGTGCAAAATCCGCCAACGAGCGAGATTCCTATTTAAAACCGGTTTTTAGTTGCTAAAAATTGTTTCTAGATTACACTAACATCATATAGAACACGACTAACCTGAATAATTCGCAGGGGAAGCCACGATTGCGAAGATAGCCCGAAGGTCAGGTTCGTACAGAGGGAAGTTCACGCACATTACTCAGGCAGTTCAGGTTGTGATCAGAATATTATTCTGATCCCGTGATCAGAACAGGGATCGAGCTTAGGAAGAGATCCCTGCCTCCAGCTCTCGCACGCTATAGCTTAGGAAGAGATCCCTCCCTCCGGCTCTCGCACGCTATATATATATATGGCTATAATTTTAACATGGCCCTCTTACCTCCAATATGGTACGAAGTTAAGGATCAATTAGACCACTGTGTAATGAATCAACGGCTCGAATTTATTACATACTCTTATATCTCTATTTTGTTCCAAGGTGTGCGTTGATGGGGAATTTGTTCATGGGATATTGCCTGTGTGTTGTTTTATTTGACAGACGTGTGCATGTCGGACCTGGCGCTCTTGAAGGCGCATCGTAAGGACATAGACTTTCACAAATTCTGAGTGCCTTCATTATATCTGTTCCTTGAGAGATGACCCCAGTCACTCTGTGCGTACAAATAGGATATCTCAAAAGCATATGATTGGTTGATTGGGAGTTTCTGGATAAGGACTTGCTCAAATGTGGCTTTCTTTGAGACGTAGATTTCTCATATCATGGTGTATGTTTCCTCGGTAAAATATTATGTGAAATTTAATGTGAACCATGGGCCATGGGGGTGTGGTCAGCCTCTATCGCCCTAGATGTTGGGTAGCCCTGGCCGGCCAAAGAAGGATATGGGCAATACATCCTGGGGCTAGCACTCCTGTCATGGCACTGAGCATGACCATTCATTTACCATGAGACCTTTTTCATGTTGGCGTGAGACGATCATGTCATGAATCCAGGTACGAACTTGTTTTTGCCCGGCCTTTCCCAAATGCTCCCATACTCCGCTTCATCCCGATCTGTCAACGACCGGTAAGCACAGATCAGGTGGGAACCCGAGCGATGATGCGTCTGACCGTCGTGAGACTCCAACGTTGGACCCGGCGCATCCAACATGATGCTCTTCATTATGCTCATTTGGCAACAACAATCCTTTCTGTAATCTCACTAGACACCCACCACGTCAAATGGCCTGAGCCAAATTAACTGCTCGGCCATCAGAGCCGATCATCCAACATGGCCACCGGCATGGGAAAAATGGTAGGCCGCAACCCCAATAATGCTCTACTTACGGATGATTTGCTATGGAAGGAGATAACCGCACGTAGAGGACCGAGGCAAGGAGATCCCATCTATCCTTAACTATTTTTGTTTTGTGCGGAAGCCTTCTCTAGTCTGCTTAGTAGTGCAGAACAAGATGGTGTGCTGGAAGGAGTGAAAGTATGCAGGAACGCACCGAGTTTTAATCACCTACTGTTTGCAGATGACTCGTTGATTCTTCTGAAAGCCTTGGAAGAGAGTGCACTTCATTTGCAAAATATGTTGAATTTGTATGAGAACTGCTCAGGGATAAACCATAAGTGGACCAGGAGAGGTGCGTCGGGACATGCTTGGCCCAGGCGAAGCGGTCGGTTGGGTGGGGACGGGTTGGCGGGTCCATGCGACTGGCGAGACGGGGCGTGGGAGGAGTGGATGGTGCCACTGGCGAGACGGGGCCAGCGGCCGACCCGAGGTGCGCGGGTGGGATAGGGGAAGCGAGGGCAGGTGGGAGCGGGGATCCCGGAGAGGATCGGTGAGGCGACAGGTATGAGGTAGGTGGCACGCGGGGTTCTGGGAAGGATTGGCTCCCGGGATTTTCTGTGGCAGCTGAAGGTGGGGTGTGACGTGGAGGCTTGATGGGAAGATATGGGAAAATATTTTCATCAAACATAACGTGTCTAGAGATTATAACATTGCATGAGGATAGATCAAGGCATCGATAGCCCTTGTTCTCCAGGGGGTACCCAAGGAAAATGCAGCGAGAGGAGCGTGGCGCGAGCTTGTGTGGTGCGGTTGCAATAATGTTTGGAAAACAGAGGCAGTCGAGTACACGCATGTGGTCATAGGTGGGATGATGCCCTAGGAGGAGGAATTAGGGGGTGACGAAGTTGATGGCAGAGCAAGGTCGCCTGTTGAGGATGTATGTGGCCGTGTGAAGCGCTTCGACCCAGAACGGGGGTGGGAGTTTGGCATGGATGAGGAGGACACACAGAATGTTGTTAGTAGTCCGGATGAGGCGCTCGGCCTTCCTGTTTTGTGGTGACGTGTGGAGGTAGGAGAGGCGGAAGGAAGCCCTGTGGCGACAGAATAGGTCACGCAACGAGGACGTGAGATATTCACCGCCGTTGTCGCATTGCATGCATTGAATGGGAACATGAAATTGTGTAAGGACGTAAGAGAAGAAGCGAGAAATAGTGTTGGCAGTGTCAGATTTGTTGCATAATGGAAATGTCCACGAGTAGTGCGTATAATCGTCTAGAATAACGAGGTAGTACTAAAATCCGGAGAAGCTATGAACAAGGGAGGTCCACAAAATCACAATGAACCAATTGAAAGGGTGCACTAGTCTTTATACAAAGGGAAAAAGGCAGCCGGGGCTGCTTGCCTAATTTACATGAGGGGCAAGCAGTAGTTCTTGGCAAGTCTTTATTACATGAGGGAAGTAAATCACGAGCTAAAGTGGAAACAGATTTATTGCTAGCATGCCCGAAATGTTGATGCTAGAGGTCACCGGTGACGACGGATAGTGCTTCTTGGACGCCAGAGTTGGTGAAGAACGGGTAGAGCTCCCCATGGCTATTGGATCTCAGAATTATTTTCCCCGTTGCTAGGTCCTTGACGGAAAAACGGAACGGATCAAATTCTATAGAAACAAAGTTATCTTGAGTAAAACGGCGTACGAAGATTAAATTCTTGATGATTGAGGGGGAAACTAGCACGCGGTTGAGAGAAAAATTGGAGAGGGATGTAGATCCAATGGCAGTAATGGGAATACGCGAGCCGTCCCCGATGAGGATGCCTGTGGAATGACGCAGAGAGGGGGAACCATACGAGGTGAGAGAGCTCGTCTTACCAGGGATGTGCGACGTAGCGCCCGTGTCGAGGAACCAGTCCGGCGCGCCGCAGGCCTGCTGCTGCTGAATGGAGAGGTTCTGAAGCGCCGCGTAAAGCTGGTTGTATTGGTCCCAAGATGACTCGCTGGAGGAGGCCTCGGCGGCCACCGGGTAGGCCTGGTGAGGTGGTGGCGGGCGCGGGCCTAGAACGCCCGCGGCATTTGGCGCAGCCCACGGGGCACGAGGTTGGGGAAGGCTCGGAAGAAGTGCCCCATACGAAGCGAAGTAGCCGGTGGGGAGCGATGCGAGCGAGGGAACGCCCGCGGCATTTGGCGCAGCCCACGGGGCACGAGGTTGGGGAAGGCTCGGAAGAAGTGCCCCATACGAAGCGAAGTAGCCGGTGGGGAGCGATGCGAGCGAGGGAACGCCAGGAGAAGCAGCACCGCGCCCAGACGAGGCGGCGCCAGGAGACGGGGCGCCACCGCCACGGCCGCGCTCGCGCCATGCCCGCGCCCTCATCTGTCGTGATTGCCAGCCGAGGGAGCGGCTCGCCCCTTGCCCCGATCGTTGGAGGCGTGGTCAGGAGGGCGGTCGGCGGAAGGGCCACCCGGGCTGTGGCCAATGGAGAGTGTGGTGGCCGTGGCTTCAGGTCGACTGTCCAGGCGCACCCGCTCATTAGCCGAGATCTCCTCCATGAGCAGCCTCGAGCACGCCTGCATGAAGGTTTGGAACGGTGATTGCATTGACAATAGGGTAGCCATGACGTGAAACTTATGATTGAGCCCGTGGATGAGCTGGAGCGTGAGGGACTGGTCGATGACGCGCTTGCCGACATCCTCGAGGGCATCTGCGAGGGACTTGAGACGCCTGCTGTATTCAGCAATGGAGAGGTCGCCTTTAGTCCTGGCCATCTCAGGCCCGGCCCTAAAATCCAGGGCCTAGGCCCGATGGGCTTGACCGTGGGCCGGGCTTGGGCCTGAGTTTTGAGCCCACTAGCAGGGCCTGGGCGGGCTTGGGATTAGCATATTGACATTTTAAGGAAGAGGCCCAGCCCATGGCCCTAAGCCCTAAGGGCTTTTCAGGGCTTTTTACCAGATGGGCCGGGCTTGGGCTTGAAAAGTAGGCCCGATGGTAGGGCCTGGGCCTTAATTTTCTGCCATGGGCTTTTTTAGGCCCGGCCCAAGCCCGGCCCGGCCGGGCCCATGGCCAGATATAGTCACCTTGGACGAGGTTGCGGATTTCCGCGCGTGAGGATGACAGCGTGCCCGGGCTGATTGTCCATGAAGAGGAGGTGGAGCTGCGACCAGATGTCGTAGGCGGAGCTGGCCGGGGTGGCGACGGTGTCGAGGAGGTCCTCGCCGACCATCCCATGCATCCACAGCACGAGGGTGAGGTCGTCGGTCCTCCACACGGCGCTAAAGCTGAGTGGCTCGGTGGCGAAGTCGAGGTGATGTTGAACCTCGTACTTGCAGGCGATGACGTAGAAAAGCTGGCCCCACCATGAGTAGTTCCCCGACTCAAGCTGGAGCTTGGAGGTGAAATAGTGCGCGACGGAGGGCGAGAGATCGGCGATGGAAGAAGGACCCGCGTCGGAGCCGGCCCTCCTGCGGTGAGGGATGAGCGCGCCGCCGGTGCCGTCGAGCGCGAGACGGGGAGCCGGAGTGTTGCCGGCAGTTCGAAGGACGCCCGCGGTGGGCGTGGGAGCCAAGCGGGGTGCAGACGAGGAAGAGCCCGCGGTGCCCTCGGGAACGGGCATCTTGCCCCGGTCGGATGAGAGAGGTGCGCGGCGAGGGGTGGGGACCGTGGTGGCCGGAGTAGTGGTGGCCACGGGAGGCGCGGTTGGTGCAGCGGGTGCGGCGGTGGCGAGGGGCACTGCAGCGAAGGGAGCGGGCGCCGATGCGTCGAAGTTCGCCGAACAGGAAGAGGACCGGAGGTACTCGGCGTCTGATACCAAGCTAAGTTATGCAAACTCACACCATGTTGTATTCATGACTCAAGTGTACATA
>NC_041386.1:543826504-543830603 GCF_002162155.2 Triticum dicoccoides | reverse complement strand
TATATATACTGATACAGCGAGGAGAGAGCAGGGAGATCGTGTGAGAGTACAACTGCATGGGCTGATAATCCTCCTAGCATGCAGGGATAAGCACGCATGTACTGCATGCCCGTTGGGGATCCTGGTGACGCGGTTGTGTGGTTAGAGCGTCTCCAGCCGCGCCCCCAACAAGACCCCTCAGGCGATTTTTCGGCCGCCGGCGTTGAAAAATTGGCCCAGTCGCGCCCCCAAAGGCCCAATTTTCACCGGCTCGGGCTGAAATTGGCGCAGGCGGACCTAGGCCGAACCCGGCGCGCTTGGGGGCGCTCGGGAGCGCCGACCGAATCATTTTTTGGCACGAAAGTCGGCGGGCCCTCCTTGGTAGCGACTCGGTTCTTCTCGCCGCGTCGTCGTCCTCATCGCCTCGGTTCCCGTGGCGAATCAATGCCAACGCTTCCGCGCGCCGCCGCGTCGGTCAGCCTCCTCCATTGATGCCTCATGGGCGGCGCAGTGAAGACCGGACGACGGGCACCCCTCGCCCGCCACGCGTAACACGGTGGCCACGCGTACGCGCGGCGCCTCTGCCTATATAAGCCGCCCCCAGTGCACCGGTGACGCACAGACTCTCCACCGCCGACGCCCCGTTCCTCCCCCGTCCCCCCTCTCCTCTCATCGTTCCAGCTCACCCATGGTCGAGCGCTTCCCAGGCGACGACGTGGCGGCGAACGGCTTCGGCCGCCACCACCTCCACGAGGACGAAGCTCGGCTCCTCTACGAGGCCGATTACCCGGTCCCGCCGGACATGCTGGTGCCCAGGGCGTGGAGGATCAGCGCCGGTGAGGTCCCGGTGCCACCATCGCCCACCGGAGCGGCGCAACGTGTGGAGATCGCGCGTATCCGCGCCTCTCTACCGCAGCCCGCTATGGGAGCCCTACTTCTGCCGCCGCCACGCCGAGCAGCTCGAGGCCACCAACAGCGTCATGCCCTCCGGGAGGCTCAACTCTGAAGGCCGCCGCTGATGGTGGGGCGTGCCCGGGCGCATGCTGGAGGCCTTTCTCGAGTACATTGAGGGAGGCAACACGCCCAGGCTGGACTACCCCGCTCCCCCGTCCTTCTCCCGCTGGTGTGGGAGCTCATGAACGTCGAGGCGCATGGACTCGGGGGCATCCTCCTCCTCGTCCGGCTGCTCGACCGGCTCTCCCTGCCTCCGCCCCGTTAAGCCGGAGCCCCAGGACACGCCGGTCAGCCACCACACGCGCAGCTCCAGCATCCGCATCGCCGACTCCTCCCCCACCTCTGGCCGTCTCTTCCTCGTCAGGCCGAAGGAGGAGCCCGGCCTCCCCGCGGACTACGAGGCCATAGCCCGGCACGGCTTCTCCGACGAGGAGGCCCTAAAGTGGGCGCGGGACGACTACCTCCGCGACGAGATGGTCCGGCAGCGCCGAGCCCTGGAGGAGTTAGCCGCCCGCAAGCGTGGGCGCGAGGACGAGCACGACATGGTGATCCTCGATAGCGATGAGGACGAGGATGCCCCCAGACCGTCCAACTTGCCGCGCCAACCTGGGGAGGGGTGCAGCAGGGACAGCGGCCGCAGAGAAGGTGACGACGACGATGATGGCGGCAGCGGCGGCACCGACTACATGCAGTTCTATAGGCTCCTCGACATGTAGAGCTTCAAGGGCGGCGGGCGGCGAGGAGCAGCGAGGGCGACGGCGGGCCTAGTAGCGTTTTTTTTCTTTCTTTTTGTAAAATATTTTAAATATGTATGAACTCGCTGAAGTGGTTGAATTTGCGCCTAGTTTGTGGGTTTCAAAAAAATGCGTGCGCGCCGCGACTGGGGGCATCACGCCCCCAGCACGCGGTTTTCGTCGGTGCGCCTTCAGGGGTGATTTTTAGCGCCTCCTGGGGGCCAACGGCTGGAGATGCTCTTAGCCAGGCGAGGAGCGTGACGTAGTGGTCTTCCAACAGAAGTTACTCCATCGATAAGCAACACGGTCTAAATATAGCTAGCATTCCTTTATCCTGGGAGTTTTTAGAGAGGGTCCCGATAACTGCCACACGTGTGGTGTATCGGATAGTTGTGCCACACGCCTCGTGTGGCATGGACAGCAACCAGCCCACACACCTACGTGTGGGCAAAACAACTAATGCCCACACACGTCTTTTTTCCCTCCTGAACCCTCTCACACGCGTGCGTGTGGGCGAAATTGATAACGCCCACACGCCCGTATGTCAGGCCTCGTACCCTTCTGGTCCCGCACGCGACGCGTGACGCTCACCGCGCGCCCGCAGTTTCCATGGTCCAGACCCTCGTCCATGTTCGTTTATCTGCAGTTGCCATGTCGCTGAACTACAGTTGCCATGTCGGACAACTGCAGTTGCCATGGTTGCTCAACTGCAGTTGTCATGTATGGTCTGATCTAATGTAGTTGCCATGATTTCATAACTTTAGGAGTTGCCACATACTAACACTAGGCAGTTGAGAGAGTTGCCATGTTCTCACAAGCATGCTAGGGCAGTTGCCATGTAAAATGGAAGAGTTGCCATCTGCTTACGTGCACGTTAGGGCAGTTGCCATGTACGTGCACGTTGGGGCAGTTGCCATGTACCATGCAAAAACACATGGCAACTCGGTAAAAGACAGTTGCCATCTGCTTACGTGCATACTAGGTAGTTGCCGTGTACCCTGCAAAAACACATGGCAACTCGGGTAAAAAAAGAAAGTTGTCACCTGCTTATAAAGCACACTAGAGGCAGTTGCCATGTGCGCTGCAAAAACACATGGCAACTAGCAGCTTACGTGTGGGAGAGGAGACGGGCGTGTGGGCGAGATGGCAAAATGCCCACACACCAGCCCTTGTGCGTGACTGAAAACTGGTGTGTGGGTGAACTGCTAAACGCCCACACACCGGCCCCTCCGTGTGGTAAAATGGATGTGTGGGCGAACTATGTCACACACCACACACACGCCTTGTCCTACGTGGCACAGAAAATCAGCCAGATTGTGTCAAGATTCGTGCATATAGTACTGGACGGTGATGGATGCGTGTGGTCGAGATGGTCAACGCCCACACGTGTGGGCGTTAACATTTCCGTTTAGAGAAGGCCGCAGACAATATTCGAGGAGTAAAGCAGTCACAATATCCGAGGTAGACTTTAAGATGTTTTAGCTTTTTTACTATCCGCTTGTATTTAGACGTGTTTTAATGTTTATGCTAACTCATTTCATTTTGTATGTAGTCCAAATTAATATATCTATATCTATACCAATATAATCTATATCTATATCTATATCTATATCTATACCAATACAAAAAGACCCAAAGGGGTAGATTCAAACCATCTCGACCGTCAAATCATGTTATCTAGCGGTTTAAATCGGTTCAATGTTGAGCACCAAACACGTTTAACACTCTAATTACCCACCACTGCCATTGGTTATAAACACGATTTTGACGTTATCCCATGAAATCTGCCATGTAATTAATATCCTACCATTATCTCGAAAAAGTAATTGATATCTTATCAAACACCTACGTGCAAGAGATATATCTTACCTAATATGACATGCAACTAATATCCTACCTAATATGAACGTGCATTGCACATACATTATACTAGTCTATCTAAGTATCTAAAAACATGTTATAATCCAGTAGCATGCGGATGTCAAACCACTGGTTGACTCGAGCGACCAAACCGGGTACGCATTTTTCTGCAGATGACCTTGACCACGGCTCGACGACAGTCTAGTCGTGTCTGCACTATTTCACGGGGGTTCCACCTCCCCAAGCAGCCATTTTACGATTCTGCCCCTCACCTCACTCGTCCGCCACCACGATCGGCGCTGCCGCCCGCCTCCCCCTCCTCTCGGACGAAGGCCAACCAGAGCGAATGGCTGCGCCGGCGAGCGACGACGAAAGCAAGGACGTGGACGCCTTCCTGTCGTCGTGCGCGGCGTCGGGCGAGGTCGCGTATGCCGCCGCTGAGGTCGTGCTCGAGCGCCTCCAGGCCCGCGCCTCCCGCGCCGCGGCCCGACGCCTCCTCGACGGCGTCCACCGCCGCTTCGACGCCGGGCAGGAGAACCGCTTCCTCACCTTCCACTTCCGCGACGTCGTCG
>NC_041386.1:543776283-543826256 GCF_002162155.2 Triticum dicoccoides | reverse complement strand
GTATCACCTTTCGCGGAAATCGGCCGTCTGGCCGTCAAAATTATAATGGCCACGTCTATGGGTTATTGTAGTGTTTAGGCAAAGCGCGTGGGCGATTCCACTGGAGTGTCAACCATGTGGGCATGTGGCGGCCTATAAATATAATGCTGCTGACTAATGTAAGCGCTAGGTGTCCCTCGACTGCAACTGTGTGTGAGATTATGAGTGTGTAATTGCGCAGAGACTTGATCCCCCTGCTCCTTATGCAGGGAACACTTCAGTCTCGCTTGTTGAATAATTCACACTCTCTGTTTTGGACTTTTGGTGCTCATATAAAATGGAAACGATGGCACTCCGGATCTGTCTGACATAGTTTACTTGATGAGATTTATTTAACTTTCAGCGTTTGCTTCAGAATCTGGTACTGCACATAATGTGATGTGCCTCCTTGTGTGAGGCTTACTCTGTTAGTGTATCTGATCCCTAGCACTTTTTTTACTGAGATTCCCTATACGTTGTTTAGAAATATATGGATATACTATTTATTTTTGTGGGAACAAGATTTTTTTTGGTGACTAGTTGGAGCCAGATTTATGTGTGTGAGAAAGTGAACCAAAAACAGACACTTGTTTCTTGTTTTTGTGGGAGCTAGTTGCATTCGAAGATATGGCTTCAATGTGACCACCTTCTTTTCTTGTGGAAGTTTGATAGTCATAGAGGATCAACGGAAGTTCACATGAGATTAGCACACATCAAGGCATTGGTCAAATGGTACTCAGAGAAATGTTTTCATGGCCTCTAAGCATCATTTTTTTCATTCTTTTGTGTAAGCTGCAGAGTTTGGAGGTTGATGCTATCTATTTTTCTTCTTACAATTCATCTTTGGCAGAACAATCCTAACTGCAGCGATCAAACTTATTGCAGTAAGAAAAAAAAAATAGGGCATAGCCTACATACTTTGGAGAGTGTTACTATCAATTTTTCTCTTCTAATTTAGCAGCTGCTTCTAGGGTTCCAGCAAAGCACGAAGCTAACAATGATGGAGATACCTAGCATTTTCACTCCTGAAGATTGGTCCTTCGCTTTTTATGAGGGCCTTAATCAGCATCAAGATTCCACTTCCAGGGATAAGACGTATGGAGAGCTGGGGTGTGGCAATGGTTGGATATCTATTGCGCTTGCAGAGAAGTTATCCCCTTTGAAGGTGGTTTTCTCTAGTTCTGTCAATAATTTATCTTATCGTCGTTGCTACAGAAGTGGGAGCCACATCAGTTATACATTTACTTTGCTATAATGATATACCACTTTTGGTACCTCTGAGGAAAATAATATCTACCGAGCATTTATTATTCAATTTTGAGCAAGGATCTAGTCTAATACCACACATTGTTCAAACCACGCTGAGCATTGTGTCCTTTTTTCTTGAACTGAGCAGTGTGTCCTTTAAAGCAGGAAAGAGGGAAATGACATCCAATTAGATTTTGATCCACACATGTCAGTCAAACAAATTAATATGCAAGCAGCTAATTATTACCTTCATAGTCCAGCCGTTGTTTCTGTCAGAACCCAAGCTAAGCATTGTTTATTTCTTTGAAGGTCTATGGTCTGGATATTAACCCAAGGGCCATCAAGATTGCATGGATAAATCTATACTTGAATGCCCTAGACGACAATGGTCTCCCGGTCTATGATAGGGAGGGAAAA
The DNA here is from genome assembly GCF_002162155.2 of Triticum dicoccoides. Taxonomy (NCBI): domain Eukaryota; kingdom Viridiplantae; phylum Streptophyta; class Magnoliopsida; order Poales; family Poaceae; genus Triticum; species Triticum dicoccoides. The sequence goes on along the minus strand of NC_041386.1, from coordinate 543,824,573 downwards.
ACATTGCTGGATAGAGTTGAATTCCATCAATCTGATCTTCTTTCATACTGTATAGATAACAAGATAGAACTTGATTGCATTGTTGGCTGCATACCACAGGTACGGTTAGTTATTACTGTATCATGAAAGGAAATTATAGTAGACCAGAACCGAAGGAAATTGCTTACTCTCGAAATCTGCTTTTCAGATTCTTAACCCCAATCCAGAGGCAATGTCAAAGATTATGACTGAAAATTCAAGTGAGAAGTTCTTGTACTCCTTGAGCAACTACTGTGCTCTTTAGGTAAGTAGAGATATACCTTCTTCATGATTACCACTTACGGAAAATGTATTGACATGTGTAATGTGTTGAACTTATTCCATTCAGTTTACCTAATACCAATGGCGATTTGTCTTCATGTCGCTTCTCTAGCTGGAGTGAACTTATTTCTTGATTGCTCTTTGAAGTAACTACATTTTGTATATAACCAGATATAAGAAAAAAATGTCTTAGGAGTGTATGCTATTTCCTTGTAGGCATGTGTTGCTAGCTCTGATATAATTAAATAATTTTTATAAATAATATAGGATCTGTACTGAAACCTTGGTCCCACAAGTATCATAATCAGCTTAACACTTTAACTGGATGGTTAGGAAGGACAGGACGGGCAGTCTACATTAAAAGGGCAAGTAGGCTAAATGCTGGATACTAGAATAACTCTTTTGGCAGTATTCCATGTTTGAAATTTCTCACCTCGACTTCCACCTTTTGCACAACTTCATTTTTTTGCAACATATCTCTTTTGATCCCTATAAATAGAAGTTTTTGTCAGTTGTTAAGCATTTCATCATCATTTGACATGATGCACACATAGTATTAATCAAGACAATGTTTCATATGATGGCTGAATGTTCTATTCCATTTCCCTTGTGCTTATTTGTTATGTTTCTAAACTTGTTGCATCTCTTACCTCCAGGTTTTTTTTGAGGACCAGTTTGGCCTCGGGTTGATTGCTCGGGCAGTTGAAGAAGGGATAGCTGTCATAAAGCCTATGGGTATCATGATATTCAACATAGGAGGCCGACCAGGTCAAGGTGTCTGTGAACGCCTATTTCTACGCCGTGGATTCCATATCAGTAAGCTCTGGCAAACAAAAATTATGCAGGTATCAATTTTTTGAAACCAGGAAATCTTTCCATGCCAGCATTATGTTCTGGTTTTAGTAGGGCATAGATTTTCCATTTCTCGCCTCATAGTTTCATATTACAATTTGATATTCTTGTTTGGGATCATCACCAACTAGTTGATAATTTTTTAGGCTGCCGACACTGATATTTCAGATTTAGTTGAAATTGAACAAAACAGCCCACATCAATTTGAATTTTTTATGGACCTTGCCGGGGATTAGTCTGTCTCTGCACGCATAGCCCAGGCATACATGAAATCTGGTGGCCGTGTTTCACATGCTTTGTCTGTGTATAGCTGTCAACTTCACAAACCCATTCAGGTTCCTTCACACTCTCTTTAGATTTGTAAAGTAAACAATACAGTGATGGAAGTTGTACCAATTCAGACGATTTTTAGGTGAAGAAATTGTTTGAGATTCTTAAAGATGGGTTCAATGAAATCAGCAGCTCCCTTGATTTATCCTTTGATAATGATTCGATTGCTTCTGAAAAAATGGCCTTCCTAGTATACCTTGCTAGTTTTTTGAAAGAGAATAAGTCCAATCCTTGTGAGCCTCCATTTGGATGTTTAAACTTCCGGAATCTTGTTGCTGAATTTATGAAGAGCTACTACAACATCCCATTAACTTCTGATGTAAGGCTTCTTAGTTGTGTTCGCTTATACCAGAAATTCATAGGATCAACTTATTTGCCGCTTCTATCATGTGCTTCATATGATCCTCCTTTTTTTTCTGGTGCACCAAAATGTTGCTGTATTCCCTTCTCGTGCTGTTGCCATAGAAATTTCTCTTCGACTGTTCTCACCGGCGCTTGCAATTGTGGATGAACATCTGACCAGACACTTGCCGAAGCAATGGTTAAGATCCTCAGCAATTGAGGTACTCCCTGTGTGTGGCCCATGCATGCATATGCAGCTTGTGAATGTAGTGCAACACTTCTTCAAGCAACACCCAGTCTGTACTACTTAATGGTGCAATGTTCTTCTGCTTCTAAAAAAATTGTTCGACGGGAATAATGGAAAAGGCATGCCTGTTAGGTGAAGAAAATATGATGATTCAAGAATGTTGATGTTAATGCTTCTTTTTTAAATTTCAGGGAAGAGAAGATTGTAACCATGGTAAAGACACAGTCATTGTAATTGCAGCACCACGCCAATCAGATTTGCTGATTCAGTTGATCAGGAAACTGAAGCCTCAGGTGGTTGTTACTGGCATGGCTAAGTTTGAGGCTATCACCAGTGCTGCTCTAGTGAATATACTAAGTGCAACAAGAGATGTTGGTTCCCGGCTCTTCGTAGATATTTCAAAGCATCTGGAGTTGTCTAGCCCGCCAAACTCTAATGGTGTGTTGAAGTATCTTGCTGAGAACACCCTACCTTCGCATGCAGTTATACTCTGTGGTCTAGTAAAGGATCAGGTGCCTATAACTTTACCACATCAATTTTGTTCCATGGTGGATCGACCTCTCATGTCTCCTTTTAACTAAGATTTATTATGATGAGTTAAATACCTTATGTGTCTCATCCTGACGCCCTGACCCCACTGGGGGGATGTGTATATGTGATTGATGGTTGGTCTTATACATTAAAGACGATCCTACACTGTATTTGAACTTCTCTGCATTTTTACACCAGCATTAGAAACTTCCTAAATATTTTAATCTGCATGTGCTATACCTTATTTTGGATTATTGTGCAGGTTTATTCTGATCTGGAAGTTGGATTATTGTGCAGGTTTATTCTGATCTGGAAGTTGGTTTTGCCATATCTGAGGATGAAACTGTCTATAAGGCGTTGTCATAAACTATTGAGCTATTGGAAGGACATACTTCCGTGATCAGCCAGCAGGATTATGGCTGTCTTTCTCACGAGCTACTGGCGTTCCAAATTGACAACCGGCATGCACAGCAAGAGGTAATCGTGACGTAACTCCCCCAGTTTTCCACTCATCCTCATGATAATGGAAAACTGTTCTGTCTAATGGTTCCAATAGTGGACATTCCTCTCAGCATAACTCAGCCGTTTAGTTGGATAACGGGTACTCAGAGTGAACATCTAAATATGTCAGTAGGATGACTGATTGTGTTCCTTGATGTCTAACTATGAGTAATAATAATAATATGCCCTGGTATCTATGGAATATCACACTTAAAAAGAAAGGGGCCCTATGGAATATCTTTTGACCTTAATGTTTATTTTTTGGTTAGGCTTTTGATGTTTCCTTGCTCTTTTGTAGAGACAACCTGCAGAAGTGATACCTCAGAAGATGATAGGATTTTCTAATTCAGCTATGTCAACCCTGAAAGAAGCTGAATTTTTCGGTCTTGACTCCAAGGAATCTAGTACCATTCATATGGATCTAGACCGCAGCTTCTTGCCAGTACCTTCTGTGGTGAACACTTCCATTTTTGAAATTTTTGTTAGGCAGAACATCACGGATTCTGAAACTGATGTTCATTTCGGCATTAAAAAGCTGGTGAAACATTACTATGGTGGTTTCCCAGGAGACCGTTATTCTGACAGGTTAGATGGCTTCGGTATGGAAATTATCTATGGAAGCACCTGTGTTGCACTCTTCAACAAGCTTGTTCTTTGCCGCGTGCAAGAACAAGGTACCTTCTTTTTCCCTTTGGGCACCAATGGGCACTATGTCTCAGCAGCAAAGTTTATGAACGCAAACATCTCGACCATTCCAACAAATTCAGATTCAGGATTCAAGATTGAACCAATGGTTCTAAACAAAGCTCTAACTGAGGAAGAAAATTGGGCCTGCTGGGTCTATATTTCTGGCCCTACAATTAACCCTTCTGGTTTCCTATACAGTGACAAAGAGATAAGAGATCTGCTTTCCATTTGTGCTATGCATGGAGCTAGGGTAGTGATAGATACCTCCTTCTCTGGTCTGGAGTTCCAAACCGACCGCTGGGCTTGGAGAAATTTGGAAAGATTTTCTCATAATGTTTGCTTAGATCCCCCATTCATAGCTTTTATGCTCGGAGAGCTGTCCCTTGGGCTGACTGCGAGTGGCCTTGATTTTGGGTTTTTAATTTTCAATGACCTGTCCGACGTTGAACATAATCTCGCAAACTTGAGTCAGCCACATAGCACATTGAAGTACACTTTCAGAAAGCTATTGGGTCTTAAGAACAAGAGGGATCAACACTTCTCTAATCTCATCATGGAGCAAAAGGAGACACTGAAAATTCATGCCAACCACTTGGCAAAGGTTAGCCTTTTGTAACATTCTGAACTGCCCTCTTAAATTTGTACTCCCTTCAGATCTTAGTTTCACATAGAAAGATTGGCAGAACCTTATTAGTGTAATCTGAGTAACTTGAGTTCATGTTGGCAATCATTCCATCGAAAAATCAGTTTGATCTGTACTATTCCATAGAAATTGTAATATGGGGGCAAAAAAAAACCTCGGTCGTACCTGTCCAGGGCGACTCGACCTAAACCTAGTGCTGCCCCCAATCCCCTCCCCCCTCGCGTCGCTGCCGGAGGATGCCGCCGGGCGAAGCCCGTGTCGACGGCGGCGGCAAGGTGCTCTCTCGTGGCGACCCTAGTTCTACGGGCGGAGGAACTCCTTGGCGGCTGCTGTGTCCCAGCCCGCGCGGGACTGGGCGAGCGGTGGCAGGCTGTGGCGGGCGGAGCTTGACAGACGGCGGCGTTCTGCGGGTCAAGCTGGTGATGGCGGCGCGGTGGCGTGCTAGGGATGATGGTCCCATCTAGATCGTGGCTGCGGCAGTGTTGGGCGGCACGGGTCACTTCCTCGCCGGCTTGGTGCACGATGGTCCTTGACGCAGTGCCGGACGGATCTGGAGGGGCGACGCGAGAGGAACCATGACAGGCTGGCGGTCGGGGGTAGCCCGGTGACTTCGGCAGCAGCGTACAGGCAGGGGGGTTCATAGGCGTGCTGCCTGGTGTCGCCGGCAGGTGTCGTTCCTGGACGCATCGTCGGTCAGAGGGCTAGATCCAGGCGGGATTGGGCCTTGCTACCGGAGGTCTCTCCTCTCGGGGACATGCGATCCATCTCTATGCCAGTGATGTCCACACAAAGGTGCTCCTTTGGTGGCGATCTCATGTTTCCGTGGTGGCAGTCTTGGATGGTGAGTGGTGTTGGCAATGCTCTTTGGCCATGTGGGTGGCGAGGTGCGCTGTGGTGGGTGATCAGTGCTAGTCGTGGGATCTGGAGTTCCTGGTTTGTTGTGGTGGGTCCCTGACGGGGAGGGGTTTGTGCCCTGTTCCCACGACGTGGTAGGGGGGTCGAGCTGAGCGAAAGCTTTGAGCCTTGGTGCCGGTGGCGGTAATGCCCGTGGGTGTTACGTTCCTCTTGGGGCGCCGCTTTGGTCCTCTCCTTGCCCTTCGACACTCAGGGTGAAATCCTTTGTCTACCTCGGTGGACACGGCGGTGGCGGTGCTTCATGTCGTGACCCTCTTGGGGGCGTCGCCGATGAGTGTGAGTACTATGTGCTTCTTCTCGGCGACTCGTGGAGGCATTTAGTGGTGGTTTTCAGCGGTTCTGGCTAGTTTTGTCGTTTTTTGTGTTTTGATCGGTTTCTGAGGATTTCTTCAATACCTTCGGTCGTATGGCTTTATTAATATATAAAGCGGGGCGAAAGCCTGTATCGAGGAGGAAATGGTAATATGCAGTTAGCTAGACATATTTTTGCACAACTGGCTGTGAGGACCTTGAATTTGCGCGTTGTAGAGTTTGCGAGGCAATTTTTGACATGCTCTTCTTTTTTATGCAATGAAAAGACACTTATGAGCTGTGGCTGGGATGTTCCTGGCTGTCATGGTGGTATCTCGATGCTGGCGAAACCGACAGCCTACATTGGCAAATCATTCAAGACTGAAGGTTTTGAAGGCATGCTCGATGGTTGCAACATCAGGGAAGCCATTCTTAGATCCACTGGACTGTGTATAAGCAGTAGTAAATGGACCGGGATACCGGACTACTGCCGGTTCAGCTTTGCTTTAGAGAGCAGCGAATTCAACCGGGCAATGGGCTGCATAACCAGGTTCAAAGAGTTTGTTCTGGGAGTCGACATGCTCACATGAAGGATAGCTAGAGTGCTTCATCGTGCTCAAACAAGTGGTTACTATTCCGTTGAAAAGCGGTAATATTTTTCTTTCTACGACAAGGTTTTGGCTGGAAGATGATTCTTTTCTTTCTGGTATCCGGTGGTTATAGTTATTTCAGATTGATTGTATAATGTCTCCTTGCCGTCGGTATGATTGTTGGCACTAGTTTAGAGACTAAATCGGACTGGATCGAAAGCTTGGAGTGCAAGAAGAAGAAACAACAACTGGAGAATTGGGGAAGATTTGTGCTCAGATTGATGCTGTGTGCTACTCCAAGTTTTCTAATTAACCGAGGCATGTCTTTTCCCTTGCTGACTGCTTCATCATAGTCCTTCACGAAAAGAAGTGTCCATGCATGTAGCGCTATTTGCGTTTATTTCATTTCAAGTTGAACCACAACATGCATGCATTTTCTATACATATTACATGTAGGGTGTGGGATCACATCTGAACATGAATGCATCATGTTAGAGTGGTACAGCACGTATTTCATTTTGTGGCTATCGAACATCTAGACGAGCCACGTAACTTTCTTGCTGCACTTCTGCTTCCATGGCCAAAGCACGACGAGAACATCATCAATCGCCTGCTGCTTGGTGTGGATCCCGATGCCGTCGTCAGGGTCGCCTAGTTTGGTGGCTTCTTTGCTCCCCTCCCACACGTCGTTGTTCTGCTTCGCCAGCAGCAGAGAGCACGATATGGCCTTCCAGTTGACCACCAGCAGAGAACGGACTTGAGAAGACTTTGCAGGGTGCACCGTGTCCGTGGCGCATGCATTGTAGCAGCTCCTTATATAGTGGAACTAGCTAGCTGCTCGGACCGGGGGGCATGCAGACTGCTCAATAGTTGCTGCATTGATGAAGCAATTCAGTTCCGATCACCTACATACTCCCACTCCGAGCTAGACACAGATGGAAGCATGGAGTAATTCCCGGCGCGGTATCCCTGCTACATATATCTGGTGCAGTTAGCGTCTTTCCATTCCATATTAATGTTAGTAACTTGAAAGTTGATGAAACTTGGATCGTTTAGCATCTTTCCTTTCCTATGGGGAAGTTTTCACCTACTGCATGCTTGAATTTAGCAATCCAAATTCTAGCGCCTGCTGGCATAGGAGGAGGCATGCAGACTGCTCAGCAGTTGCTGCATCGGTGAAGCAATTCAGTTTTTCACTCGGCCGAGACAGATGGAAGCTAGCTGCACATATTTATAGATGGAGTAGTATATATATACACCTACATACTCCCACTCCGAGCTAGACACAGATGGAGTAGTGTATATATATATATATGTGTGTGTGTGTGTGTGTGTGTGTGTGTGTGTGTGTGTGTGTGTGTGTGTATGTATGTATGTATGTATGTATGTATCTGGCACACAGAAGTTTTTCTGCAAAACTACCTACCGCATCCAACATCGTACGATTTGCATCAAACGCTTCTCTTTCGAAAACGCCCGCGCGTGGGCTGGTGCTACGCGCTGCTCCTTCCGCGCAAGACCCGTGTGGTCTTTTCTGCTGTTCCTGCTCCTATTTGTTGTTCCTGCCACTATTCCATATGCGTGCTACTGCTGTTTACTAGCTAGGCTAGGCTAGGCTAGCTGCTATCTGCTAATTAGGCTAGTTACTAGCTAGCAGCGAGTGCTACTGCTATTTCATGCCAGTAGCCGATGCGTTCTACTAGCTTTTATGCATTTTCTTCCATTTTTGTGGTAAATTAAAAGAAAAAAGTTAGAAAAAGAATCATGTTTTTGTCAGATACACATCTCTCTTGCAGCAAATTGTCTGTCAACGATTTTTTTACTTTGATCCAGACAACTTCGATACCATCATGGTAGTAATTTTGACCCCAAAAAAAGGTTGTTTGATCTAGTAGATTTTTTTTGGAAATATACTCCGAAAAATTTTGTGTAAACAACATGGTATTTTAAGCACCACGGGCCTGATAACTTACCTACAAACACATATATTAAGTTTCTGAAAAAAGATACCCCGATAACTCTGTGTGAAAATAGCATGGTAATATACAAACACATATATAATAATATACATAAAATATTGCGGTAAGATTTACCGGGGGAGGGGGGCTGTTCAAATATACCCCCCGATAATTTTGTTAAAAAACATGGTAATAAGCACCGTATAAACACCATGGTAACTTTTGCACCGAAAACAAAAGTTATTGAAAAACGTAACCATGTTAACTCATGTGTAAATAAGATGATAATTTACGCTCCGCGGTCTTGATAACATACATTCAAACACCACAATAACTTTGACCCAAGGCGTGTATTAAAAATGTGCCACCGGTTATTTCTATGTAAATAACACGGCAATATAATCACCGCATAACTGATAACTTATACAACACATGATGGTAACTTTTTGACCCAGATTTTTTTGTTGGAAAACATAATCTCGCTAATTTATGTGTAAATGGTACGGTAATATATGTGTCGCATACCCGACAATTTACGTACAGAACACCGCGGTGACCAAAGAGGAAAACGTTGTTTAAAAACGCACCCTTGATAACTTATGTGAAAATAGCATGGTAATATAAGAATGAGCAGCGCGATAACATTTTTTACGAAGGGCAAAAATTGTTGAAAAATATACATCTTGTGTGTAAGTGCCATGATGATATATGAACTGTAGATCTGATAACTTGCGTATAAATACCAAGGTAACATTGATCAAAAGTGGAAAAGGTGGTTGAAAAACATACCCTTGGTAACTTATGTGCAAATAACATGGTAATACATAAACCGAAGAACTGATAACTGATATATAAACACCACAGTAATTTTTTTAGGGAAACATTGCGGTAATTTTTGACCTAGGAGAAAAAAATTTGTTGGAACAATTACCCCTAGTAATATGTGTAAATTGCATGATAATAGATGAACTGAAACTTGATTACTCTATAAACATCGCGATAATTTGAAACATGGGATGTAGTATGTCAAAACTTCATGTTTTTTCGCCCTCTTTTTGTATGCTACCAGGTTTCCTCTCAAAACCATAACCTACACCAAAACGCCATGGTAACTTTCATGAAGGGGAAGGGGGTTGTTCAAACATCCCCACCCCCAACCCCACCCCGCGTGCACGTTAAATTTTGTGCAAAGTTATGATGTTGCACATGGTAAATTTACTATGATTTCCACGCTATAGTTACTGGCCTTCTCATGATATGATATATTCACCAGCTTTATCATGTCATTTTTAAACCAGGGGGTTAATGTTTGAAGTTATCAACATGCATATGTGATACTTATCATGCTGCTCGGCCAAAGTTATCAAGAAATTAAGCTTTTTGTTGACATGGTAGAAAACAGAAGGGTTCAAATTCTATTGTTTACATACTATGGACAACAAGTTAAGGTGGATGAGTTGGTTATTAGGCATACTAGACATGCATTAGACCTGAGTTCAACTCCCCTTTTAAGTGCTTTTTTCCTTCCCACGTAAATTAACTAGCATAAAACCGAAGAGATAAGAAAACCGATTTAAAAAAAACGTGAGGAAGAAAATCGATGGAAGCGTTTTATGCCGAGTTGAAAACGCTCGTTCGATCGAGCGAAACGAGGCCGTGTTTGGTAATTTTGCTGTCTCAGGAAGATACAACTAGCATATAAGTTGTATGTAATCAGTTAAGTTTGCTAGTGCAGCTGGATGTTTATATATATATATATATATATATACCGTTAGCATCTTTCCATTGCATGATACTGCATGCATGAAGGGTGAAACTTCGATGGGTTAGCATCTTTCCTTTCCTATGGGGAAGCTGTTGGTGAGCTTAATTGCAGCACTACGCAATGCAGCTTGCTCATTTTTCCCCTAGCTACGACCCCCGATTAAGGGCAGGGCAGGGCCGGGTTCTACTGGTAAAATGATAACGGTGAAGCTTGCCCATGGGCGTCAATCTATTCCCTCACCAAGAGGGAGCAGTACGTGAAAACTCATTTATCCGGTACATCGCTTGGTTTAATAAGTCTACGGCAGTCTACTAGTGAAACATAGCAGTACAATTATTTTTGGTTACACAACGAAAGATCAGAACCCGAACGCATTAGTAGCGCTGAGAGAGTTGTTTTGATTCACAGCCCTTTGCGACTAAGTTTTTTTTACCGGAGCGGGGAGCTATCGGCGAAGAATCCACCACACATGATTGCTTTGAGATTCACGGCCACTGTCCATGTATAAGTAAGCCAATCTCTTTCACACTTCAATACGTGAGAATACAAACCTGCTCTGGACCCCTATGCATGCCATGCAGCTTTTGTCAGGAATCTACATGTGGGTAGTAGTTCGGCGATTAAACATTCACAAGTCTCTATCCCAAGAAAAGATTAGTATTAAATTTGATAGCCAAAATTTTGGAGATTGCTATATTTAAACAATAAATTTAATTGCTGATATTTTTATATATTTGAATTGCTCGAGGCAAGACCTTTAAAATAAGATCAAAATTGGATACATTTTGACTAATTTTATTTCACAGAATCCAAATAACTTTTTTCACTCAACTAAAAAAACTATTTCACCTATCTTGAACAAGAGACACTAGTGCAGAACCGGGCAATAGCACCGGTTCGTAAGGCCCTTTAGTGCCAGTTTAGGAACCGGCACTAAAGTTTCGGCACTAAAGCCCCCCCCCCTTTAGTACCGGTTCAGAACGAACCGGTGCTAAAGGGGATCCACGTGGCACGAGCCAGCTCCGGGGGCCGGGAGCCCTTTAGTACCGGTTGGTAACACCAACCGGTACTAAATGGTTGTGGGTTTTTGTTTTATTTTGTATTTTTCAATTAAATTTGTGTTATCAATTTAATTTAGGATTGTTTTACGTTATAATGAGTTGTAGTCGTCATCATCATCATCATCATCCCATATTAATAAATAAATAAACTCTAGCTAGCTAAAAATCATTATAGTCGTCTAATTACCACTATTTAATCATCATAGTCATTACCGCTAGCTATCTAATCATCATCAACGCTAGCTAGCTTAAAGAGGAAACATTCACTATGTAACAGAAGCAAAGATATCATCAAGTTCAACATAATCATCACCAACATCGAAGTTCAGGACACGGACATGAGACAAGTACTAATTAAGAGCATGAACTAGTAGCTACTGATCCTGCTACTTCCTCTTAGGTAGAATAACATAGAACATGTATAGCTCTCCTGATTCATCATACTGGAGCATACAGATGAATCTGTCTCCTAATCTTGGGTTGCGCTTCTCCTTGCTACCCCCTAGTACTTCTCTACGATCGTTAACAATTTTGCTCCAATCTTTCACTATTAAGCATTATTCGCTTTCAGAAATCCTGAATGCACTCATGTGCAATGTAGAAAATCTTGGTCGTAAGCTAACCATTGACATGCGACCTTTTGTCTCGATCCACTGAGGCACAACTGTCATCGGAAGTCCCTGTTGAAGAACATCGTATAGTAATTAATATATTAAGCAATGAAAGTTTAGCTTCAAAAATAATGTATGCAAAAGATGCACTAATTAAGGACAAATATTTAAAATCTTACCATCTTTCGATTATAGATGTGACCGTAGTTCAATACGATCACCATTGGTCAGACGTTTTGAGTACTAACATTTCTAAGTTCAGAAAAAAAAATTGTCTTGACAGTATTAAGATCCTCAAGCCATGAAACATAATGACTTATCTCCTCGCAGTTTAGTTGAGCCCCGGGGCAGTAGTAGGTCCTGTCTACCAAGCGCCGGACATGTTTGCTTGAACCGAAATAAGCTGACAATACAAATTAGTTGTCAACTATTTTTGAATAAACTGTATAAAAGACATAAACATATGCATGCATGGTTGAGAAAAACTCACCAAATGGTAGAACTAGAGGCATTTGCACATCGACCCAGATGTCTATATTACCTTCAATATCATCTTCCGGACGAATATCAAAGGTGATAACCATATCAGGCTCAAATGCATAAGCCTTGCATAGTGCTTGCCAAGTTTTGCATTCAAAATGGGTGCATGTGTCTCCATTATATAATTTGACGTTGAAAGTATACCCATGCTCCGTCTTCAAGTAAACTCTCTTTACCTCCATATCATCTATAGCACTAAAACCTATCTTATCCAAGACAAAAATTCTTGCATGGCAGGGGATGCGCTAGTAGAATAGTAAAAATTTAAAATTATAAGTTGAAGCAAATGAAGCATATGTTTTGCATTCAAATAATAATTGACAAAGTGACTTAGTGTATCAACTTCGAATGTCTCATCCAGCTTGATGCTGAAGCGCCTACCATCAACAAGGAAATTTTGGTCACACAGGCCGCGCTGGTCTTCACAGTGTTCGCACATAATGAAATCTTTTTCGTTGTCAGATGACATTTCCTATGTTCATATAGGTGAAACATTAAACGCCTATATCTAGCCAAATATATATTCATCTAACATTTGACATTAATATATCTAACTATATTCATCTCTAACAATTGACATTACTATATATTTAACTTTTCTATCGAATTCATCTAACATTCGACATTAATGTAACATTTATATAAACTAAAAATATATAAAAAACTAAATAAACAGAAAAACTCATTAACAAATAATATTTTAATTAGATCATCAAATCTCAGATACCTAATTTTTTTTACTAAAAATAAACTAGTTATATTAATTATTCAACTAGTTCAAATCTCATATACCTAAATAAACTAGTTCGACAATTTTCTTACTAAAAATAAACTAGTTATATTAATTATTCAACTAGTTCAAATCTCATATACCTAATTAATATCTAGCTATATTCATCTCTAACAATTGACATTAATATATATTTAACTTCTCTATCTAATTCATCTAACATTCAACATTAATCTAATATTCGATCATCTAATTAACTTTTCTAAAAAACAGAAAACAGAAAATGTGTATGTGTGTATGTGTGTATATATGTAAAAAAATGTGTGTGTGTATGTGTGTGTATGTATGTGTGTGTATGTGTGTGTATGTGTGTGTATATACTGCAGTGCCGCCCCGTACGCCGCCGCCCCGTACGTACGAGCAGGGACGCCGGCGTACGGGGCGGGGGCGGCGGCGTATGTACGGGCCGGTGCGCGCGGCGCGGGTGCGAGAGAGACGTACGGCCGCGGCGATGACGACGGACGGCGGCGGCATTCGGGGCGGCAGCGCGAGACGAAGACGACGACGACGAGCGGCGGCGGGGACAGCGACGATGACGACGGACGACGGGCGACGGGCGGCGACGACGGGATCGAGCGGCGCGCGCGGCGATGTCTCGCGAGAGGTTGGAGACGAAGTGGGGAGATGAAACTGAAATTTTCGTAAGTGCTATATATATAGGATGGGCCTTTAGTACCGGTTCGTGGCTCCAACCGGTACTAAAGGCCTATTTTCGCCAGGCCAAGCGGCGGGAAACGAAGGCTTTTAGTACCGTTTGGAGCCACCAACCGGTACTAAAGGGGGACCTTTAGTACCGGTTGGAGCCACCAACCGGTACTAAAGGCCTTGCGCTGCCACCCCAAAGTTTAGTCCCACCTCGCCCGGCGAAGGGCAGCCGCACTGGTTTATAAACCCAGCCGCGGCTACCTCTTCTATTTATATAGTTTTTTCTTTTCTGCATTATTTATTTTCTTCTATTTATTTTTGAGTAATTTTTTTGTATAGTTTTTTTATTTTCTGCATTATTTATTTTCTTCTATTTATTTTCTTCTGGAAATTGAATGTTGCATACTGAACAATTAGGTAAATGACCGAAAAACAACAAATGATGTCAGAACATGTTGGAAATTGATGACATCGCTTTAAATGCTGGATACTGAACACAAAAGAAGTCCGGAGTTCAAATAAGTTTGAAAAACATTGAAGTGGCCATGTAACAGATGAAGTGCGTCCAGTTTTTGCCGTGACCCTCTCTACTCTTTCGCGCATGCTATGCGGGTGATATGATGATACCATGCCAAGTTTCAACATTTTCAGGATTCATTTTGTAGTGATTTTCAATTTCACGGTCATTTAGCTCTCTAAACAATTAGGTAAATGGCCGAAAAACAACAAATGATGTCAGAACATGTTGAAAATTGATGACGTCGCTTTAAATACTGCATACTGAACACAAAAGAAGTCCGGAGTTTAAATAAGTTTTTCAAAATAAAAAAAGGTGCAATGCTGGTTAATTTGCTTCAAGCCATTCGGAATAGTGTAGACTGCACTGCACATAGCTCAGTGCAATCTATGCTATTCCGCAAGGCTTGAAGCTAATCAACATGTAGGTGAGCATTGCAACTCTTCGTCATTGTCTGTGCACTCACGGCTTATAAACCGCTCATACTGCCTCTCTCTTGGCGAGGTGGGACTAAAAACAGCTTGTCATAACCTCATTAGTACCGGTTCGTGGTACGAATCGGCACTAAATGGTGATGGTGGGGCCATAGCCGGACCGCAGGCTGACACAGCCTCTTTAGTACCGGTTCGTGGCATGAACCGGTACTAAAGGTTCGCCGCGAACCGGTACTATTGATCGCCGCCACGAACCGGCACTAATGTACACATTAGTGCCGGCTCTAATTCAAACCGGCACTAATGTGCTCCACGTTTGACCCTTTTTCTACTAGTGAGAGCTGATTTCACTCATTTTGAAAATATATATTTCAGTCATTTCAAAAAATGATTTCACTTATATTATCTACAAAAGATAGGCTTCACACATTTTTCAAAACACATTACACTCACTCAATTGAAATAATGTATTTCACTCATTTTCAAAAAAACTGATTTCACATTTCTGTTACATTCAAAATCCAATTTGACCCAGTTCCAAAAAATGATTTCCCTAAAAATTTAATAAGTTCAATGAAATAACTTTCACATGTCGATGAATGTAAGTTTCACATTTTGTAAACAACAATTTGACATCTTTTCACACACCGCAATAACATATTTTCACACTCAGTTCCACTCATTTTAGAAAACAGATTTCACTCAAATTTTAGCCATATTTCACTCATTCGAAACAACCAAATTTACTTATTTCAAATGATTTCACTCATTTCAAAAACATATTTCACTAATTTCAATGCAAAGTTATGTTATAATAACACAAAAAATATGCAATTTCACTATGTTCCAAAAAATGATTTCCCTGAAATTCAAATAAGTTTGAAATATGTTTCATAAGTTCAAAAAAAAACCATTTCATATATTTGAAATATTCAATTTCACGCATTGAAACAATCAAATTCACATGTTTCAAAGAACATGTTTCACATATTTTCACTCATTTCGAATAACAGATTTCGCCCGGTATATGCGTGGAATTAGACGTAAAATTTAAATGTGTTTGAAATTTGTCCAATATTGATCTTGTTCTAAAGGTCTTAGTGTCACGAGTTCAAATATATAATATTTCAAAAATGAAATCACTATTAAAAAGATATAAACAATTGGAAATGTCAAAGAGAAAATAAAAGCCATGAAATTTATAGGATGGTAGATTAGACAGATGGGTCGCTTTCATGCATTTGCAGCACGGAGTGGATGTCTCTTGCATGCATGCATGGGTGGGACCTACGGATGATTTGACCTAATGGTGGATACATACATGAAAAGTTAAAATACACAGAGATACAATGATGTGGGCCACCAAACAAAACGAATCTTAAACTACACCAACGATGGATGCTTGACCGGTACCCCCCTCCACCGGTAAAAAGAGGTTTGCGCAGCCCTTTGCTCCTTGACCCGTGTTTCCTGCTCCTCATAGCTCATGTAAAACCGCTAGATGTCGGAGGTGTCATAGTGACCGAGCACGAACAGCATCCCGTTGTACCCCACCATCCGCTCCGCGAACGCCGGCCCTCTCATCAGTGCAAGGAAGCCGCGGAGGAGCGTGTTGCTACCTCTTGAGCATGCGTTGGTTTTCCATTGAAGAGGAAAGGGTGATGCAGCAAAGTAGCGTAAGTATTTCCCTCAGTTTTTGAGAACCAATATATCAATCCAGTAGGATATTACACGCAAGTCCCTCGTACCTGCACAAACAAACAAGAACTTCGCAACCAACGCGATAAAGGAGTTGTCAACCCCTTCACGATCACTTATGAAAGTGAGATCTGATAGAGATAATAAGATAAATATTTTTGGTATTTTTGTTGTATAGATTGCAAAATAAAGATTGCAAAATAAACGGCGACAGAAATGGCAAGTTGATAGGAATATGATGGAAGATAGACCCGGGGGCCATAGGTTTCAATAGTGGCTTCTCTCAAGATAGCAAATTCTACGGTGGGTGAGCAAATTACTGTCGAGCAATTGATAGAAAAGCGCATAGTTATGAGAATATCTAGGTATGATCATGTATATAGGCATCACGTCCGCGACAAGTAGACCGAAACAATTCTGCATCTACTACTATTACTCCACACATCGACCGCTATCCAGCATGCATCTAGAGTATAAATTCATAAGAACAGAGTAACCTATTAGGCAAGATGACATGATGTAGAGGGATAAACTCAAGCAATATGATATAAACCCCATCTTTTTATCCTCGATGGCAACAATACAATACGTGCCTTGCTGCCCATGCTGTCACTGGGAAAGGACACCACAAGATTAAACCCAAAGCTAAGCACTTCTCCCATTGCAAGAAAGATCAATATAGTAGGCCAAACCAAACTGATAATTCGAAGAGACTTCCAAAGATATTAAATCATGCATAAAAGAATTCAGAGAAGAATCAAATATTGTTCATAGATAATCTTGATCATAAATCCACAATTCATCGGATGTCTACAAACACACCGCAAAAAGAATTACATCGAATAGATCTCCAAGAGAATCGAGGAGAACTTTGTATTGAGATCCAAAGAGAGAGAAGAAACCATCTAGCTAATAACTATGGACCCGAAGGTCCGCGGTAAACTACTCACACATCATCGGAGAGGCTATGGTGTTGATGTAGAAGCCCTCCGTGATCGATTCCCCCTCCGGCGGAGCGCCGGAAAAGGCCCCAGGATGGGATCTCACGAGTACAGAAGGTTGCGGCGGTGGAAATAGGGTTTCGTGGTTCTCCTGGATGTTTTTAGGGTATATGGGTATATATAGGAGGAAGAAGTAGGTCAGTGGAGCTGCGAGGGGCCCACGAGGGTGGGGGCCGTGCCCTCCTGCCTCGTGGCCTCCTTGCTTCTTTCTTGACGTCCACTCCAAGTCTCCTGGATCAGATGTGTTCCAAAAATAACTCTCCCGAAGGTTTCATTCCATTTGGATTCCGTTTGATATTCCTTTTCTACGAAATACTGAAATAGGCAAAAAAGGCAATTTGCACTAGCCCTTTGGTTAGTAGGTTAGTCCCAAAAATCTTTCTCTAATAATAAAGCACGAATTGACTCATTAGGTTCACCGTCACAATACGCTTTAGCCGCCCTCCGCCGTTCGTCACCAGTTCCGGTGCCCGCGCCTCGCCGGACCCCGCAAGCTCTGGCGTACGGCTCCCCGACGAACTCCGGTGAGTACCCGCAAGCGCCGGCCCCCGTCCCCTCGTCTTCTCTGACGCAACTCCGGCCGTCTTCTGACGAACCTTGCAAACCATGTCACGAACCCTAGATCTGAGATCCAGAGGATATATTTTTCTCTAAGTCGTTTTTCTGCAACTTTTTCATGCTCTGATACCAACTTGTAACGCCTACAATGCAGCTATATCTCCCACGTGTCGGGGCACGACTTAAAGGCATAGCCGCATGGTAGGTTTGTCGCAAGAGGGGTAATCTTTACACA
Organism: Triticum dicoccoides; assembly: GCF_002162155.2. Lineage (NCBI taxonomy): Eukaryota > Viridiplantae > Streptophyta > Magnoliopsida > Poales > Poaceae > Triticum > Triticum dicoccoides. The sequence continues at coordinate 543,806,531 of NC_041386.1, read as the reverse complement.
TCCCATGTACTGAATAAGAAAGGGATAAAGAGTCGGCTTACAATCGCCACTTCACACAATACATAATTAACCCATACATCATCCAGGGTACAAACAAAGGTCCGACTACGGAACCAAAATAAAGAAGGACCACCCCAAATGCTAGATCCCCGATCGTCCCAACTGGGCTCCACTACTGATGATAAGGAAAGGAAACATAATAGCGACCCAAGTCTTCGTCGAACTCCCACTTGAGTTCGGTAGCGTCCCCTGCACTGGCATCATCGGCACCTGCATCTGTTTGGAAGTATCTGTGAGTCACGAGAACTCAGCAATCTCACACCCACTAGATCAAGACTATTTAAGCTTAAGGGTAGGAAAGGGATAGTGAGGTGGAGCTGCAGCAAGCACTAGCTTATATGGTGGCTAACATACGCAAAAGAGAGCGAGAAGAGAAGCAACGCACAGTCGAGAAACTATAAATGATCAAGAAGTGACCCTGATACTACTTACATTCAAGCATAACACAAGACCGTGTTCTCTTCCCGGACTCCGTCGAAAAGAGACCATCACGGCTACACACACGATTGATTCATTTTAATTAAGTTAAGTGTCAAGTTTTTTACAACCGGATATTAACAAATTCCTATCCGCCCATAACCATGGGCACGGCTTTCGAAAGTTCAAACCCTGCAGGGGTGTCCCAACTTAGCCCATCACAAGCTCTCACGGTCAATGAAGGATATTCCTTCTCCTAGGAAGACCCGATCAGACTCAGAATCCCGGTTACAAGACATTTCAACAATGGTAAAACAAGACCAGCAAAGCCGCCCGAATATGCCGACAAATCCCGATAGGAGCTGCACATATCTCGTTCTCAGGGCACACCGGATTGTCCAAACTTCTGGTAGGCCAACCCAGAGTTGCCCTTGGTGGCCACCAGCGGCTGACAAGTTGGACCACACTCAAAGGAGCACTGGCTCGGGGGTTTAAAATAAAGATGACCCTTGAGTCCGCGGAACCCAAGGGGAAAAGGCTTAGGTGGCAAATGGTAAAACCAAGGTTGGGCCTTGCTGGAGGAGTTTTATTCAAAGCGAACTATCAAGGGGTTCCCATGACACCCAACCGCGTAAGGAACACAAAATCAAGGAACATAACACCGGTATGACAGAAACTAAGGCGACAAGAGTGGAACAAAACACCAGGCATAAGGCCGAGCCTTCCACCCTTTATCAAGTATATAGATGCATTAAAGTAAATAAGAGATAATATCCTGTTGTAGATAATGCTTGCATTGTTCTGGAGACTTATAAAAGATGTAGTGAATCAGAGAAAATAGGCATTAGCTCCCATGTATGAAGTGCATAACTTGTTATACGCTTTGTACTTAGAAAATACATATCCTGTTGTTGATATATCTTAACTGTTACAGGGCGAGCTAAGCAATAGAGATGCCCGAACCGCTGATTTGCAAGAGAACGTGAAGTCCTAGCAAGCAGAGGCTGTGAAAGCCAAGGAGGAGCTGACCAAAGCCCTGATAGCTATGGAAAAGATAAAGGAGTCTTTTAACAAAGAACGTGCTGACTGGGAAACCGAGAAGGCCGGTTTAACCAAAAGAGCTAAGGATGCGAAGCAGCCCTGAAGCCAGTTGTAGATGAACTAACTGGTTTGAAGTGGCAAATCAACGCTATGACATCCGCTGTATTTGGTAAGTATCTCCTTATGATGTTTGTCCAATTCATGAGACCTTGTTGTTTACCAGTCTGGCTGATATTAAACCATGACATGCACTCGCATTACTCATCTGGGTGCTGATATGCGGATGAAGCTTAAAGCGGCTTATACCTTGATTGAACAGCTGTACTCTGGAACCCAGTGTGCTATTTGCACTGCGGCTTACAATAGGCCGGCGCCATCACTGATAAAAGAAACTCTTGAGAAGCTGGCCATGTTACCAGCCCGGATTACCGAACTGAAGAAGGCAGCCGCAAGAGCAGGAGCATTAACCGCGCTAATCCGGCCAAGGCATGGATTCCGGACCTTGAAGAGGATGACATTATAAAAGGATATCCATGTTTGAAGGAGGATGGTTCAAACTTCGGCAATTTTGATCTCCGAAGGCTGACAAAGGATATGCGGCCAATAGCCAGCAAACTGCAGAAGACACAGACTTATCTCATCTCCAACCGGCTTACGACACTGAAGGGAAGAGACAGCCTGCTGAAATCCATGAAGTCAAAGAACTTGTGCCTCCAATCCGTAAGCATACTTACGCTCCTGACATTAACCCCTCCAGCCTTATCCATGAAGAAGCCGTGTTTCAAGCTTTAACCGGAATCGATTGGTCAACGGTTGATTTCCAGCGCCTGGGGAGGGATGAACAAGAAGTAATTGCACCAAATGACCCTCAACCGTCAAACCATCCAGACGAAGCATCTTAAACCGGCAGCTGGTTTACCAGCTATTGTGCGCAAATGCTTTAAAAACAATTATTCAATCGGAGCTTTTTTGAAGCTTCTTGTAATAGGATAGCAAAAACTCCTTTAACTGTCATGCCATTGAGCATGTTTTGTGGTGCTTTGATATTGTGAAAACTTGCTCCACTTTTTGGGATCTATTTATGCATAGCCCATGATGATTTGTGTTCCTGGATACAAGAACTTGAAAGTGTCCTAGTGGTTTACCACTGGACGGGTCATGATGCCCAAAAATATACAATACTTGGATGGATAATCAAAGTTTGTATATAAAAAATAATATCTGCAACATACCTCGTTGGCTGACCAACTGCTTGTATGGTAAAGGTGTAAACACCAATCCGGAGCATTGATAACTCCGTCCTTAATTTGCCGGATTATGATAATAAACCGTACCGGGATATAATGAGCACCGGGTTCTCCTTATAACACTGGCGGCTTGTTAGTCAAAACCAGACCGGGTTAATGAACACCGGATTATAACTGATCAAAGACTGACAACTTGTAGTTGAAAGCCAAGCCGGGTCAAGGACACCAGTTTGTCAGAAGATATTATGAACCTGAACAAAGTCAAAAAACTTGGCAAATAGAACTCAAAAAGAACATGCAAGGCTTTTTACGACCTGCCAGGCTCCAAATCGAGGCTTTTCATGGGCTGCCAGGCCACTGAGTTAAACCATTTAACAAAGCCTTTTAAGATGGGCCTCCAATTAACCAATCGTCGTTTTAACCTTGACAAGTTTAGGGTCTGTATAAGATTGACTTGTCAAATGTTCGGCGGGTCATACCAGGATTACATGGACAGGAGTGGCTTACTTAATGAAGGCAGGTTAACCCGGGGTTTTAGGTGAATACACCAGGCTTCCAAGCTGTGGCTTGATAGCCTATTACAAGGGTTCAAAACTCATTGTTCTTTGAGAAGCAAAGAGCCCCCAGGTAATATGTGAGTTGTGCTTGGTGGTTACCTATGTTTGAGTTGTGCTTAATGCAACAAACTCTCTTTGGCTCCACATAATGTCCTTTTGGCTTAACGCCTATCAAGAGGTGTAGCTATGGTGTGATAACAACCAAGCCCCCTAGTGATATCCCTTTTAAACCGATCAAGAGGTGTAGCTATGGTGTGATAACAACCAAGCCCCTAGTGATATACCTTTGTGGTTTCAAAACCGATCAAGAGGTGTAGCTATGGTTCATATATGACCAAGCCCCTAGTTATTATCTTTATATACGTGCGGCTGCAGAGACCGGTTTAACAAAACTCCGCTTTGTCAGTAGAGTAAGCACACACATGATGTAAAAAGAAGAGGGACCCCACTTTATTCGAGGCTCCGATTTATTATATAATATATACATAGTCATAAATATGTACATATGAAGAGCCTGTGGCTCAAGTATAGTAAGGCCGAAGAAGAGCTATATTCCACGGCCGCTTGGTCTCCTCCTCCGGTTTACGTGAGTCTTTGTGCTCTCGAACATCAATGAGGTAGTATGATCCGTTGTGCAGATTCTTGCTGACCACAAAAGGTCCTTTCGAAGGTGGGGATAACTTGTGCATATCTATCTGATCCTGGATGAGCCGAAGCACCAGATCACCCTCTTGAAAAGTTCTGGTTTTAACCCGGCGGCTGTGATAACGTCGGAGGTCTTGTTGATAAATCACCGAACATGCTGCTGCAAAATCACGCTCCTCATCTAACAGGTCCAGAGAATCCTGACGTGCCTTCTCATTATCAGCTTCAACATAAGCTGTCACACGGGGCGAGTCATGACGGATGTCACTAGGAAGAACTGCCTCCGCTCCATAAACCATGAAGAAAGGTGTGTAACCCATAGATCTGTTGGGTGTGGTGTTGATGCTCCATAACACAGAAGGTAACTCCTCAACCTAACAACCCAGTGTCTGTTTCAAAGGAACCATAAGCCGGGGTTTAATACCTCGCAAGATTTGCCCTCTCCGCTTGACCATTAGATTGGGGGTGAGCCACCGATGCTATATCAAGCCAGATGTGCTCACGTTGGAAAAATTCCTCCATCTCTCCCTTTGACAGATTAGTACCATTATCAATTATAATACTGTGTGGAAAGCCAAACTAGAATATCACCTTTTTGATGAACTAAACCGCCATGGCCGCATCACACTTACTGACTGGCTCTGCTTCCACCCATTTGGTGAATTTGTCAACTGTCACTAACAAGTGGGTATTTTTGTCCTTGGATCGCTTGAAGGGTCCAACCATATCAAGCCCCAGGTCGCAAACGGCCAAGTTATTGGAATCATCCTCAACTCCTGAGCCGGAATATGAGCACGGCGTGCGAATTTTTGACAACCGTCACATCTTTTGACTAAATCCTTCACATCAGCATGAGCTGTTAACCAGTAAAAACCGTGGCGAAAAGCTTTAGCAACCAAAGACTTTGAACCGGCGTGGTGACCACAATCCCCTTCATGGATTTCTCGCAAAATCTCACAACCCTCTTGAGGAGAGACACAACGCTGAATTGCCCCTGAAACGCTATGTAACTCTCCATTGAGTATGGTCATTGACTTGGAACACCGGATTATCTGCCGGGCCGAGGTTTCATCCTCCGGTAACTCGCCCCGGTTCATGTAAGCCAGGTATGGGATTGTACAATCCGGTATGACATGCAACGCTGCCACCAATTGAGCCTCCGGATCAGGAATAGCCAACTCCTCCTCTGTTGGTACCTTGACCGACGGATTATGCAGCACATCAAGAAAGACATTTGGTGGGACTGGTTTACGCTGAGAACCAAGGCCACTTAAAGCGTCCACCGCTTCGTTCTTTCGCCGGTCTATATGGTCCACCTGATAATCCTTGAAGTGACCAGCCACTGTGTCCACCTCTCGTCGATATGCAGCCATGAGTGGGTCTTTGGAATCCCAAGTGCCAGACACCTGTTGAGCCACCAGATCTGAATCCCCAAAGCACTTAACCCGTCTTAAGTTTATTTCCTTAGCCATCCGAAGACCGTGGAGTAAGGCCTCATACTCAGCTACATTGTTAGTACAAGGGAACATTAAACGGAGGACATAACAAAACTTGTCACCTCGTGGGGAAGTTAGTATGACTCTAGCCCCTGAGCCCTCCAACTGTCTGGATCCATCAAAATGAATAGTCCAATATGTGTTATCTGGCTTTTCCTCTGGTGAATCCAACTCTGTCCAATCATTGATGAAGTCCACAAGTGCTTGGGACTTAATTGCTGTTCAAGGTGTGTATTTGAGCCCGTGAGGTCCAAGCTCAATAGCCCACTTGGCAATCCGGCCAGTTGCTTCTCTGATTTGAATGATATCTTCCAGAGGGGCTGAACTGACCACTGTGATAGGATGACCCTGAAAATAATGTTTGAGCGTCAGGCTTTCCATAAACACTCCATACACTAGCTTTTGCCAATGTGGATATCTCTGCTTTGATTCAATGAGCACCTCACTGATATAATAAACCAGCCGTTGAACCGTATACTCCTTTCCAGCTTCCTTGCGCTCCACCACAATAGCCACGCTAACAGCTCGGGCATTAGCATCCACATATAGCAATAACGGCTCTTTATCGATCGGGGCTGCAAGCACAGGCGGTTCAGCTAACTGCCTCTTCAGATCCTCAAACGCTTTATCAGCCGCCTCGCTCCAGACAAAATCATCTGTTTTCTTCGGCATCTGATATAAAGGGATAGCCTTCTCCCCAAGACGACTGATAAACCGGCTCAAAGCCGCAATCCGGCCGGCCAAACGTTGAACGTCATTGATACAGGCCGGTTTAGCCAAAGATGTAATTGCTGAGATTTTTTTCCGGATTAGCCTCAATGCCTCTGTTTGATACCAGAAAACCAAAGAGTTTGCCTGCCGGGACACCAAAGACACACTTTTCCGGATTGAGCATCATCTTGTAAACCCGGAGGTTGTCAAAGGTTTCTCTCAAATCATCTATCAATGTTTCCTCCTTCCTGGATTTTATCACAATATCATCCACATATGCATGAACATTACGCCCAATTTGCTTGTGAAGACAATTCTGAACACATCGTTGATAAGTCGCCTGGTCACTTTTAAGCCCAAAGGGCATGGAGACATAACAGAAGGCTCCAAAGGGAGTGATGAAAGCTGTCTTCTCCTGGTCCTTAACTGCCATTTTGATCTGATGATAACCAGAATAAGCATCCAGAAAACACAAACGGTCACAACCCGCCGTAGCATCGATGATCTCATCAATACGAGGGAGGGCAAAGGGGTCTGCAGGGCAAGCCTTGTTCAAGTCTGTGTAATCTACACACATACGCCAAGTGCCTTTTTTCTTAAGAACCAGCACCGGATTAGCCAACCACTCCGGGTGAAAGACCTCCACGATAAACCCTACGACCAACAACCAAGCTACCTCTTCACCAATAGCCTTGCGCCTTTCTTCATTGAAGCGTATGAGAAACTGTCGGACCGGTTTAAACTTAGGATCAATGTTAAGTGTGTGCTCAGCGAGTTCCCTCGGCACACCTGGCATGTCAGAAGGTTTCCATGCAAAGATGTCCCGGTTCTCACGGATGAACTCGATGAGCGCGCTTTCCTATTTGGGATCCAGGTTAGCGCTGATGCTGAACTGCTTGGATGAATCGCCAGGAACAAAATCAACCATCTTAGTATATGTGGCTGATTTAAATTTCAACACCGGATCGTGTTCCGTAGTTGGCTTTTTCAAAGAGGTCATATCTGCCGGATCAACTTGGTCTTTATAAAACTTTAGCTCCTCAGTGGCACAAACTGACTCAGCATAAGCCGCATCACCTTCCTCACATTCCAAAGCGATCTTCCTGCTCCCGTGTACTGTGATGGTCCCCTTATGACCTGGCATCTTAAGCTGTAGATAAACATAACACAACCTCGCCATGAACTTAGTGTAAGCCGGCCGCCCAAACAAAGCGTGATATGGACTTTTGATTTTCACCACCTCAAAAGTCAATGTTTCTGACCTTGAATCATGATCATCTCCAAAAGCCACCTCTAAGGCTATCTTGCCCACCGGATATGCAGAGTTACCAGGCACCACACCATGAAAAACGGTGTTTGACGGTTTAAGATTCTTATCTGTCAACCCCATACGACGGAAGGTATCATAATATAGAATGTTGATACTACTTCCCCCGTCCATGAGTACCTTAGTGAACTTATATCCCCCAACTTGAGGGGCCACCACTAAAGCCAAATGACCTGGATTGTCAACCTTGGGGTGGTGGTGATCCTCTCTACTCCACAAAATGGGTTGCTCAGACCAGCGCAAATACTGAGGTACCGCCGGTTCAACAGAGTTTAATGCCCTCTTGTGAAGCTTCTGATCATGCTTATACAAGCTAGTGGTGAAGACATGATACTGCCCACTATTTAACTGCCTAGGATTGCTTTGATAACCCGACTGCTACTGCTGCTGGTTCCCCTGATGGTTGTAACCTCCCTGGTTCCCCTGATTCCCTTGATTGTTGTATCCGGTTTGATTGCCCTGAAATCATGAACCGGAGCTGCCGCCTCCATAACCCGGCCCATGGAAACCACCTCCTGAACCGCCGGGCGGGCCATTATCGTACTGAAACATATTGGAGTTCTTGAAATCTCGCATGATATAACAATCCTTCCAAAGATGTGATGCTGGCTTCTCCTTTGATCCATGCTTTGGATAGGGCTGGTTTAACAGGAGCTCCAAATTGGGGCCTGAACCTCCGCCTCTCTGGGGCTGCTTGCCCTTACGGCGCTGACCATTCTCCTGAGTATTGGTGTTAGCCACGAAGTCCAAACTGTTGTCAGCCTTGCGCTTACCATTGTTCCCATGGCCTGCCGGATTATGCTGCTGACCCTTGGTGTTGCCGTTCTTTTTCCCTTTCCCTGGTTTGTCCTCCTCTGAGTCAGGGTCTTTGGTATTATCTGAATCAGCGTATTTAACCAAAGCGGCCATAAGCGTTGACATATCATTGCAGTGACGTTTAAGCCTTCCTAACTTCTGTTTGAGCTGCAGAAAACGGCAATTGCCCTCCAATGTTAGTACTGCTGTATCTGCATTGATACGATCCGATGAATGCAAAATAGCTGAGACCCGCTTTACCCAATGGGTCGTGGACTCCCCATCCTCTTGGACACAAGCGGCCAGATCCACAATTGACATGGGCTGCTTACAAGTATCTTTGAAGTTCTGGATAAACCGGTGCTCAATTCGGCCCATGATCCGACAGAGTTAATTGGTAAGCTCTTCAACCAAGTACGAGCTGTTCCTTCCAACATCATGGTGAAGTATTTAGCACATACTGCTTCATCCACATCCAACATTTCCATTGCCATCTCGTAGCTTTCAACCCACGCCTCTGGTTGCAGGTCGGCGGTGTAATTGGGCACCTTACGAGGCCCTTTGAAATCCTTGGGCAGTCTCACATTACGCAAAGGGGGGGTAAGACATGGCACTCCTAAGGAACTGAATACCACACCTGGTTCTTCTCAAGCGGTAGGGTGAACCAGAGTAGGTTGACAGGCTCCGAGCAGAGCTGCTTACTCGGCCTCTCGACGTGCGCGACCATGATCCACCACATCCTGCGCATTAGCACCTCCCCCTGCCGGGTTGTGCCCTCGCGGCGAGTTATGGCGACGTGCACTGCTTGACACGGCCGATTCATCCTCAACGTGCCTGCTGTAGCTCCGGCTTGGACGGGGGGGGGGGGTGTGTGGGGTGGAATGAATCCTCTCACGACTGTGTGAATATGCCTTCTACTGGTTTAGAGCTGTTTGAAGGAGATCTCTGGCCCGTCGTGCCTCAATCGCAACTGGTGATCCGCCGTTGGTTGGGAGGGCTGCCAATCATGAAGCAGCGGCCACAATGTTGTCCAACAGGTTGGAGTAATGCCCGGGAGGTGTTGGAACATACTGTGGCACAATGTTGTTCTGACGAGGCGGGTCCGTTGTGCGCGACTGAACCGGCGCTCCTATTCCTGGCGCCTCCGTCCGTTTTAATATTGGCTGGTTACTCGTTCCTGCTCCTGGCGTATTGAAGAGATTTCTTGGCTCATAACTCGGCGGGAGATGCGATTGGTATCTTCTTCTCATGACTTCCTCTGAAGCATTCTGATCCAGCCTAAGCCGGTAGGGTTGAGCTTCCAACTCGGCCCGTTCTGTAGCCATCCTAGCATTCTCTGCCGCTAGGTCTGCATTAGCCTGATTTATCTGATCTTTCACCTTTGCAATCTCCGCATTGTGATGGTCCTGGGCTGCTGCGTCCACTTCTGCGGCCATCAATGTTGCCAAAGCGTTGAACAAGTCAGACAGAACTTGAGCTGGAGGTGGCGCAGAGCTCCCCGCCCCCGCCGGCGTGGCTGTTGCGGAACTGTAGAGCATTGCTGCGGCAGTTGATGAGTGGGGCACTGATTGTGTATCAGCCATGAAGATAGCGGCCCGGTTTGGCAGATCAGGGGAGTCCGAAATACTGTTGCCCTCAGAACCTCCACTAATCCGGCCATCCTGCAGCTGATAGAGCGATTCGGTTTCTCCAGATGACTCATCGTCGGAGCAGACAACGGTTTCTCCATCGGATGCCGGTCCGTCCTCATACTCTGCTCCATGGATGACACCTACAAAAACATGCTTTGTCATGGGCTGAATTGGGGACGGGCTTGCACGCTGAGCCGTCTCGATGATGTCCGTGCAGGTGTCCTGTTCAGGGCCCGGTTCGCCAATCTTGCCGATGAAGACGTGAATTCCACCAAAGGGGACCCTTTACCCGTATTCGATTGAATCGGCCTCGGGGCCCCATCCTGCATTGTCAATGTAGAGCTTGCCGCAACGACTCTTCGTCATCCGGCCCACAGTGGATCCCTTGAGTCCATCAAAGCTGCCCTTTAAGAACTCGAAACCATCGTGTGATAGCCCCACGGTGGGCGCCAATTGTCATGGGTTTGTCACGGCAGATGTCCTTGTGAAAGGACTTAGTCGTGGATCCATCGCTACGGGTTAGCTTAAAGGGGTTAAACCGGACAAGGGGACACGGGGAGTTTATACTAGTTCGGCCCCTTCGATGAAGGTAAAAGCCTACATCTAGTTTGTGATTAGTATTGCTAGGGTTTCGGTGACCAAGGAGCGAATCCGCTTTGACTGGCCCTTGAGTTGTTGTTTCCTGTCCTTAAACCATGGTCGGGTCGTCCCTTTATATACATAGGTTGACGCCCGCCGGTTTACAGAGTCTCGAGGCCATATCATAAAGGTGTCCGGCTCGGTCTCTATTCCTCTAACTTACAATACAAGTTTACATAATAAGGTCAGTTTACATCTACAGGTGTTAACTCGCCTTTGGGCCTTGGGTCTTCACAAAGCGCCATCATTCTTATGTCTTCATGGGCTTCTAATCTTCATAAAGTTAACCCGGCTACTCCTGGCCGGTTTACGTCCAGTAGTAATATCCCCAACACTACCCATAACTAAAGATAGAAAACAAGAACACAAAATAAAAACTACTTAGTGATAAAGCAAACAAGCACACACGAGAATATTCACCCCACGCTATAACTCCCCGGCAATGGCGCCAGAAAAGGTCTTGAGAACCCACAAGTATATGGGATCAATTGTAGCCTCTTTCGATAAGTAAGAGTGTCGAACCCAACGAGGAGCTAAAGGTGGAACAAATATTCCCTCAAGTTCTATCGACCACCGATACAACTCTACGCATGCTTAACGTTCACTTTACCTAGAACAAGTATGAAACTAGAAGTACTTTGTAGGTGTTTTCAGATAGGTTTGCAAGATAATAAAGAGCACATAAATAAAAATTAGGGGCTGTTTAGATGAAGACACAACTAAGTGAGTTTTAGTAGAGAGCTTTTTGTCACGAGAAAGTTATTTGTCCCTAAGCAATCGATAACTAGACCGGTAATCATTATTACAATTTTATTTGAGGGAGAGTCATAAGCTAACATACATTGTCTTCTTGGATCATATGCACTTATGATTGAAACTCTAGCAAGCATCCGCAACTACTAAAGATAATTAAGGTAAAACCCAACCATAGCATTAAAGCATGAATTCCTGTTTACTACTATCGTGGGTTTGTCACGGCAGATGTCCTTGTGAAAGGACTTAGTCCTGGAGCCATCACTATGGGTTAGCTCAAAGGGGTTAAATCGGACAAGGGGACACGGGGATTTTATACTAGTTTGGCCCCTTCAAGGAAGGTAAAGCCTACGTCTAGTTGTGATTGGTATTGCTAGGGTTTCAAAGACCAGGGAGCGAATCCGCTTTGTCTGGCTCTCGAGTTGTTGTCTGTCCCTAAACCGTAGCTGGGTCGTCACTTTATATACATAGGCTGACGCCCGCTGGGCTACAGAGTCCCGAAGCCGGATCATAAATGTATCCGGTTCGTTCTCTATCCTTCCTATCTTATAATACAAGTTACATGACTAGGTCGATTTACATTTACAGGCTTTAACCCGCCTTTGGGCCTTGGGCCTTCGTGAAGCGCCATCATCTTTGCATCTTCATGGGCTTCTAAGCTTCAAGGAGTTAACCCGGCTACACAAGGCCGGTTTACATCCAGTAGTAATATCCCCAACAACTACCTTACACAAACAACCTACTTACTCGGGTATGTGCTTCTGTCACTCACGCCACCCACCATAAGCAAATCATGAACATATTGTAGACCCTACAGCGGGGATCCCTCACACTTGCGCGACACGGAGAGCACCATAGGACAGCACCAATAATAAAACATGCAACTCAAACCAATCACAATCATCAATTAACCTCGACCATTTTTGAAATTGACTTAAAACCGTCAGGAATTAGGAGAAACAATACATATCAAAAAGTTTCGTATTTCCTCAAGCTTTCCAGCGCTGTATCATTTGCTGCATTCGGACTTACGGTTAAAAAAATTAGATTGAAAATACGAACTTTGTGTAACTTGGCCCATTTTCTAAATTACTTTTAAACCGTTCAAAATTAAAAAAAACTTTAAACATGAAAAAGTAGCGCATTTTCGTAAGCTTTCCAACGCCATATCATTTGCCTCAACTGGGCTAGCCATTTAGAAATGGCATCGAAACTACCAACTCTATTGTTCGGTTTGCAAAATTTTACGATTTTCCAAATTATGCTTTAACCATAGGGAATTAGAGAAAACTTTCTATATGTGGAAGGAGCGTTTTTGCACTAGCTTTCCAACTCCGTATTATTTGCCTCATTCTGATAAACAGTTTAGAAATGCGATCAAAAATACGATTCATGTTTTTTGTCTGAAGAAAAAACGGTTTCAAACCTGTTCTTAAACTGCTTACATTTTGCCAAAAAATTAACTTGGGTCATGATACTGGTGTCCATAGCTTTCCAACGGTATATAGCAAGCCCCATTTGGGCAATGTTGGCGGAAGTTCAACCTAACACAGGGGGAAGTTCAGGTCGTACAACTCAGGCAGTAAAATTGCAAAAAACGCAATTTCATCATGACCCGAGTGCAAAATCCACCAACGAGCGAGATTCCTATTTAAAACCGGTTTTTAGTTGCTAAAAATTGTTTCTAGATTACACTAACATCATATAGAACACGACTAACCAGAATAATTCGCAGGGGAAGCCACGATTGCGAAGATAGCCCGAAGGTCGGGTTTGTACAGAGGGAAGTTCACGCGCCTTACTCAGGCAGTTCAGGTTGTGATCAGAATATTATTCTGATCCCGTGATCAGAACAGGGATCGAGCTTAGGAAGAGATCCCTGCCTCCAGCTCTCGCACGCTATAGCTTAGGAAGAGGTCCCTCCCTCCGGCTCTCGCACGCTATATATATATATGGCTATAATTTTAACATGGCCCTCTTACCTCCAATATGGTACGAAGTTAAGGATCAATTAGACCACTGTGTAATGAATCAACGGCTCGAATTTATTACATACTCTTATATCTCTATTTTGTTCCAAGGTGTGCGTTGATGGGGAATTTGTTCATGGGATATTGCCTGTGTTGTTTTATTTGACAGACGTGTGCATGTCGGACCTGGAGCTCTTGAAGGCGCATCGTAAGGACATAGACTTTCACAAATTCTGAGTGCCTTCATTATATCTGTTCCTTGAGAGATGACCCCCGACACTCTGTGCGTACAAATAGGATATCTCAAAAGCATATGATTGGTTGATTGGGAGTTTCTAGATAAGGACTTGCTCAAATGTGGCTTTCTTTGAGACGTAGATTTCTCATATCATGGTGTATGTTTCCTCGGTAAAATATTATGTGAAATTTAATGTGAACCATGGGCCATGGGGGTGTGGTCAGCCTCTATCGCCCTAGATGTTGGGTAGCCCTGGCCGGCCAAAGAAGGATATGGGCAATACATGCTGGGGCTAGCACTCCTGTCATGGCACTGAGCATGACCATTCATTTACCATGAGACCTTTTTCATGTTGGCGTGAGACGATCATGTCATGCGTCCAGGTACGAACTTGTTTTTGCCCGGCCTTTCCCAAATGCTCCCATACTCCGCTTCATCCTGATCTATCAACGACCGGTAAGCACATATCAGGTGGGAACCCGAGCGATGATGCGTCTGACCGTCGTGAGACTCCAACGTTGGACCCGGCGCATCCAACGTGATGCTCTTCACTATGCTCATTTGGCAACAACAATCCTTTATTTAATCTCACTAGACACCCACCACGTCAGATGGCCTGAGCCAAATTAACTGCTCAGCCATCAGAGCCGATCATCCAACATGGCCACCGGCATGGGAAAAAATGGTAGGCCGCAACCCCAATAATGCTCTACTTACGGATGATTTGCTATGGAACGAGATAACCGCACGTAGAGGACCGAGGCAAGGAGATCCCATCTCTCCTTAATTATTTTTGTTTTGTGCGGAAGCCTTCTCTAGTCTGCTTAGTAGTGCAGAACAAGATGGTGTGCTGGAAGGAGTGAAAGTATGCAGGAACGCACCGAGTTTTAATCACCTACCGTTTGCAGATGACTCGTTGATTCCTCTGAAAGCCTCGGAAGAGGGTGCACTTCATTTGCAAAATATGTTGAATTTGTATGAGAACTGCTCGGGGGCAAACCATAAGTGGACCAGGAGAGGTGCGCCGGGACGCGCTTGGCCCAGGCGAAGCGATCGGCTGGGTGGGGACGGGTTGGCGGGTCCATGCGACTGGCGAGACGGGGCATGGGAGGAGTGGATGGTGCGACTGGCGAGACGGGGCCAGCGGCCGACCCGAGGCACGCGGGTGGGATAGGGGAAGCGAGCGCAGGTGGGAGTGGGGATCCCGGAGAGGATCGGTGAGCCGACAGGTATGAGGTAGGTGGCAGGCGGGGTTCTGGGAAGGATTGGCTCCCGGGATTTTCTGTGGCAGCTGAAGGTGGGGTGTTACGTGGAGGCTTGATGGGAAGATATGGGAAAATATTTTCATCGAACATAACGTGTCTAGAGATTATAACATTGCATGAGGATAGATCAAGGCATCGATAGCCCTTGTGCTCCAGGGGGTACCCAAGGAAAACGCAGCGAGAGGAGCGTGGCGCGAGCTTGTGTGGTGCGGTTGCAATAATGTTTGGAAAACAGAGGCAGTCGAATACACGCATGTGGTCGTAGGTGGGATGATGCCCTAGGAGGAGGAATTAGGGGGTGACGAAGTTGATGGCAGAGCAAGGTCGCCTGTTGAGGATGTATGTGGCCGTGTGAAGCGCTTTGACCCAGAACGGGGGTGGGAGTTTGGCATGGATGAGGAGGACACACAGAATGTTGTTAGTAGTCCGGATGAGGCGCTCGGCCTTCTCGTTTTGTGGTGATGTGTGGGGGTAGGAGAGGCGGAAGGAAGCCCTGTAGCGACAGAATAGGTCACGCAACGAGGACGTTAGAAATTCACCGCCATTGTCGCATTGCATGCATTGAATGGGAACATGAAATTGTGTAAGGACGTAAGAGAAGAAGAGAGAAATAGTGTTGGCGGTGTCAGATTTGTTGCATAATGGAAATGTCCACGAGTAGTGCGTATAATCGTCTAGAATAACGAGGTAGTACTAAAATCCGGAGAAGCTATGAACAAGGGAGGTCCACAAAATCACATCGAACCAATTGAAAGGGTGCACTAGTCTTTATACAAAGGGAAAAAGGCAGCCGGGGCTGCTTGCCTAATTTACATGAGGGGCAAACAGTAGTTCTTGGCAAGTCTTACATGAGGGAAGTAAATCACGAGCTAAAGTGGAAACAGATTTATTGCTAGCATGCCCCAAACGTTGATGCCAGAGGTCACCGGTGACGACGGATAGTGCTTCTTGGACGCCAGAGTTGGTGAAGAACGGGTAGAGCTCCCCGTGGCTATTGGATCTCAGAATTATTTTCCCCGTTGCTAGGTCCTTGACGGAAAAACCGAACGGATCAAATTCTATAGAAACAAAGTTATCTTGAGTAAAACGGCGTACGAAGATTAAATTCTTGATGATTGTGGGGGAAACTAGCACGTGGTTGAGAGAAAAATTGGAGAGGGATGTAGATCCTACGGCAGTAATGGGAATACGCGAGCCGTCCCCGACAAGGATGCCTGAGGAATGACGCACAGAGGGGGAACCATACGAGGTGAGAGAGCTCGTCTTACCAGGGATGTGCGACGTAGCGCCCGTGTCGAGGAACCAGTCCGGCGCGTCGCCGGCCTGCTGCTGCTGAATGGAGAGGTTCTGAAGTGCCGCGTAAAGCTGGTTGTATTGCTCCCAAGATGACTCGCTGGAGGAGGCCTCGGCGGCCACCGGGTAGGCCTGGTGAGGTGGTGGCGGGCGCGGGCCTAGAACGCCCGCGGCATTTGGCGCAGCCCACGGGGCACGAGGTTGGGGAAGGCTCGGAAGAAGCGCCCCGTACGAAGCGAAGTAGCTGGTGGGGAGCGATGCGAGCGAGGGAACGCTAGGAGAAGCAGCCCCGCGCCCGGACGAGGCGGCGCCAGGAGACGGGGCGCCACAGCCACGGCCGCGCCCGCGCCATGCCCGCGCCCTCATCTGTCGTGATCGCCAGCCGAGGGAGCGGCTGGCCCCTTGCCCCGATCGTTGGAGGCGTGGTCAGGAGGGCGGTCGGCGGAAGGGCCGCCCGGGCTGTGGCCGATGGAGAGTGTGGTGGCCGTGGCTTCAGGTCGACTGTCCAGGCGCACCCGCTCATTAGCCGAGATCTCCTCCATGAGCAGCCTCGAGCGCGCCTGCATGAAGGTTTGGAACAGTGATTGCATTGACAATAGGGTAGCCATGACGTGAAACTTATGATTGAGCCCGCGGATGAGCTGGAGCGTGAGGGACTGGTCGATGACGCGCTTGCCGGCGTCCTCGAGAGCATCTGCGAGGGGCTTGAGACGCCTGTTGTATTTAGCAACGGAGAGGTCGCCTTTAG
Organism: Triticum dicoccoides; assembly: GCF_002162155.2. Classification (NCBI taxonomy): domain Eukaryota; kingdom Viridiplantae; phylum Streptophyta; class Magnoliopsida; order Poales; family Poaceae; genus Triticum; species Triticum dicoccoides. The sequence continues at coordinate 543,789,698 of NC_041386.1, read as the reverse complement.
TCATGGCCATCTCAGGCCCGGCCCTAAAATCCAGGGCCTAGGCCCGATGGGCTTGACCGTGGGCCGGGCTTGGGCCTGAGTTTTGAGCCCACTAGCAGGGCTTGGGTGGGCTTGGGATTAGCATATTGACATTTTAAGGAAGAGGCCCAGCCCATGGCCCTAAGCCCTAAGGGCTTTTCAGGGCTTTTTACCAGATGGGCCGGGCTTGGGCTTGAAAAGTAGGCCCGTTGGTAGGGCCTGGGAGGGCCTGGGCCTTAATTTTCTGCCATGGGCTTTTTTAGGCCCGGCCCAAGCCCGGCCCGGCCGGGCCCATGGACAGATATAGTCGCCTTGGACGAGGTTGCGGATTTCCACGCGCGAGGATGACAGCGTGCCCGGGCTGGTTGTCCATGAAGAGGAGGTCGAGCTGCGACCAGATTTTGTAGGCGAAGCTGGCCGGGGTGGCGACGGCGTCGAGGAGGTCCTCGCCGACCATCCCATGCATCCACAGCACGAGGGTGAGGTCGTCGTTCCTCCACACGGTGCTATGGCTGAGTGGCTCGGTGGCGAAGTGGAGGTGATGTTGAACCTCGTACTTGCAGGCGATGACGTAGAAAAGCTGGCCCCAACATGAGTAGTTCCCCGACTCAAGCTGGAGCTTGGAGGTGAAGTAGTGCGCGACGGAGGACGGGAGATCGGCGATGGAAGAAGGACCCGCGTCGGAGCCGGCCCTCCTGCGGTGAGGGACGAGCGCGCCGCCGGTGCCATTGAGCGCGAGACGGGGAGCCGGAGTGTTGCCGGCGGTTCGAAGGACGCCCGCGGTGGGCGTGGGAGCCAAGCGGGGCGCAGACGAGGAAGAGCCCGCGGTGCCCTCGGGAACGGGCATCTTGCCCCGGTCGGATGCGAGAGGTGCGCGGCGAGGGGCGGGGACCGTGGCGGCCGGAGTAGTGGTGGCCGCGGGAGGCGCGGTTGGTGCGGCGGGCGCGGCGGTGGCGAGGGGCACTGCGGCGAAGGGAGCGGGCGCCGATGCATCGAAGTCCGCCGAACAGGAAGAGGACCGGAGGTACTCGGCGTCTGATACCAAGCTAAGTTATGCAAACTCACACCATGCTGTATTCATGACTCAAGTGTACATATATATATATATATATATACTGATACAGCGAGGAGAGAGCAGGGAGATCGTGTGAGAGTACAACTGCATGGGCTGATAATCCTCCTGGCATGCAGTGATAAGCACGCACGTACTGCACGGCCGTTGGGGCTCCTGGTGACGCGGTTGTGTAGTTAGAGCATCTCCAGCCGCGCCCCCAACAAGACCCCTCAGGCGATTTTTCGGCCGCCGGCGTCGAAAAATTGGCCCAGTCGCGCCTCCAAAGGCCCAATTTTCGCCGGCTCGGGCTGAAATTGGCGCAGGCGGACCTAGGCCGAACCGGGCACGCTTGGGGGGCGCTCGGAAGCGCCGGCCGAATCATTTTTTGGCACGAAAGTCGGCGGGCCCTCCTTGGCAGCGACTCGGTTCTTCTCGCCGCGTCGTCGTCCTCATCGCCTCGGTTCCCGTGGCGAATCAATGCCAACGCTTCCGCGCGCCGCCGCGTCGGTCAGCCTCCTCCATTGATGCCTCATGGGCGGCGCAGTGAAGACCGGACGACGGGCACCCCTCGCCCACCACGCGTAACACGGTGGCCACGCGTACGCGCGGCGCCTCTGCCTATATAAGCCGCCCCCAGTGCACCGGTGACGCACAGACTCTCCACCGGCGATGCCCCGTTCCTCCCCCGTCCCCCCTCTCCTCTCGTCGTTCCAGCTCACCCATGGTCGAGCGCTTCCCAAGCGATGACGTGGCGGTGAACGGCTTCCGCCGCCGCCACCTCCACGAGGACAAAGCTCGGCTCCTCTACGAGGCCAATTTCCCGGTCCCGCCGGACATGCTGGTGCCCAGGGCGTGGAGGATCAGCGCCGGCGGGGTCCCGGTGCCACCATCGCCCACCGGAGCGGCGCAACGTGTGGAGATCGCGCGTATCCGCGCCTCTCTACCGCAGGCGGCGAGGGAAGGCCCTCGGTACGTCCCCGACAGCCCGCTGTGGGAGCCCTACTTCCGCCGCCGCCACGCCGAGCAGCTCGAGGCCACCAATGGCGTCGTGCCCTCCGGGAGGCTCAACTCCGAAGGCCGCCGCTGACGGTGGGGCATGCCCGGGCGCATGCTGGAGGCCGTCCTCGAGTACATCAAGGGCGGCAACACGCCCAGGCTGGAGTACCCCGCTCCCCCGTCCTTCTCCCGCCGGTGTGGGAGCTCATGAACGCCGAGGCGCATGGACCCGGGGGCATCCTCCTCCTCGTCCGGCTGCTCGACCGGCTCTCCCTGCCTCCGCCCCGTTAAGCCGGAGCCCCAGGACACGCCGGTCAGCCACCGCACGCGCAGCTCCGGCATCCGCATCGCCGACTCCTCCCCCACCTCTGGCCGTCTCATCCTCGTCAGGCCGAAGGAGGAGCCCGGCCTCCCCGCGGACTACGAGGCCATAGCCCAGCACGGCTTCTCCGACGAGGAGGCCCTAAAGTGGGCGCGGGACGACTACCTCCGCGACGAGATGGTCCAGTAGCGCCGAGCCCTGGAGGAGATAGCCGCCCACAAGCGTGGGCGCGAGGACGAGCACGACATGGTGATCCTCGACAGCGATGAGGACGAGGATGCCCCCAGACCGTCCAACCTGCCGCGCCAACCTGGGGAGGGTGCAGCAGGGACGGCGGCCGCAGAGAAGGTGACGACGACGGCAGCGGCGGCGCCGACTACATGCAGTTCTACAGGCTCCTCGACATGTAGAGCTTCAAGGGCGGCGGGCGGCGAGGAGCAGCGAGGGCGACGGCGGGCCTAATAGCGTTTTTTTTCTTTTTTTGTAAAATATTTTGTGGGTTTGAATTTGCGCCTAGTTTGTGGGTTTCAAAAAAATGCGTGCGCGCCGCGACTAGGGGCATCACGCCCCCAGCACGCGGTTTTCGTCGGTGCGCCTTCAGGGGTGATTTTTAGCGCCTCCTGGGGACCAACGGCTGGAGATGCTCTTAGCCAGGCGAGGAGCGTGACGTAGTGGTCTTCCAACAGAAGTTACTCCATCGATAAGCAACACGGTCTAAATATAGCTAGCATTCCTTTATCCTGGGAGTTTTTAGAGAAGGCCGCAGACAATATTCGAGGAGTAAAGCAGTCACAATATCCGAGGTAGACTTTAAGATGTTTTAGCTTTTTTACTATCCGCTTGTATTTAGACGTGTTTTAATGTTTATGCTAACTCATTTCATTTTGTATGTAGTCCAAATTAATATATCTATATCTATACCAATATAATCTATATCTATATCTATATTTATACCAATATAAAAAGACCCAAAGGGGTAGATTCAAACCATCTCGACCGTCAAATCATGTTATCTAGCGGTTCAAATCGGTTCAATGTTGAGCACCAAACACGTTTAACACTCTAATTACCCACCACTGCCATTGGTTATAAACACGATTTTGACGTTATCCCATGAAATCTGCCATGTAATTAATATCCTACCATTATCTCGAAAAAGTAATTGATATCTTATCAAACACCTACGTGCAAGAGATATATCTTACCTAATATGACATGCAACTAATATCCTACCTAATATGAACGTGCATTGCACATACATTATACTAGTCTATCTAAGTATCTAAAAACATGTTATAATCCAGTAGCATGCGGATGTCAAACCACTGGTTGACTCGAGCGACCAAACCGGGTACGCATTTTTCTGCAGTTGACCTTGACCACGGCTCGACGACAGTCCAGTCGTGTCTGCACTATTTCACGGGGGTTCCACCTCCCCAAGCAGCCATTTTACGATTCTGCCCCTCACCTCACTCGTCCGCCACCACGATTGGCGCTGCCGCCCGCCTCCCCCTCCTCTCGGACGGAGGCCAACCAGGGCGAATGGCTGCGCCGGCGAGCGACGACGAAAGCAAGGACGTGGACACCTTCCTGTCGTCATGCGCGGCGTCGGGCGAGGTCGCTTATGCCGCCGCTGAGGCCGTGCTCGAGCGCCTCCAGGCCCGCGCCTCCCGCGCCGCGGCCTGACGCCTCCTCGACGCCGTCCACCGCCGCTTCGACGCCGGGCAGGAGCACCGCTTCCTCACCTTCCACTTCCGCGACATCGTCGTCGACCCCCACATCCGAGCTCCCCCCCCCAGTCCTCTCCGCAAACGTATCACCTTTCGCGGAAATCGGCCATCTGGCCGTCAAAATTATAATGGCCACGTCTATGGGTTATTGTAGTGTTTAGGTAAAGCGCGTGGGCGATTCCACTGGAGTGTCAACCATGTGGGCATGTGGCGGCCTATAAATATAATGCTGCTGACTAATGTAAGCGCTAGGTGTCCCTCGACTGCAACTGTGTGTGAGATTGTGAGTGTGTAATTGCGCAGAGACTTGATCCCCCTGCTCCTTATGCAGGGAACACTTCAGTCTCGCTTGTTGAATAATTCACACTCTCTGTTTTGGACTTTTGGTGCTCATATAAAATGGAAACGATGGCACTCCGGATCTATCTGACATAGTTTACTTGATGAGATTTATTTAACTTTTAGCGTTTGCTTCAGAATCCGATACTGCACATAATGTGATGTGCCTCCTTGTGTGAGGCTTACTCTGTTAGTGTATCTGGTCCCTAGCACTTTTTTTACTGAGATTCCCTATACGTTGTTTAGAAATATATGGATATACTATTTATTTTTGTGGGAACAAGATTTTTTTTGGTGACTAGTTGGAGCCAGATTTATGTGTGTGAGAAAGTGAACCAAAAACAGACACTTGTTTTTTGTTTTTGTGGGAGCTAGTTGCATTCAAAGATATGGCTTCAATGTGACCACCTTCTTTTCTTGTGGAAGTTTGATAGTCATAGAGGATCAACGGAAGTTCACATGAGATTAGCACACATCAAGGCATTGGTCAAATGGTACTCAGAGAAATGTTTTCATGGCCTCTAAGCATCATTTTTTTTCATTCTTTTGTGTAAGCTGCAGAGTTTGGAGGTTGATGCTATCCATTTTTCTTCTTACAATTCATCTTTGGCAGAACAATCCTAACTGCAGCAATCAAACTTATTGCAGTAAGAAAAAAATAGGGCATAGCCTACATACTTTGGAGAGTGTTACTATCAATTTTTCTCTTCTAATTTAGCAGCTGCTTCTAGGGTTCCAGCAAAGCACGAAGCTAACAATGATGGAGATACCTAGCATTTTCACTCCTGAAGATTGGTCCTTCGCTTTTTATGAGGGCCTTAATCAGCATCAAGATTCCACTTCCAGGGATAAGACGTATGGAGAGCTGGGGTGTGGCAATGGTTGGATATCTATTGCGCTTGCAGAGAAGTTGTCCCCTTTGAAGGTGGTTTTCTCTAGTTCTGTCAATAATTTATCTTATCGTCGTTGCTACAGAAGTGGGAGCCACATCAGTTATACATTTACTTTGCTATAATGATATACCACTTTTGGTACCTCCGAGGAAATAATATCTACCGAGCATTTATTATTCAATTTTGAGCAAGGATCTAGTCTAATACCACACATTGTTCAAACCACGCTGAGCATTGTGTCCTTTTTTCTTGAACTGAGCAGTGTGTCCTTTAAAGCAGGAAAGAGGGAAATGGCATCCAATTAGATTTTGATCCGCACATGTCAGTCAAACAAATTAATTTGCAAGCAGCTAATTATTACCTTCATAGTCCAACCGTTGTTTCTGTCAGAACCCAAGCTGAGCATTGTTTATTTCTTTGTAGGTCTATGGTCTGGATATTAACCCAAGGGCCATCAAGATTGCATGGATAAATCTATACTTGAATGCCCTAGACGACAATGGTCTCCCGGTCTATGATAGGGAGGGAAAAACATTGCTGGATAGAGTTGAATTCCATGAATCTGATCTTCTTTCATACTGTATAGATAACAAGATAGAACTTGATTGCATTGTTGGCTGCATACCACAGGTATGGTTAATTATTACTGTATCATGAAAGGAAATTATAGTAGACCAGAACCGAAGGAAATTGCTTACTCTCGAAATCTGCTTTTCAGATTCTTAACCCCAATCCAGAGGCAATGTCAAAGATTATGACTGAAAATTCAAGTGAGAAGTTCTTGTACTCCTTGAGCAACTACTGTGCTCTTCAGGTAAGTAGAGATATACCTTCTTCATGATTACCACTTAGGGAAAATGTATTGACATGTGTAATGTGTTGAACTTATTCCATTCAGTTTACCTAATACCAATGGCGATTTGTCTTCATGTCGCTTCTCTAGCTGGAGTGAACTTATTTCTTGATTGCTCTTTGAAGTAACTACATTTTGTATATAACCAGATATAAGAAAAAAATGCCTTAGGAGTGTATGCTATTTCCTTGTAGGCATGTGTTGCTAGCTCTGATATAATTAAATAATTTTTATAAATAATATAGGATCTGTACTGAAAACTTGGTCCCACAAGTATCATAATCAGCTTAACACTTTAACTGGATGGTTAGGAAGGACAGGACTGGCAGTCTACATTAAAAGGGCAACTAGGCTAAATGCTGGATACTAGAATAACTCTTTTGGCAGTATTCCATGTTTGAAATTCCTCACCTCGACTTCCACCTTTTGCACAACTTCATTTTTTTGCAACATATCTCTTTTGATCCCTATAAATAGAAGTTTTTGTCAGTTGCTAAGCATTTCATCATCATTTGACATGATGCACACATGGTATTAATCAAGACAATGTTTCATATGATGGCTGAATGTTCTATTCCATTTCCCTTGTGCTTATTTGTTATGTTTCTAAACTTGTTGCATCTCTTACCTCCAGGTTTTTTTTGAGGACCAGTTTGGCCTCGGGTTGATTGCTCGGGCAGTTGAAGAAGGGATAGCTATCATAAAGCCTATGGGTATCATGATATTCAACATAGGAGGCCGACCAGGTCAAGGTGTTTGTGAACGCCTATTTCTACGCCGTGGATTCCATATCAGTAAGCTCTGGCAAACAAAAATTATGCAGGTATCAATTTTGTGAAACCAGGAAATCTTTCCATGCCAGCATTATGTTCTGGTTTTAGTAGGGCATATATTTTCCATTTCTCGCCTCATAGTTTCATATTACAATTTGATATTCTTGTTTGGGATCATCACCAACTAGTTGATAATTTTCCAGGCTGCCGACACTGATATTTCAGCTTTAGTTGAAATTGAACAAAACAGCCCACATCAATTTGAATTTTTTATGGACCTTGCCGGGGATCAGTCTGTCTCTGCACGCACAGCCCAGGCATACATGAAATCTGGTGGCCGTGTTTCACATGCTTTGTCTGTGTATAGCTGTCAACTTCACAAACCCATTCAGGTTCCTTCACACTCTCTTTAGATTTGTAAAGTAAACAATACAGTGATGGAAGTAGTACTAATTCAGACGATTTTCAGGTGAAGAAATTGTTTGAGATTCTTAAAGATGGGTTCAATGAAATCAGCAGCTCCCTTGATTTGTCCTTTGATAATGATTCGGTTGCTTCTGAAAAAATGGCCTTCCTAGTATACCTTGCTAGTTTTTTGAAAGAGAATAAGTCCAATCCTTGTGAGCCTCCATTTGGATGTTTAAACTTCCGGAATCTTGTTGCTGAATTTATGAAGAGCTACTACAACATCCCATTAACTTCTGATGTAAGGCTTCTTAGTTGTGTTCGCTTATACCAGAAATTCATAGGATCAACTTATTTGTCGCTTCTATCATGTGCTTCATATGATCCTCCTTTTTTTTCTGGTGCACCAGAATGTTGCTGTATTCCCTTCTCATGCTGTTGCCATAGAAATTTCTCTTCGACTGTTCTCACCGGCGCTTGCAATTGTGGATGAACATCTGACCAGACACTTGCCGGAGCAATGGTTCACATCCTCAGCAATTGAGGTACTCCCTATGTGTTGCCCATGCATGCATATGCAGCTTGTGAATGTAGTGCAACACTTCTTCAAGCAACACCCAGTCTGTACTACTTAATGGTGCAATGTTCTTCTGCTTTTTTAAAAAAAATTGTTCGACAGGAATAATGGAAAAGGCATGCCTGTTAGGTGAAGAAAATATGATGATTCAAGAATGTTGATGTTAATGCTTCTTTTTTAAATTTCAGGGAAGAGAAGATTGTAACCATGGTAAAGACACAGTCATTGTAATTGCAGCACCACGCCAATCAGATTTGCTGATTGAGTTGATCAGGAAACTGAAGCCTCAGGTGGTTGTTACTGGCATGGCTAAGTTTGAGGCTATCACCAGTGCTGCTCTAGTGAATATACTAAGTGCAACAAGAGATGTTGGTTCCCGTCTCTTCGTAGATATTTCAAAGCATCTGGAGTTGTCTAGCCCGCCAAACTCTAATGGTGTGTTGAAGTATCTTGCTGAGAACACCCTACCTTCGCATGCAGTTATACCCTGTGGTCTAGTAAAGGATCAGGTGCCTATAACTTTACCACATCAATTTTGTTCCATGGTGGATCGACCTCTCATGTCTCCTTTTAACTAAGATTTATTATGATGAGTTAAATACCTTATGTGTCTCATCCTGACGCCCTGACCCCACTGGGGGGATGTGTATATGTGATTGATGGTTGGTCTTATACATTAAAGACGATCCTACACTGTATTTGAACTTCTCTGCATTTTTACACCTGCTTTAGAAACTTCCTAAATATTTTAATCTGCATGTGCTATACCTTATTTTGGATTATTGTGCAGGTTTATTCTGATCTGGAAGTTGGATTATCGTGCAGGTTTATTCTGATCTGGAAGTTGGTTTTGCCATATGTGAGGATGAAACTGTCTATAAGGCGTTGTCACAAACTATTGAGCTATTGGAAGGACATACTTCTGTGATCAGCCAGCAGTATTATGGCTGTCTTTTTCACGAGCTACTGGTGTTCCAAATTGACAACCGGCATGCACAGCGAGAGGTAATCGTGACGTAACTCCCCCCAGTTTTCCACTCATCCTCATGATAATGGAAAACTATTCTGTCTAATGGTGCCAATAGTGGACATGCCTCTCAACATAACTCAGCCATTTAGTTGGATAACGGGTACTCAGAGTGAACATCTAAATATATCAGTAGGATGACTGATTATGTTCCTTGATGTCTAACTATGAGTAATAATAATAATATGCCCTGGTATCTATGGAATATCACACTTAAAAAGAAAGGGGGCCTATGGAATATCTTTTGACCTTAATGTTTACTTTTTGGTTAGGCTTTTGATGTTTCCTTGCTCTTTTGTAGAGACAACCTGCAGAAGTGATACCTCAGAAGATGATAGGATTTTCTAATTCAGCTATGTCAACCCTGAAAGAAGCTGAATTTTTCGTTCCTGACTCCAAGGAATCTAGTATCATTCATATGGATCTAGACAGCAGCTTCTTGCCAGTACCTTCTGTGGTGAACACTTCCATTTTTGAAATTTTTGTTAGGCAGAACATCACGGATTCTGAAACTGATGTTCATTTCGGCATTAAAAAGCTCGTGAAACATTACTATGGTGGTTTCCCAGGAGACCGTTATTCTGACAGGTTAGATGGCTTCAGTATGGAAATTATCTATGGAAGCACCTGTGTTGCACTCTTCAACAAGCTTGTTCTTTGCTGCGTGCAAGAACAAGGTACCTTCTTTTTCCCTTTGGGCACCAATGGGCACTATGTCTCAGCAGCAAAGTTTATGAACGCAAACATCTCGACCATTCCAACAAATTCAGATTCAGGATTCAAGATTGAACCAATGGTTCTAAACAAAGCTCTAACTAAGGAAGAAAATTGGGCCTGCTGGGTCTATATTTCTGGCCCTACAATTAACCCTTCTGGTTTCCTATACAGTGACAAAGAGATAAGAGATCTGCTTTCTATTTGTGCTATGCATGGAGCTAGGGTAGTGATAGATACCTCCTTCTCTGGTCTGGAGTTCCAACCCGACCGCTGGGCTTGGAGAAATTTGGAAAGATTTTCTCATAATGTTTGCTTAGATCCCCCATTCATAGCTTTTATGCTCGGAGAGCTGTCCCTTGGGCTGACTGCGAGTGGCCTTGATTTTGGGTTTTTAATTTTCAATGACCTGTCCGACGTTGAACATAATATCGCAAACTTGAGTCAGCCACATAGCACATTGACGTACACTTTCAGAAAGCTATTGGGTCTTAAGAACAAGAGGGATCAACACTTCTCTAATCTCATCATGGAGCAAAAGGAGACACTGAAAAATCGTGCCAACCACTTGGCAAAGGTTAGCCTTTTGTAACATTCTGAACTGCCCTCTTAAATTTGTACTCCCTTCAGATCTTAGTTTCACATAGAAAGATTGGCAGAACCTTATTAGTGTAATCTGAGTAACTTGAGTTCATGTTGGCAATCATTCCATCGAAAAATCAGTTTGGTCTGTACTATTCCATAGAAATTGTAATATGGGGGCAAAAAAAACCTCGGTCGTACCTGTCCAGGGCGACTCGACCTAAACCTAGTGCTTCCCCCAATCCCCTCCCCCCCTCGCGTCGCTGCCGGAGGATGCCGCCGGGCGAAGCCCGTGTCGACGGCGGCGGCAAGGTGCTCTCTCGTGGCGACCCAAGTTCTATGGGCGGAGGAACTCCTTGGCGGCCGCTGTGTCCCAGCCCGCGCGGGACTGGGCGAGCGGTGGCAGGCTGTGGCAGGCGGAGCTTGACAGACGGCGGCGTTCTGCGGGTCAAGCTGGTGATGGCGGCGCGGTGGCGTGCTAGGGATGATGGTCCCATCCAGATCGTGGCTGCGGCAGTGTTGGGCGGCACGGGTCACTTCCTCGCCGGCTTGGTGCACGATTGTCCTTGACGCAGTGCCGGACGGATCTGGAGGGGCGGCGCGAGAGGAACCATGACAGGCTGGCGGTCGGGGGTAGCCCGGTGACTTCGGCAGCAGCGTACAGGCAGGGGGGTTCATAGGCGTGCTGCCTGGTGTCGCCGGCAGGTGTCGTTCCTGGACGCATCGTTGGTCAGAGGGATAGATCCAAGTGGGATTGGGCCTTGCTACTAGAGGTCTCTCCTCTCGGGGACATGCGATCCATCTCTATGCCAGTGATGTCCGCACAAAGGTGCTCCTTTGGTGGCGATCTCATGTTTCCGTGGTGGCAGTCTTGGATGGTGAGTGGTGTTGGCAATGCGCTTTGGCCATGTGGGTGGCGAGGTGCGCTGTGGTGGGTGATCAGTGCTAGTCGTGGGATCTGGAGTTCCTGGTTTGTTGTGGTGGGTCCCTGACGGGGAGGGGTTTGTGCCCTGTTCCCACGACGTGGTAGGGGGGTCGGGCTGAGCGAAAGCTTTGAGCCTTGGTGCCGGTGGCGGTAATGCCCGTGGGTGTTACGTTCCTCTTGGGGCGTCGCTTTGGTCCTCTCCTTGCCCTCCGACACTCAGGGTGAAATCCTTAGTCTACCTCGGTGGACACGGCGGCGGCGGTGCTTCATGTCGTGACCCTCTTGGGGGTGTCGCCGATGAGTGTGAGTACTATGTGCTTCTTCTCGGCGACTCGTGGAGGCATTTAGTGGTGGTTTTCAGCGGTTCTGGCTAGTTTTGTCATTTTTTGTGTTTTGATCGGTTTCTGAGGATTTCCTCAATACCTTCGGTCGTATGGCTTTATTAATATATAAAGCGGGGCGGAAGCCTGTTTCGAGGAGGAAATGGTAATATGCAGTTAGCTAGACATACTTTTGCACAACTGGCTGTGAGGACCTTGAATTTGCGCGTTGTAGAGTTTGTGAGGCAATTTTTGACATGCTCTTCTTTTTTATGCAATGAAAAGACACTTGTGAGCTGTGGCTGGGATGTTCCTGGCTGTCATGGTGGTATCTCGATGCTGGCGAAACCGACAGCCTACATTGGCAAATCATTCAAGACTGAAGGTTTTGAAGGCATGCTCGATGGTTGCAACATCAGGGAAGCCATTCTTAGATCCACTGGACTGTGTATAAGCAGTAGTAAATGGACCGGGATACCGGACTACTGCCGGTTCAGCTTTGCTTTAGAGAGCAGCGAATTCAACCGGGCAATGGGCTGCATAACCAGGTTCAAAGAGTTTGTTCTGGGAGTCGACATGCTCACATGAAGGATAGCTAGAGTGCTTCATCGTGCTCAAACAAGTGGTTACTATTCCGTTGAAAAGCGGTAATATTTTTCTTTCTACGACAAGGTTTTGGCTGGAAGATGATTCTTTTCTTTCTGGTATCCGGTGGTTATAGTTATTTCAGATTGATTGTATAATGTCTCCTTGCCGTCGGTATGATTGTTGGCACTAGTTTAGAGACTAAATCGGACTGGATCGAAAGCTTGGAGTGCAAGAAGAAGAAACAACAACTGGAGAATTGGGGAAGATTTGTGCTCAGATTGATGCTGTGTGCTACTCCAAGTTTTCTAATTAACCGAGGCATGTCTTTTCCCTTGCTGACTGCTTCATCATAGTCCTTCACGAAAAGAAGTGTCCATGCATGTAGCGCTATTTGCGTTTATTTCATTTCAAGTTGAACCACAACATGCATGCATTTTCTATACATATTACATGTAGGGTGTGGGATCACATCTGAACATGAATGCATCATGTTAGAGTGGTACAGCACGTATTTCATTTTGTGGCTATCGAACATCTAGACGAGCCACGTAACTTTCTTGCTGCACTTCTGCTTCCATGGCCAAAGCACGACGAGAACATCATCAATCGCCTGCTGCTTGGTGTGGATCCCGATGCCGTCGTCAGGGTCGCCTAGTTTGGTGGCTTCTTTGCTCCCCTCCCACACGTCGTTGTTCTGCTTCGCCAGCAGCAGAGAGCACGATATGGCCTTCCAGTTGACCACCAGCAGAGAACGGACTTGAGAAGACTTTGCAGGGTGCACCGTGTCCGTGGCGCATGCATTGTAGCAGCTCCTTATATAGTGGAACTAGCTAGCTGCTCGGACCGGGGGGCATGCAGACTGCTCAATAGTTGCTGCATTGATGAAGCAATTCAGTTCCGATCACCTACATACTCCCACTCCGAGCTAGACACAGATGGAAGCATGGAGTAATTCCCGGCGCGGTATCCCTGCTACATATATCTGGTGCAGTTAGCGTCTTTCCATTCCATATTAATGTTAGTAACTTGAAAGTTGATGAAACTTGGATCGTTTAGCATCTTTCCTTTCCTATGGGGAAGTTTTCACCTACTGCATGCTTGAATTTAGCAATCCAAATTCTAGCGCCTGCTGGCATAGGAGGAGGCATGCAGACTGCTCAGCAGTTGCTGCATCGGTGAAGCAATTCAGTTTTTCACTCGGCCGAGACAGATGGAAGCTAGCTGCACATATTTATAGATGGAGTAGTATATATATACACCTACATACTCCCACTCCGAGCTAGACACAGATGGAGTAGT